>NC_089509.1:2722500-3045000 GCF_036850995.1 Saccopteryx leptura
CAATTAAAAACCAACTTTTTTGAAAATATATTATCCAATGAGCCATCACCTGGTCAGGCATATGATTTCACACATAGGTTGAATATAAAACTTAGACTTACAGACATGGACAAAAGTGAAGAGGTTACCAAAGGGAGGGGTATGTGGCAAAGGAAGATGTGGGAGAGAGGTGGCAGAAAGACTGTAAAGAGGGACAAATACTATATAAGATTATGGAAAATGGTTTGACTTTGGGTGATAGGTATACAATATAATAAACAGTTCAAATGCTATAGAAATGTTTACCTGAAACCTATGTACTCTTATTGTTCAATGTCACCCTGTTAAATTTAATTTTCTAAACAAAATTTTAAATAAATAAATAAAATTAGATATAAAGACAACAGGCTGTTGGAATGGGTGGAGAAGTCACGAAGGAAGTCAGACTATAGGGATGACAAGAAAGACCTAAATAACACAAAAGTCAATAAGAATATACGAGAAAAAATAAAGTGTAAATTTAATTAATAAAGCTAACAAAAAGAACAAAAAATGTTAAAACATTAGAAAAAATTGTCTATGTCCATTGTAATATTGTAAAAGAGGGGAAATAAATGAAAAATATTGAAGTATAGTAAGGAGTAATCACAGAATAAAATGACAAATTTCAATAATAACATTAGATAATTAAAACACATATAATTGACAGAGATAAAACGGTCCAGAAGAAAGGCTCCAGAGTAGGTCTGGTTTTGCACAGAGCTCCACAAACACCAGCTGCCTCATAGCACTAATGGCAATGGTTCCTGAGACCTGAAGATGGCAGCCGAGTAGGCAGACACACAGACGCCCAGCTCTCACCACCAAACTAGAATACAAATCAATTTAGGAAAAATCAGCATGAAAAACCAACTTTGGACTAAAAGAACAGCTCTCAAAAACCAAGGAGCAAAGAAGAAGCCACAACAAACCTGGTAAGGAGAACCTGAATCTCCCCTGCTTACAGGAACCAAGGGAGCGGGGGTGAGGCTGAGAGCCTAAAGGGGTTCTCACTCCAGGGAAAAGAGCAGAAAATACTGCTCACAGCCACTTGCCTGGCAAACAGGGAGCGAGCTGTGCTGAAAGAACCTGCTTATCTTCCAAGTGGAAGGGGAGAGAGAGGGACAGACAGTGAGGGGCAAAGGAATGCAGAAAATGATCTAAAAAGCTGACTCATCCAGTGCTGGAGGTGGCCATAGCTGGGGGAGGGACTGATCCTTCCACAAAACAAGTCTAACTTGCTACCAGATCACAGATCTCCAGACATCTCTCCAGTTCCAATCAGCATAACAAGACACAGCTGAAAACAAGAAGTAGGGAGGAGGGGCAGTAACTCAGGTCTCCATGGATATCTGAGATACACCTCCTCCTACTGCAGCTGAGAAAACACTCTGACCCCAGAGAGATTAATCAGTAGAAGAGGCCTTTAGTGTCAGAGGTTACACCCACTGCATTCCTGAATACAGTTTCAAGGAAGCCCCCCTGCTGAGATCAGTAAACAAGACTATCACATGTTAAGAAAACAAACAAATCAAGACTTCAAAGTGGCCCAAATCCAAAAGTAGAATACAAATAATAGCTGATGCCAACCCAAGTAGACCTAGAAATAACACAATTAAAAACTGGAGGCAGACAACACCAAGCCTAGATTCATTCAGCTCTAAAAACAAAACACCCAAACACACAGATATAATGAGAAGACAGAGAAGTGCAATCAAATAAAACCACAAGAGAAAAATCCAAGAAATGAACTGAGTGATATAGAAATACCCAAACTTCCAGAAGCAGAGTTTAAAATAATGATTGTAAGGATGCTTAGGGATCTTAGAACAATAATGGATGGTCATTATGAACACCTAAATAAAGAAGTAGCAAGTATAAAAAAGGATATTGAAATATTAAAAAAGAATCAGTCAGAGATGACAAATACAATGTCAGATATGAGACCACAATGGAAGGAATTACAATAAAAACAGGATGGATAGAGCTAAGAATTGAATTAGAAAGTTGGAGGACAACTTGAATAAAGTCAAGAAAGCAGAGAAAATAAAAGAAAAAAGACTCAAAAAGTCTGAGGAAATTCTTAGAGAGCTCTGTGACAACATGAAGAGAAATAACATCTGCATCATAGGGGTTCCTGAAGAAGAAGAGAAAGAACAAGGGATAGAGACTTTGTTCAATCATATCATAGCTGAACACTTTCCTAAGTTAAAGCAGGAGAAACTCTCACAAGTTGAAGAAGCACAGAGAACTCCATTTTAAGAGAAACCCAAAGAAACCTACACCAACACACATCATAATTAAAATACCAAAGCTAAGTGATAAAGAGAAAATAGTAAAAGCTGCAAGAGGAAAAGAAAGCTATCACCTACAAAGGGGCCCCCATAAGAATGACATCCGACTTCTCAATAGAACTGCTTGAGGTTAGAAAGAAATGGCAAGAAATATTCAAAGTAATGCAGAACAAGAACCTACAACTAAGACTACTTTATCCAGCAAGGCTATCACTAAAAATCAAAAGAGAAATAAAATGCTTCCCAGAAAAAAAAAACAAAACCTCAAGGAATTCATTATAACCAAACCAGTGCTGCAGAAAATGTTAAGGGGCCTGTTGTAAACAGATCAAAGTGGGAAAAGAATATAGCAGAAAGGGAATACAGCTTTAAAAGATAAAATGTCAATAAACAACTACATATCAATAATAACCTTAAATGTAAATGCATTAAATGATCCAATCAAAAGACATAGGGTAGCTGCATGGATAAGAAAACAGAACTGCACATATGCTGTCTACAAGAAACATACCTTAAGACAAAAGATGCACATAGATTAAGGGAAAGGGATGGAAAAACACATTTCATGCAAATGGAAATGAAAAAAAAGCTGAGGTAGCAATACTTATATCAGACAAAATGAACTTTAAAGCAAAGGATATAATAAGAGATAAAGAAGGCCACTACATAATTATAAAGGGAGAAATCCAACAGGAAGATATAAGTATTATAAATATCTCTGCACCTAATATAGGAGCACCTAAATATATAAAGCAGACTTTGATGAATGTAAAGGGCAAGATCAACAGCAATACTATAATACTAGGGGATTTCAATACCTTACTAACATCACTAGATACATCCTCAAGAAAGAAAATTAACAATGAAACAGAAGACTTAAAGGACACACTAGATCAACTCAATTTAATAGATATCTTCAGAACCTTTCACCCTTTAGCAGCAGAATATACATTCTTTTCAAGTGCTCATGGTACATTATCTAGGATAGACCACAGGTTAAGGCACAAAAGTGGTCTCAACAAATTTAAGAAGACTGAAATCATATCAAGCACTTTCTCTGATCACAATGGCATGAAACTAGAAATCAACCACAGCAGAAAAGCTCAAAAATTCTCAAACACATGGAAACTAAATAGCAGGTTGTTAAATAACAAATGGATTAAGAATGAGATCAAATAAATGAATGGGACTACATCAGAATAAAAAGTTTTTGCTCAGCAAGAGAAACTGATATAAAAATAAACAGACAGCCAACTAAATGGGAAATGATATTTTCAAACAACAGCTCAGATAAGGGCCTAATTTCCAAAATTTACAAAGAACTCATAAAACTCAACAACAAACAAACAAACAATCCAATAAAAAAATGGGAAGAAGACATGAATAGACACTTCTCCCAGGAAGAGATACAAATGGCCAACAGATATATGAAAAGATGCTCAGCTTCATTAGTTATTAGGGAAATGCAAATCAAAACTACAATGAGATACCACCTCACCCCTGTTAGATTAGCTATTATCAACAAGACGGGTAATAGCAAATGTTGGAGAGGCTGTGGAGAAAAAGGAACCCTCATTCACTGTTGGTGGGACTGTAAAGTAGTACAACCATTATGGAGGAAAGTATGGTGGTTCCTCAAAAAACTGCAAATAGAACTACCTTATGGCCCAGCAATCCCTCTACTGGGTATATACCCCAAAACCTCAGAAACATTGATACGTGAAGACACATGTAGCCCCATGTTCATAGCAGCACTGTTCACAGTGGCCAAGACATGGAAACAACCAAAAAGCCCTTCAATAGAAGACTGGATAAAGAAGATGTGGCACATATACACTATGGAATACTACTCAGCCATAAGAAATGATGACATCAGATCATTTACAGCAAAATGGTGGGATCTTGATAACATTATAAGGAGTGAAATAAGTAAATCAGAAAAAAACAAGAACTACATGATTCCATACATTGGTGGAACATAAAAATGAGACTAAGAGACATGGACAAGTGTGTGGTGGTTACCAGGGGTGGGGGGATGGAGGACAGGGGGAGAGTTAGGGGGAGAGGGAGGGGCACAGAGAACTAGATAGAGGGTGGCGAAGGACAATCTGACTTTGGGCGAGGGGTATGCAACATAATTTAATGACAAGGTAACCTAGACATGTTTTCTTTGAATATATGTACCCTGATTTATTAATGTCATCCCATTACCATTAATAAAAATTTATTAAAAAAAAAAAGAATGAGATCAAAGAAAAAATAAAATAATTCTTAGAAATGAATGACAATGAGCATACAACAACTCAAAGTTTATGGGACACAGCAAAAGCAGTACTGAGAGGGAAGTTCATAGAACTAGAAGCACACCTTAAGAAACTAGAAAAAGCTCAAATAAACAACTTAACCATGCATCTAAAAGAACTAGAAAAAGAATAGCAAGTAAAGCCCCAATGTAGTAGAAGGAAGGAAATAACAAAGATCAGAGCAGAAATAAATGACATAGAGGCTAAATAAACAATACAGAGGATCAATGAAACTAAGAGCTGGTTTTTTGAAAAAGTAAACAAGATTGATGAACCTTTAACTAGACTCACCAAGAAAAAAATAGAGAGGACTCAAATAAATAAAATTAGTAATGAGAGTGGAGAAATAATGACTGACACAACAGAAGTAGAAAATATTGTAATAAAATACTATGAAGAATTGTATACCAAAAAAGTAGACAACCTAAATCAAATGGACAAATTTTTTGAAACATACAGTCTTCCAAAAATTAATCTGGAAGAATCAGAAAACCTAAACAGAATGATTACACCAAATGAGATCAAAACAGTTATCAAAAAACTCCCAACAAAGAAAAGTCTGGGGCCTGATGGCTTCACAAGTGAATATTACCAAATATTCAAAGAAGAACTAACTCCTATCCTTCTCAAGCTATTTCAAAATATTCAAGAACAAGGAAGACTTCCAAGCTCCTTTTATGAGGCCAGCATAATTCTGATTCCAAAACCTGGCAAAGAAAACCCAAAGAAAGAAAATTATAGGCCAATATCTCTGATGAATATAGATGCTAAAATCCTCAACAAAATATTAGCAAATAGAATCCAACAATATATAAAAAAAATCATACACCATGATCAAGTGGGATTTATTCTGGGGAGGCAAGGCTAGTACAATATTCACAAATCAATCAATGTGATTCATCACATAAACAAAAGGAAGGAGAAAAACCACAGGATAATTTCAATAGATGCAGAAAAAGCATTTGATAAAATCTAGCACCCGTTCATGATCAAAACTCTCAGCAAAGTGGGTATACAGTGAACATACCTCAACATGATAAAGGCCACCTATGACAAACACACAGCCAACATCATACTCAATGGGCAAACATTAAAAGCAATTCCCTTAAGATCAGGAACAAGGCAGGGGTGCTGCCTTTCACCACTCTTATTCAATATAGTCCTGGAAGTCCTAGCCACAGCAATCAGACAAGAAGAAGAAACAAAAGGCATTCAAGTTGGAAAAGAAGAAGTAAAACTATCATTATTTGCAGATGATATGATATTGGATATAAAAAACCCTAAAGTCTAAGTCAAAAAACTAATGGACCTGATAAATGAATTCTGCAAAGTGGTAAGATATAAAATTAATACTCAGAAATCAGAGGCATTTTTATATGCCAACGATGAACAGTCAGAAAGAGAAATTAAGGAGACAATCCCCTTCACTATTACAAACAAAAACATAAAGTACCTAGGAGTAAATTTAACCAAGGAGACTAAAGACTTGTACTTGGAAAATTATAAAACATTGATAGAAGAAATCAAGGAAGATACAAACAAGTGGAAGCATATACCATGCTCTTGGTTAGGAAAAATAAACATCATTAAAATGTCTATATTACCCAAAGCAATCTATAAATTCAATGCAATACCAATTAAAATACCAATGACATACTTCAAAGACATAGATCACATATTCCAGAAATTTATATAGAACCAAAAATAACACGAATAGCCTCAGCAATCTTAAAAAAGAAGAATAAAGTGGGAGGTATCACACTTCCTGATATCAAGTTATACTACAAGGCCATTGTACTTAAAACAACCTGGTACTGGCATAAGAACAGGCATATAGATCAAAGGAACAGAACAGAAAACCCAGAAATAAACCCACAGCTCTATGGACAACTGATATTTGACAAACGAGGTAAGGAAATACAATGGAGTAAGGACAGCCTCTTTAACAAATGGTGTTGGAAAAATTGGACAGCTACCTGAAAAAAAATGAAACTAGACCATCAGCTTACACCATTCACAAAAATAAACTCAAAATGGATAAAAGACTTAAATGTAATCCGAGAAACCATAAGCATCTTAGAAGAAAACATAGGCAGTAAGCTCTCCGACATCTCTCGCAGCAATATATTTGCTGATTTATCTCCATGAGGAAGTGAAATAAAAGACTGGATAAACAAATGGGACTATATCAAACTAAAAAGCTTTTGCTCAGCTAAAGACAGTAAGAACAAAATAAAAAGACGAACGACACAATGGGAGAAAATATTTGACAATACATCTGATAAGGGGTTAATAACCAAAATTTATAAAGAACTTGTAAATCTCAACACCAGGAAGAGAAACAATCCAATCAAAAAATAAAAAAAGAAATGAATAGACACTTCTCCAAAGAGGACTTACAGATGGCCAATAGGCATATGAAAAAAAGCTCAACATCACTAATCATTAGAGAAATGCAAATTAAAACCACAATGAGATATCACCTCACACCAGTCAGAATGGTGCTCATGAACAAAGCAACACAGAATAAGTGCTGGTGAGGATGTGGAGAAAAGGGAACCCTCTTGCACTGCTGGTGGGAATGCAGACTGGTGCAGTCACTGTGGAAAACAGTAAGGAGATTCCTCAAAAAATTGAAAATCGAACTGCCTTTTGACTCAGCTATCCCAGTTTTAGGAATAAACCCCAAGAACACCATAGAACTACTCCAAAAGGAGAAATGCACCCCTATGTTTGTGGCAGTATTATTCACAACAGCGAAGATCTGGAAACAGCCCAAGTGTCCATCAGAGGAGGAGTGGATTAAAAAGCCTTGGTACATATATACTATGGAATACTACTCAGCCATAATAAATGATGACATTAGATTATTTACAATAACATGGATGGACCTTGATAAAATTATATGCAGTGAAATAAGTAAATTAGAAAAAACTAAGAACTATATGAATCCATACATAGATGGGACATAAAAATGAGACTCAGAGACATAGACAAGAATGTGATGATAATGGGGAGAGGGATGGGGTGAGGATGGAGAGAGGGGGTGGGGGGAGGGGAGGGACACAAAGAAAACCAGATAGAAGGTGATGGAAGACAATTTGACTTTGGGTGAAGGGTATATAGCATAATCAAATGTCAAAATAATCTGGAGATGTTTTCTCTCAACATATATACTCTGATTTATCAATGTCACTGCATTAAATTTAATTAAAAGAAATTTAAAAAAAAAAACAAACTTACCCAAGTGGAGATTTTGAAAAATGTAAAATAATAATAAATAAATAAATAAATAAAGGCAATGGGTCCTGGTAAATTATGCAGGTAGTATATTGTATTGGACAGCTCTTTCTACCTGTCACACAGCTGCAGCTACAGTCTGGTGCCCAGACTCTGATTACACTCAGGAAGGTACCAGTGGTGCTCTGAGCTGCCATTGCAGACTGAGGCCAGTATGCCTGCATATCAAGCTGCTCTGACCATGGCCATCCTCCAGAGCCCGGTGGTGTTGTCTGCTGGTTTCCATACTTCCCTGTATGTCAATCAACTAGACAATCCATACCTGCTTCTTTTTCTGTCTCTCGGACCTCAAGAAATGTGTTTCAAGGCTAGTAATTACCCTTTTTTTGCTCTGTGACATTCCTCACAGAAACCCGTAAGATAAAAAAGGGAGATTTGCCTTTCAGTAATATGACGATTTAAGCAACATGGATGGTCCTCTACCATTAAAAAACCTCTATATACTGCATAAATCACTGCAACTATGGTTTTAAATACATTGTTGACCTCTTGCTAAGGTATGATACATTCTAAGGTTCAGTGGGGGAAAAAATGGATAAGCCAAAATTTAAGAGATAAGAATCAGAAGAGACTACTGCCTTAGGGACCTACTATGAGAAATGATTTTTTAAAAGGAATTAAGGTCATAAACTCATATAGGAAGTAGTCTAGCAACAAGAAAAACAAATGTAAGCAAAAACAAATTCAGGTGGGAAACTATTATTTTAATTATTATGGTTCCATTCATATTGGGCAGATTAGATTATTCTCTCACCTCTGTCATGTCTATGAAGAAAGCATGCCCCAGCTATCTGGCTGCTCCAAAGAGAATGATATATATATCAATCAATATATATCTGGAACTTTGTGTATGAGTATTTATTCCATTGTCATCTGTTGCAGGCATTATTACAGTATGTATGCTTAAAAAAATAAGTTATAGAAGAAAGGAATTGTTATCTTGGAAGATAAGGATAGACTATTTGACATAGCATTTTGTTTTTCTTTTAATTTTATTTGGAAAATTAAATTTAACAGGGTGATATTGATCAATAATATAATATATGTTTCAAGTAAATATTTCTGTACCATTTCAACTGTTGATTATGTTGCATAATCATCACTCAAAGACAAATCACTTTCTGTCCCCTTGTATTTGTCCTTCTTTACACCCTTCCCCATCCCTCTCCTCCTGGTAACCACTTCACTTTTATCCATGTTCATAAGTCTCAGTTTTATATCCCACCTATCTGTGAAATCATACAGTTCTTAGCTTTTTTTTTGTTCTGCTCAGTTTTTCCATTTATTTATTTATACTATTATTTTTTTAATTTTTTATTAATTTTAATATATTGTGTTAACATGGATTCAAATATCCCACTCAATATAACACCTTCACTCCCCCACCCCTGTGTTCCTTTTTATACCTTCTTTGCCTCTCACCCTAACTTCCTTCCCCCTTCCCTCTAGGATTTGCTGTCCTGTTATCTATATATATGTGTTACGTATATATAATTTCACTAATTCTTTCACCTTCTCTGATCCCATTCCCTCAACCCCCTTTCCTCTGACTGCTGCTCCTCTGCTCCCTGTGACCCTGCCTCTGCCTCTATTCCATTCCTCAGTTCACTTTGTTGGTTAGATTCCACATATAAGTGAGATTATATGATATTTGTTTTTCTCTGCCTGTCTTATTTCACTTAGCATAATAACCTACATGTCCATCCATGCCATTGCAAAAGGTAAGATTTTATTCTTTTTCATGTCCACGTAGTATTTCATTGTGTATATGTACCACTGCTTTTTAATCCACTAGTCCTCTGATGGACACGGGCTGTTTCCAGATCTTCGCTATTGTGAACAGTGCTGCAATAAACATGGGGGTGCTTATCTTCTTTTCAGTCAGTGATTTGGTATTCTCAGGATATATTCTTAAAAGTGGGATAGCTGCATCAAACAGTAGTTCTATTTCTAATATTTTTAAGAAACTCCATACAGTTCTCCACAGTGGCTGCACAAGTTTGCATTCCCATCAGTCGCCAGCACTTATTGTGTGTTATTTTGTTAATGAGTGCCATTCAGACAGGTCTGAGATAATCTTTCATTGTGGTTTTAATTTGCATTTCTCTGATGATTAGTGACATTGAACATTTTTTCATATGCCTATTGGCCATCTGTATGTCCTCTTTGGAGAAGTGTCTATTCAGTTCTTTAGCCCATTTTTTAATTGGACTGTTTACTTTCCTGTTTTTGAGTTTTACAAGTTCTTTATAAATTTTGGTTATTAACCCCTTATCAGATATATTAGCAAAAATGTTCCCTGTTGTGTGGGTTATCTTTTTATTTTGTTCATGATGTCTTTTGCTGTGCAAAAAATAGTTAGTTTGATATATTCCCATTTGCTCAACCTGTCTTTTATTTCACTTGCCCATAAAGATAAATCAGCAAAAATGTTGCTGCAAGAGGTATCAGAGAGTTTACTGCCTATATTTTCTTCCAAGATGTTTATGGTTTCATGACTTACATTCAAGTCTATTCATTTTGAGTTTATTTTTGTGAATGGTGTAAGTTGGTAGTCTAGTTTCATTTTTTTTTTTTGCACATACCTGTCTAATTTTCATAACACCATTTATTAAAGAGACTGTCTTTACTCTATTGCATGCTCTTACCTCCTTTGTCAAATATCAGTTGACCATAAAGGTATGGGTTTATTTCTGGGTTCTCTGTTCTGTCCCGTTGGTCTGTATGCCTTTCCTTATGACAGTATGAAGCTGTTTTGAGTACAGTGGCCTTGTAGTATAACTTGATATCAGTAAATGTGATACCTCCCACTTTATTCTTCCTTTTCAAGATTGCTGAGGCTATTCCTGTTTCTTTTAGGTTTCATATATATTTCTGGAGTATTTGTTCTATATCTTTGAAGTATGCCATTGGTATTTTAATAGAAACTGCATGGAATTTATAGATTGCTTTGGATAATATAGACATTTTAATGATGTTTAGTCTTTCTATCCATGAATATGGTATATGCTTCCATTGTTTGTATCTTCCTTAATTTCTTTTATCAATGCTTTATAATTTTGCAAGTACAAGTCTTTTACTCATTTTGTTAAATTTACTCATAGGTACTTTATTTTTGTTGTTGTTACAATAGTGAAGGAGATTGTTTCCTTAATTTCACTTTCAGACATTTTATTTTAGTGTATAAAAATGCCACTGATTTCTGAATATTAACTTTATATCCTACAACCTTAGCAAATTTATTTATCATGTCTAATAGTTTTTTGACTGAGATTTTAGGGTTTTTTATGTACAGTATCATGTCATTAGCAAATAATAATAGTTTTACTTCTTTTTTTCCAATTTGGATGTCTTTTGTTTCTTCTTCTTGTCTGATTGCTGTGGCTAGGACTTCCAGAACTATGTAGAATAAGAGTGATGAAAGGGGCACCCCTGCCTTGTTCCTAATCTTAAGAGGATTGCTTTTATTTTTTGCCCATTGAGTATAATGTTGGCTGTGGGTTTGTCATAGATGGCCTTTATCATGTTGAAATATATTCCCTGCATTCACACTTTGCTGAGAGTTTTGATCATAAATGGGTGCTGGATTTTGTCAAATGCTTTTCTGCACCTATTGATATTATCATGTGGTTTTTCTCCTTCCTTTTGTTTATGTGATAAATCACATTGATTGGTTTGTGAATATTGTACCAGCCTTGCCTCCCCAGAATAAATCCCACTTGATCATTATGTATGATTTTTTTCATGTATTGCTGGATCCAGTTTGGTAATATTTTATTGACAATTTTAGCATCTAAGTTCAGCAGGGATATTGGCCTATATTTTTCTTTCTTTGTAGTGTGTTTGGAATGAGGATCATGCTTTCTTATAAAAGGTATTTGGAAGTCTTCCCTTGTCTTGAATTTTTTTGAAATAGCTTGAGAAGGGTAGGTGTTATTTCTTTTTTGAATATTTGGTAAAATTCACCATGAAACCTTCTGGTCCAAGACTTTTGTTTGCCGGAAGCTTTTTGATAAGTTTCAATTTCATTTGTTGCAATTGGTCTGCTTAGGTATTCTGATTCTTCCAGATTGAGTTTTGGAACATTATATGTTTCTTGGAATTCATCCATTTCAACTAGATTGTTCGATTCTTTGGCATAAAGATCTTCATAGTAAATTCTTACAATCTTATGTTTTTCTGCTGTATCAGTTGTTACTTTTCCATTTTCATTTCTCATTTTATTTATTTGTATCTTCTTTCTTTCTTTCTTGATGAGTCCGGTTAAAGGTTCATCAATCTTGTTTACCTTTACAAAGAACCAGCTCTTGATTTCATTGATCCTCTGTATTGTTTTTTTTAGCCTCTATGACATTTATTTCTGCTCTAATCTTTATTATTTCCTTCCTTCTACTTCCTCTGTGCTTTATTTGTTTGTTCTATTTTTAGTTCCCTTTGATGCAGGGTTAAGGTTTTTATTTGAGCTTATTCTTGCTTCTTAAGGTATGTCTGTAATGCTATGAACTTCCCTCTCAGGACTGCTTTTGTTCTGTCCCATAAATTTTGAGTTGTTTATGTTCATTATCATTTATTTCAAAGAAATTTTTGATTTCTTCCTTGATCTCATTGTTAATCCATTCTTTACTTAATAACATACTATTTAGCTTTCAAATGTTTGACCGTTTGTTGTTTTTTATTGTATTTGATTTTTAGTTTCACGCCATTGTGATCAGAGAAGATGTTTGATATTATTTAAATCTTCTTAAATTTATTAAGATGAGTTATGTGTCCTAACATATGTTCTCTCCTATAGAATGTACCATGAGCACTTGAAAAAAATATATATCCTACCGTTTTGGGGTGAAAGGTTCTGAAGATATCAATTAAATCCAGTTGATCTGGTTTGTCCTTTAAGGTCACTGTTTCTTAGTTAATTTTTTGTCTGGAAGATCTATTCAGTGATGTTAGTGGGGTATTAAAATCCCCTACTATTGCTGTCAATCTCATCCATTATGTCCATCAAAATCTGCTTTATAGCCCTGGCCGATTGGCTCAGCGGTAGAGCGTCGGCCTGGCGTGCGGGGGACCCGGGTTTGATTCCCGGTCAGGGCACATAGGAGAAGCGCCCATTTGCTTCTCCACCCCCCGCCCCCCTCCTTCCTCTCTGTCTCTCTCTTCCCCTCCCACAGCCAAGGCTCCATTGGAGCAAAGATGGCCCAGGCGCTGGGGATGGCTCCTTGGCCTCTGCCCCAGGTGCTAGAGCAGCTCTGGTCGTGGCAGAGCGATGCCTCAGAGGAGCAGAGCATCGACCCCGGGTGGGCAGAGCGTCGCCCCTGGTGGGCATACCAGGTGGATCCCGGTCGGGCGCATGCGGGAGTCTGTCTGACTGTCTCTCCCCGTTTCCAGCTTCAGAAAAAATACAAAAAAAAAATCTGTTTTATATATTTAAGTGCTTCTATATTAGGCACATAAATATTTACAATGGTTATATTCTCTGTTGGATTGCTCCCTTTATCATTATGTAGTGACCTTCTTTATTTCTTAGTATAGCCTTTGTTTTAAAGTATGTTCTTTTAGATATAAGCATTGCTACCCCAACTTTTTTTTTCATTTCTATTTTTGTGAAATACGTTTTTTCATCCCTTCATTTTTAGTCTTTGTGTATATTTTGTTCTGAGGTGGTTCTCTTATAGACAGCATATATACTGATTTTTTTTCTTAACCATGCAGCTACCCTATGTCTTTTGATTTGTGCATTTAAGCCATTTACATTTAAGATTATTATAGACATGTACCTATTTATTGCAATTTTATTCTTTAAATCTACATTCCTCTTTTTCTTGAATTCTTTTTTTTTTCCCTTTGTTCTTTTTATAGCAGCCCCTAAACATTTCTTGTGGTTCTGGTTTGGTTGTTATAAATTCCTTGAGGTTTTTTTTTTTTTTTTGTCCTGAAAGATTTTTATTTCTACTTTAAAATTTAAATGATAGCCTTGCTGGATAAAGCAGTCTTGGTTGTAGGTTCTTGTTTTGCATCACTTTGAGTATTTCTTGTCAATTCCTTCTGGCCTCTAGTGTTTCTGTTGAGAAGTCTGATGTCATCCTTATGGGCACTCCTCTGTAGGTAATTAACTTCTTTTTTCTTGCAGTTTGAAGTTTTCTTTCTTTGTCTCTTAATTTTTGGCATTTTAATTATGATGTGTCTTGGTGTAGGCTTCCTTCGGTTCCTCTCTAATGTGACTCTGTGCCTCTTAAACTTGTGTGACTTTTTCCTTCATAAATTTAGGAAAATTTCCAGCTATGATTTTTTTCAAACAGGTTCTCTACCCTTTGTTCATTCTCTTCTCCATCAGGAACCACTATGAAGTGGATGTTGTTTCTCTTAATGTTGTCACAGAGGTCTCTTAGAGTTTACTCAGTTATTTTAAACCTCTTTTTGTTTTGCTGCTCTACTTCTCTGCTTATGTTTATCTTGTCTTCTAAATTGCTGATTCTATCCTCTGCTTCATCCAACCTGCTGTTGATTCCTTTTAGTGCTGCCTTCATTTCTGATATTGTATTGTATTTGTCGTTTCTGACTGGTTCAGTGTATGATTTTGACGTCCTTTTTGATGCTTTCTATCTCTAAATATAGGTGTTCATTATGACCATTCATTGTTGCTCTAAGATCCTTGAACATCCTAAAAATCATTATTTTAAAATCTGCTTCTGGTAGTTTGGTTTCTTCCATTTTATTCAGGTTTTTTTTTCTGGGGATTTCTCTGGTAGATTCATTTGGGTTGCATTTCTCTATCTTCCTATATTGTCTGTATATTAGGTAGTGCTGTCTGACTTTGAAGTTTTTGTAGTTTCTTTATGAGGAAGATTGACTCGGTGGTACTGGCCACCTGTTTTCTTTGTTCTAGAAATGCTTCTTGAGGGTACTATTTTTTCTCATGTTGTCTATGAGTACTGAATACAGTTGGACCTTCTGTGGATATGATTATTCCTTTAGACTGGCTAACTCTAAGGGTCATCTGATTATGTGTATTACACCCTATGCAATGTCCATCTTGTTGGGCTCATTTTTTCTCCACAATTTCTGGTGCCTGCTAGACTCCATCTCTGAGCATGCTGTTTGTGTAGATAGTTTAGTCTAGGTTTCATGCTGTCTGCCACCTACAACCAGTTGTGTTGTGTTAGATTTTCTTGGGTTGGCATCAGCTGTTGTTTGTAACTCGCTGTGGACTACTTGTCTGCAGCTATTGCTCTTTTTGATGTTTGTGTCTTCGTTTTCTGTGCCTGGGTAGTTTAGGAGATGCCAACCTGTGTATAAGGATAAGCTTCTTTCTGCTTCAAGATGATAGCATTTCTGTAAAATCCCCATGCTCTGTATTATTTGCTTCCAATTTTCAGCTACTCCACCTTCTCTTGCAGCTGCCTGGTCTTCCCAGAGTCTTCTATAGAAAGACTGTAGTGTAGCCACAGACTGACCTCACACAACCAACCCTTCTTCAGGTTACAGACTTGTTGGGTTATGGCAGCTGAGGTTGGTAATTCAACATTAGTTGAGTACCTTATTTCAGGTTTCTCTTGGTCAATAGCTCAGTACAGGAAATGTGGCTCCTACTCCACATTTAGGCTAAGGCCTAATCCCTTAGCCACTAATGGAAACTCAAATTTTATTTCTCCCCAACAAGATGAGCAGCCGTTTCAGGTTGAAGTGGAGCTGACAGTCTCCTCTGCAGAAGTTCTTAGAGCTGGTGAGACCCTGGTCTCAGGGAAGAAGACTGAGAAAGTCCTCTTCAGAGGCTGACTGTGCCTCAGCAGAAAGTAGCTCAACCCCTTAACCAGATCCAAAATTGGGCTCACAAGGACCCACATTTAATGTCCATGGTCCAAGCTTCTCTTCACTTCCTCAGTGGAATCTAGCCCAGCAGGGCTGGATATCCAACATCTGAGCAAGCTGACTGTGAAGCTCCACCCTATCCAATGCACATGAGCCAATGTGCCAGTGCTGATCACAGAAATCAGAACTCACCTTCACTGGTGAGTAGTCCTTTTTTTGGTTACCACACTAGCAAGGGTTGTTAGGTCCTGAACTGATGCTTTTTGCAGCTAGCCATTAGATGTGCCAGCCCTGGGCCTCCCTAGCAGGAACCCAGCACAGACCAGTAGGAGCTACTGTCCATGACAGGCCCTCAGTGACCTTCTTGGAGCTACAACAATCCAGAGTTTGTGGCTGCCTCTGCCGGGCCCATGTGCACCTGGAAATACCAAGCTGCTCATCTAAGCTGGTTTTTACCCACACTGGTCCTAGAGGAAGGTTCCACGAGTCCCGCTTTCTACTGCCTCTGTGTGTTTGCTGGCTGCTTGTTGGGCTTAGCCACTGAAAAAACTCTGCTAGAGTCTGGAGCCTGCAGCAATTCAGGGATTAAGAAGGGTAGTGAGTGTGGCTCTGCCCCACCATTGTCCCAGGTGTCAGTTCATCCAGACTTTTTCCACAGACCTCAGGAGGGTGTGGCCCCAGGAGTTCAGAGGGTGTGGCCTCTGAAAGCTAGAGGTATGGTCTGCCCATACTCTGGACAGTTTCCACTGAGTCTCCCGTATGGTGGAATTATCAGTCTTAGACTCTGGAGCATGGGGGTGGGGGGGTAGCTTTGGCCACAACAACAAAAAAAACCTGACTCACTGATGCACTTCTGCTTCCTGGCTTCTCAGCCCGACCCAGTTGCCATGACTGGAGCAAAAGACACTCCCGAGGTCAGATCTGTTGCTTCTCACCAAGCACTCAGAAGGGACTACACCACCAAAGAAAGTTGACAACTGCAGTACTGGAGAATGACTCAGCACAGAGGTTCCGATGGATGCCCCACACAGTGTCTCTCCCTGGGCCTCCAACTTTACACTCTCCTCATGCAACTCTAGTTCTCTCAGCTCTCCCCCACTGGAACCTCAAGTAAGTGGTTATGAATGAGGTTTTCTGTGCAGGCTTTAAGATGGACCCTGCATCTCCGAGAATTCCATCTCTTTCATGCAGACAGAAACCCTGCTCTTTTCACCACCAAATGCTCTGTGGGCACCTCTCCTAGGCTATGGAGCTCTAGGCTGAGGCTCTGGGGTGAGAACCCACATGTCTCAGGGTGACCCTCCCTGCATTAATAGTCCCTCCAGACCCTGAGCCGCTGCTCACTCCTGGGAGCAGGGCTGCCCTTTCCACATCTCTGCTCTTCCTACCAGTCTTTGTGCAGCTTCTTTTGTGATCCTTGGTTATAGACTCCTCTTTATTTAGTACCAAGTTGGTTTTTCAAGATGATTGTTTTTAAATTAAGTTGTAATCCAATTTGTTCCTGGAAGGTGGCTGTTGGAACATCTGCCTATTCTGTCACTATTTTTGAATCCAGTCTGACATAAGCTTTTTTTAAAAAAATATCAAAGATAATTCACTACCTTTATAATCATATTTTTGTTGCTTCTGATTTGAATATTCTTTTTACACTTCAGCATCAGTTTCTATCCAACTAAATCTCAAACTTCAAATCCTTACACTTCCTCCAGAATATTCTTATGAATACCTTTCCTGTCCTTGTAATTTTTGTGCACTCTCCAGGTGTTCACCTCATGAAAGTGTAAAGAAAAGTTTCTCTCACAGCCTAAGAAGCTGAGCTGAGGCTGTTTTTCTGCACATTTACATAGTAGTTGATGAATGCTGGGAAGTTGTTAAAAACAAGACAGAAAGGACTCAAAACTTTCCCTCAAATGTTATGTTTGATTCCTCTGATAAATTTTAGCCAAGATTTGGTTTCATTTTACTGGTCACCTGCACTGACCATGTGATTGTCACCATCAACATTAGCATCACAACCATCATTGCATGCTCTTGGTCATCCCCTTGTGAGTAATTGCACATGACATGATCTACTTTTTCCATAAATCCTGGATAAATAAATCTGGGGCTTACACCTTAGGAGTAAAATATAAATGTCCCTATCTTCCCATATTCTCACTTTCATGGAGCAATAAAGGAAGAGGAAGGGAGGAAGATACATGCAAAAGTGTAAAAGTAATTTTAACTTATGAAAAACAACAATCTATCATTTATAGGCAGTAGATGCAAATGATATAGGTATTGGGGACTTTCCCAGTTCTACCAATAAATCACTCTGGTCCTGTATCTTACCTCTCTGGGCTTCTGATTTCTCCTCTGCAGAATGCACAAAAGGTTTTTGTGAAATTAATTTGTTATGCATATACTGCTTCTGGAATAATATCTGGCCTGCTGTAGTTGCTCATTAAAAAGGTAACATCAGTAAAAGCATCAATTTCTATCCAACTACATCTCAAACTTCAAATCCTTACACTTAACATTTTATTTTTCTAGATTTTACTTATTGATTTTTTAGAAACAGAGAAAAAATGGAAGGAGAAGCAGAAAGCATCAAGTCATAGTAGTTGCTTTCGGTATGTGCCTTGACCAGGTAAGCCCAGGATTTTGAACCAATGACCTCAAGGTTCCAAGTTGATGCTTTATCTACTGCACCACCAAAGTTCAGGCAAAAGATTAGATTTTGAATTCAGTAAAGTGTGCTTAAATGTAAAGGTATCGACTTTGACTTCTATGGTAATACATTTTTTCTCTTCAAAATGATCTGAACATAAAAATCTCTAGAGTTATAGTATAAATATTATATATATAGTGTGTGTATATATATGTTATATATATACACACATTTTATATATATATACATTATATATACATTGGTGCCTTGAGATACGAGCAGATCAACATCAAAATTTTTTAAGATATAAGCTGCGACTTGGTTCATATTTTTGTTTGAGATCCAAGTGAAATTCTGAGATATGAGTAATGATTCAGAAAGCTGCCACTAGTTGGAACATTGGTGCACAGGCCCAGTATTGGCAGCACAACACCAGCATCTCATTCTTTTTCACGAGTTACCCAAAGAATCAAGTCAAATCTCATGTGCTGTACTCCTTCTTGCATCATTTTTTTATTTTTTACTAACTATTTTTTGTGTGCTATCATAGGGCTGAAGAAACTCAGTGTAAAGGACAGAGGTGAGAAAAAGAAGAGAATGATGTCAATAGAAGTAAAGCAAGAAATAATAGCAAAACATGAGCGTGGTGTACGAGTGATTGAACTGGCAAGGCTGTACGACCGCAATACATCTACAATCTGTACCATCCTTAAACAAAAGTATGCCATCAAAAGTGCAAATCCAGTGAAAGGAACTACAATTCTGTTCCAATTAAGGACAAATATCCATGAAAAAATGGAGAAACTTCTGCTGGTGTGGGTGAAAGAGAAAGAGCTTGCAGGAGATACAGTGACGGAGACTGTAATATGCGAAAAGGCATGTATTATTTATGGCGACTTGAAGAAGAAAGAACCATCAACCTCAAAAGAGGCAGCAGAAGATACATTTACGGCAAGTCACGACTGGTTTGAAAATTCCAAGAAGAGATCTGGCATCCATTCGGTGGTGAGGCATGGTGAAGCTGCGAGTGCTGACATTAAGGCAGTTGAGGAGTATATTGCACGTTTTAATGCGCTTATCACAAAGGAAGGCTACATCTCCCAACAAGTGTTCAACTGTGAAAAAACAGGATTGTTTTGGGAAAAAATGCCCCAGAGGACTTTCATTACCACAGAGGAGAAGAAGCTGCCAGGCCATAAACCCATGAAGGACCATCTTACTCTTGCATTGTGTGCAAATGCTAGCAGTGACTGTAAAGTAAAGCCACTGCTAGTGTATCACTCCAAAAATCCTCGAGCCTTTAAGACTCACAAGATTCTTAAGAAAAACAGCAGATTATGTGGCATGCCAATGCTAGGGCATGGGTTATGCAGCAGTTTTTTATTGAATAGGTAAATCTCATCTTTGGTCCTGCAGTGAAGAAATATCTTTAAGAAAATAAACTCCCAATGAAAGCATTACTAATCCTTGAAAATGCTCCAGCCCACCCACCTGGTCTTGAAGATGACATTCCCAATGAATTCAAATTTGTGAAAATCCTTTACTTCCCACCCAACACGACTTCAGTCTTGCACCTATGGATCAGCAGGTCATTTTCAACTTTAAAAAGCTTTTTACAAAGCACTTGTTCCACCGCTGCTTTGAGGTGACTGAGAATACAAATATAACCCTTCAAGAGTTTTGGAAAGATCACTACAACATCATGATATGTTTACGCATTATTGACTTGGCATCCCAAAAGGTTACAAGAAGAACCTTAAACTCAGCATGTAAAAAGTTATGGCCTGATGTTGTTGCAGACAGGGACTTCGAAGGTATTGAACCAGAGACCAAGACCGAGGTAGAAGCATTGGAAGAGATTGTGTCCCTCAGAAAGTCAATGGGTCTGGAGATAGATGAGGGCCATGTAAACGAGCTCATTGAGGAACATGAGGAGGAACTCTCAACTGAGGAGTTGAAGGAGCTACAGATGATGCAACATATGGAGCCTCTGCAAGAGATTAGTAGTGAGGAGGAGGTAGAGCTGGAGGAAGTGATTTCTACAAGTGAAATTAAAGACATGCTGGCAATGTGGGAGAAGCTTTCAAGTTTCATTGAAAAGAAACACCCAGAAAAAGTTTCAACTGGTCGTGCTTCAGCACTTTTTAATGACACTTGTTTGTCACATTTCTATAACATTTTAAAAGGCAGGCAAAGGCAAATCTCTTTGAATAGATTTTTATTCAAAAGTCCCACAAGTGAAAATGCCAAAAGTGCAGCCAAAAAGGTAGAAACAGGTGATGATTAAAGGAAAAATATGTAATGTTAAGCTTAGATAAAGCTTAAAGTTAAGAAAGTGCATTTTTTTAAAATTAAGTTTTTGTGGTTTCATTTTAAGTAAAGAAAGTGCAGTTTTAATTTTGCTTAAAGTAATGAAAATGCAGTTTTAGTTTCCATTTAATGTTAAGAAAGTGCAGTTTAGTTTACATGTCTACAGTGCCTGCATCCCTTCCTCCCTCCCTCCTCCACCATTCACCTCCGTTAGCCGCACTCATCTGTCTCCAAGGTAAGAATACAGTACTAAATAACACTTTTCTTTTATTTCATATATTTTGTTATGCATTGGTAAAGTATACATGTGTGTTTCTTATTTAAAATGTCTTTTTTCATAATTTAGGATGGTTTGGGGATGTCTTACAGGGCTGGAATGGATTAAATCTATTTCAGTTATTTTAAATGAGAGAATTTGATATACGAGTTGACTGACTTACAAGCTCGGTTACAGAACAAAATAAATTCATATCTCAAGGTACCACTGTATATTTATTTATTGTTGTTTCTATGGCTTTTAGAATAGAATATAATATTGTCTTGGAAGAATCTATGTTTTGAAAACTAAAAATTAGCTTGACAAGATTTTCTATAATAAATACCTAGTAATGGTTATAAGTACACTGAAGCTACTTATGCTGTGGATGTGTGTGTTATGTGTCCAAATTCAGAGTAAATAATTAAAAAATTAGTTATAACATATGACCCTGTCTTATTGACTACAACAAACCAAAAGTCAGTTTCAGCCTCATTTTATTTTTTTTAAATAGTTTTATTTAGACAATTAACTTCAACAGGGTGACATTGGTCAACTAGAGCACATAGATTTAGAGAAAACTTCTCCAGATCATTTTGACATTTGATTATGTTTTATTCCCATCACCCAAAGTCAAATCATCCTCTGTCACCCTTCATTTGATTCTCTTTATGCCCCTCCCCTCCTAGCACTCCCTCCCTCTCCTCCCTTTTTCTCCCCTTGGTAACCACTGCACTCTTATCTATGTCCATGAGTCTCAATTTGTGTCCCACCTATGTATAGAATCATACAATTCTTAGTTTTTTCTGATTTACTTATTTCACTCAGTATAATGTTATCAATGTCTATCTACATTGTCATTAATGATCCTATGTCTTCACTTCTTATGGTTGAGTAGTATTCCATAGTATGTATGTACCCTTTATCCAATTTTCTATTGAAGGGCCTTTTGGCTGTTTCCATGTCTTGGCCACTGTAAATAATGCTGTAATAAACATGGGGTTCCATGTGTCTTTATGGACCAATAATTTTGAGTTTTGGGAGTATATACCCAGCAGAGGCATTGCTGGGTCATATGGTAATTCTAATTTTAGTTTTGTGAGGTACCACCATACTTGCTTCCATAATGGTTGTACTACTTTACATTCCCGCCATTAGTGAATGAGGGTTTCTTGTTCTCCATAGCCTCTCCAACACTTGTAATTACCTGTCTTGTTGATAATAGCTAATCTAACAGGTGTGAGGTGGTATCTCATTGTAGTTTTGATTTGCATTTCTCTAATAACTAATGAAGATGAGCATCTTTTCATTTATCTGTTGTCTATTTGTATTTCTTCCTAGGAGAAGTGTCTGTTCATTTCCTCTTACCATTTTTTATTGGATTGTTTGCTTGTTTTTTGTTGAGTTCTGTGCGTTCTTTATATATTATGGATATTAGCCCCTTATCTGAGCTATTGTTCAAAAATATCATCTCCCATTTAGTTGGCCGTCTGTTTGTTTTGTTATCAGTTTTTGTTTTTGTTTTTTGCTGTGCAAATCTTCCTAGTCTGATGTAGTCCCATTCATTTATCTTTGCCTTCACTTCCCTTGCCTTTGGAGTAAAATTTATAAAATATTCTCTATGGCCAAGGTCCATAAATTTAGTAACTTTGTTTTCTTCTATGTATTTTATTGTTTCAGATTTTATATTTAGGTGTTTGATGCATTTAGAATTAATTTTTGTACAAGAAGACAAGCTGTAGTTGAGTTTCATTCTTTTGCATGTGGCTTTCCAGTTTTCCCAGCACCATTTATTGAAGAGGCCTTTTTTTCTCTATTGTGTGTTTTTGGCTCCTTTATCAAAGATGATTTGACCATATATATATGGTTTTATTTCTAGGCTCTCTATTCTGTTCCATTGATCTGAATGTCTATTATATATATTTGCCAATACTATGCTGTTTTGATCATCATTTAGCTTCATTTTTAGTGGTTATAAATAAAATCCCAAATTAGGTGACAAATCTCTTAAGAAAACAAAGAGATGGAGCCAATGAGTTTATCTGGTGAACCCTAAAGAGAACTGGGCCCAATTTAAGTTTTGTCTACTTGCATCCAAAGGAAAGAATACTTAACTTTTTAAAATTTCATTGTCCTTGTTTGTCATATGCTTTAATAAACCAATAATAGTCATAAGCAACTGGAGATTGTTAAATTTTTGAGTCAACTTGGCTAGGCTCTGTTATTCAATTGTTTGTTCAAACACTAGTTTTGGTGTTGCTTTAATGGTATTTGCAGATGTAATTAAGTTTTACTATCAGTTGAACTCACGTACAGCCCATTGCCGGCATGCTGCCTTATATTGTGCTTGGTTTTATTGTGTTTTACAGGTGTTACATTTTGTATAAATTGAGAACATGCAGAACATTTAGTAAGGGGGTTGACTCAAACTCCTTTGTGGGCATTTAATCTGGGTGACTGGTAGGAGTGAGTAGCATGGAAGGAAATAGACTTCAAATGCCATGGCCCTTGAACAAAGTAGGGATTAGAAGAACTGACTGCACACAGCTGAAAATTTGTTTATAACTTTTGATTTCCCCCAAACTAAACTAATAGCCTATTGTTGATGGAAAGCCATATCATAAGATAAACAGTTGATTAACACATATTTTATATGTTATATATATTACATAGTATAGTTTTACATAAAAGTAAACTGGAGAAAGTAAAATATCTTCAAGAAAATCATAAGGAAGAGGTAATTATTTTCAGTGTAAGTGGAATTATGGCAGTTTCAAACCTGTATTTTTCAAAGTTCTAATGAATACCACATTGAGCATGTCGAATAAATATGTATCTGCAAACATTACTGTAACTTAAACAAATTTGTGGGCTTTGGGCAAATGAAACCAGAAAGCTCAGTGTCATGTAAGAAGAAGAGCACAGGATTTGAGTGTGTGAGAACCAAATATAAATGGAAGGTGTGCATTGTGTGACTTTAGACAAGCTGCTGTCACCTTCAACTTCCTTATCTGTAAAATAGATCTAACCATGTTACTTCTTAGGGTTTGGGGGATATGCACAACACTGAGAACGTGGAGTCCTCTGAAAACATCATCTAATATTTACAAGGGTATTTTTTCTTCATTTACTGTTTTCAGCCTGCTGAGTAGCAGCTCCTTTTCCCATATGAGGATGACATTGTAAAATTCCCTAACTTTCTGTATGTTTATGATGATGAAACTCAGTCCAGGGCAGTTTAGATATCCAACTCCCTATGCAATGAAAAGCTTTCTCTCCTTCATTGGCTCTTATTGAGAGTGAAAGACTTGGTGTGCTGACTGGGCATGATTTGCTTTACTTCTCATGGTCATCTCTCTCTGGACCTTGAGTGAAGAGCTGTAACAAGGCAATGATGGTTGTATGCAGCTGGGTTGCTGCCATGGCACAGAGCTGCTTTCCCCTGATGTGTGATTTAGAGGGACATATGTGTCACTTCATTGGCTGCCCCCATCAAGAATTCATACCTCCAACATCTCCTTAGATGGAACCACTGAGGTTACAGAGGACTCTTCCTCCAATGTCTCCTGGGGACCTTGGGGGAATGCACACTTTTCTCTACTGGTCAGGGACACTCCTTCAGACCTCCCATGTTCAGACATCATCTTTCCTGCCATGACCAAGGAAGCCCTCTTTGTTTTTATACCAAGCTCCTTCAGAACTCTCACTGGCAGTGCTCTCAGGGAGCACTGAAACAACTCTATATATTCATAGTAATGTAAATGTTACCTAGTGGGCGAAATGCCAACCTCTCTTTCTTGTAGGCATACCCCACAACTGTGAGTGATTTACTTAGAGCTTCACTGCTTATCATATCTTGGCTTTAGGGCTATGGTAGTGAGGGGAATCACTGGGCAAAAAGAGAGTAATTTTTTTTATACCATGTATATTTTATTCACGAAAAGGTTGAAGATGTTTAAAAATGACCTCAATGTTTCTTTTGCTCCTTGTCAGTAATCTATTTTATATCTTAGATTGACAAGGTGTCAAGTTCTGACTGTTCCAGAAATATTCCCATCCACTTTTGTACTACCCAGGGTGGGAGGTTTCATCTGACCCCATTCATTGATATATAGTTCTCTTTTAAATACGGGCCGTAATTGCCAATTACAGAGCAACTGAAAAAATTTCACTCTACCTCCTATTATTATTATCAGCAGGGACTATAGCTCTCTTGTTCACATCAAACTAATAGCTCTCTGTTTTTCTTCTTTATGGCCATTATATAATGTATAGTTTCTGGATAGCAGTGTATTGGGACATAAATATTGTAGCTTTCTTCTACACAGATTTCCAATAGGGGCTCCTCTACAATCATTTTGTGGTTTTAAAAATAGTTCCATACATTCTTCAAGGTCTTGTTTCTTGTTTCACAAAGAGTGATGGGTCTTCCTCACACATGCTGAGACAAATAACACTGGAAGACAGACTATAGCATGCTTCCCAATGTGCGAGCAGTCCACCAAGGCATTTGAGCAGAGTTATGTCATTTTTCTGCAAATCCTGGCTACATCTCCCTTTGGACTCCTCTTCCAATTATTTGCTGTCCAATTTTTAGTTTAATTATTTATCTTACAAGAAAATCCAGAAACAACAGGAGTCTGTGTAATCTGAAAGACATCATGGCTTGGGATGTGGATAAACCATGGCCCATGCTATTATTTTCAATTAGTTAAACACAACTGTAGTTATCTCTTAATTTGTGTCTTGCGAGGACTGATAGTCAACTATTCTGAGTAAGCCTGTGGAAAGTAAACTACCATATTTCCCCATGCATAAGAAGCTCCCATGTATAAGATGCACCTTAATTTGGGGGCCTGAAATTTGAAAAATAATGTATTACATAAAGTTATTGAACTCAAGTTTTATTCATCATAAAATTCATAAAATTCCTCATCACTGTCAATACTGCCATCCATTAGCTTGTCCTCATCTGTGTCTAATGATGAATCACTATCTTCATATACTGCCTCGACCTCAGTTCCATCTAAAGCATTTGAAATGTCACACTTCTTACATGAAAATCTGCAACCACTGTATAAGACGCACCCAGTTTTTAGATTCCAAAATTTTCAGAAAAGAGTGCATCTTATACATGAAGAAATATGGTAACATATCTTTCTGAAGCCAAAGACAAGATTAGAGCCAATTGATAAAGTAATAATCTTCCTCTCTGCTTTAAATTGAAAACAGGGAGAAACTAAATTTTCAATTACTCTTAATTGAATACCTTTTTCTTATTTTTATTAATCAAATACATGTCCTCACCTCTTCAGCTTTTTCAGGCTCCCCTTGAACAAAACTTCACTTGTCTATGAAGAAATCTAGTTTGTACTGGAGTCTGTAAGTGAGACAGGGGAGGAGAATTCCAATGGCCCAGCACTGTGCCTGAAGTTGAAATATTCTTTCCTCTCCACAATGTATTTGCTAAGTTTTTTTTTCTCTCTTTCCTTTCTTATGTTCTGGATTCCCAAGTCTTGATTACTTTTCTGACATCTATTCCTCTGCTCCTTCCAACAGACTCCTAAAATATTCATTCATTCATTCATTCATTCATTCATGTTTGTTTATTTATTTATTTAGTCAGAGCTATTTACCCTGCCCCAGCATTTTTATGTTGTATTTTGCATCTATTCCTTACAATTGCTTCTGAGAACAGTGAATGCTTTTGTTTTTGAGGTTTCTGTTTGCATTCAGCACAGAAAAGATGGTCTGGTTGCTAGGATTCTCCCTCCTCTGAGGGTAGAACAGTTATGTCTATAACTCATGTCAGTTTCATCCTGTTCCATGCTGATATTCCAGATAAGAGATTTATTACATCTAATCAGTGAGGTTAAAACAATTATAGTTTAGCCCTTGCCAGCTAGCTCAGTGGTAGAGTGTTGGCCTGGCATGTGGAAGTCCTGGGTTTAATTCCTGGTCAGGGCTCACAGGAGAAGCACCCATCTGCTTCTTCACCCTTCCCTCTCTCCTTTCTCTCTATCTCTTTCTTCTTCTCCTGCAGCCAAGGCTCCATTGGAGCAAAGTTGACTGGGGTGCTAAGGATGGCTCCATGGCCTCCACCTCAGGTGCTAGAATGACTCTGGTTGCAATGGAGCAACCAGATGGGCAGAGCAGATGGGCAGAGCATCACCACCTAATGCATATGCCAAGTGGTCAGGCACATGTAGGAGTCTCTCTCTCTGCCTCCCTGCTTCTCACTTCAGAAAACTACAAAAAAATAAAATAAAATTAAAGTTTATCCTTTATTTGAATTATGTGCACACACCAACTTAATTGGCCCCTTATTTTTCTTTTTATTCCAATGCTAGCACCTCTTGTAGACTGATAACTCAGGCAGATGCCCAGATGGCAAGGCCATTGATAAATGTCTGGGTGACCTGGACACTGAGTTCTGTGGAGTCAGAGCTACACCAAACCTGTTCACCCATGCATAATACAAGGAGCAAAGTAAAGTGAGATTTGAACACTACAGACTTATTTTTTTGTTCTGTTTTGTTTTATTTTATTTTTATTAAAATTTGGGGGTGACATGATTAATAAAATTCTATATTTTTTAGGCGTATAGTTGTAGTTCTCTTTTAGAATACTGAATAACTTCTAAAATTTATTTATTATCATCCTGGTTTATACCTAAACTTTGGGACATAGTCTAATTAATATTTTTCTATTGTTTTATTATTAATTTTAATGGTATGACATTGATTAATCAAGGTACATATGTTCATAGAAAACATCTCCAGGTTATTTTGACATATGATTATGTTCCATACCCATCACCCAAAATCAAATTGTCTTCTGTCACCTTCTCTGTGGTTTTTATTTAAGCCTCTCCCCTCCCTCCTCTCCTCCCCCAAACCCCGGTAACCACCACCATCTTGTCCATGTCTCTGAGTCTCATTTTTTATGTCCCACCTATGTATGGAATCATATAGTTATTAGTTTTTTTCTGATTTACTTATTTCATTCAGTATAATGTTATCAAGGTCCATCGATGTTATTGTAAATGATCCGATGTCATCATTGCTTATGGCTGAGTAATATTTCATAGTATATATGTACCAAAGCTTTTTATCCACTCATCCACTAACGAACACTTGGGCTGTTTCCAGATCTTTGCTATTGTGACCAATGCTGCCAAAAACATGGGGGTGCATTTCACCTTTTGAAACAGTATATTCCTAACATATTTAAAACAGAATATGTATATTCCTAAAAGTGGGATAGCTGGGTTAAAAGGCAGTTCCATTTTTAATTTTTTGAGGAATCTCCATACTGTTTTCCACAGTGGCTGCACCAGTCTGCATTCCCACCAGCAGTGCAGGAGGGTTTCCTTTTCTCCACGTCCTCGCCAGCACTTATTCTGTGTTGTTTTGTTGATGAGCGCCATTCTGACTGGTGTGAGGTGATATCTCATTGTGGTTTTAATTTGCATTTCTCTAATGATTAGTGATGTTGAGCATTTTCTCATATGCCTATTGGCTATCTGTATATCCTCTTTGGAGAAGTGTTTATTCATTTATTTTGCCCATTTTTTGATTGGAGAGTTTAACTTCCTGGTGTTGAGTTTTACAAATTATTTATAAACTTTGATTATTAACCCCTTATCAGACGTATTGTCGAATATGTTCTCCCATTGTATATTTTGTCTTTTTATTTTGTTCTTATTGTCTTTAGCTGTGAAAAAGCTGTTTAGTTTGATATAGTCCCATTTGTTTATCCTGTCTTTTATTTCACTTGCTCATGGAGATAAATCAGCAAATATATTGCTGAGAGAGATGTCAAAGAGCTTACTGCCTATGTTTTCTTCTACGATGTTTATGGTTTCATGACTTACATTTAAGTCTTTCATTCATTTTGAGTTTATTTTTGTGAATGGTGTAAGTTGGTGTTTTAGTTTCATTTTCTTGCAGGTAGATGTCCAATTTTCCTAACACTATTTGTTAAACAGACTGTCTTTACTCCATTGTATGCTCTTACCACCTTTATCAAATATCAGTTGTCAATAAAATTATGGGTTTATTTCTGGATTCTCTATTCTGTTCCATTGATCAATATGCCAGAACAAGGCTGTCTTGAATATAATGGCCTTGTAGTATAACTTGATATCAAGAAGTCTGATACCTCCCACTTTATTCTTCATTTTCAAGACACCTAAGTCTATTCTTGTTCTTTTTTGGTTCCATATAAATTTTTGGAATATGTGTTCTATATCTTTGAAGTATGTCAATGGTATTTTAATTGGTATTGCATTGAATTTATAAATTGCTTTGGGTAATATAGACATTTTAATAATGTTTATTGTTCCTAAACCTGAGCACAGTATATGCTTCCACTTGTTTGTATCTTTCTTGATACTTTTGATCAAAGTTTTATAATTTTCCAAGTACAAGTCTTTAATCTCCTTGGTTAAATTTACTTCTAGGTACTTTACTTTTTTGGTAGCAATAGTGAAGGGTATTATTTTCTTAATTTCTCTTTCTGACAGTTAATTTTTCATGTATAAAAATGCCTCTGATTTCTGAGTATTAATTTTATATCTGCCACCTTGCTGAATTCATTTATCAGGTCCAGTACTTTTTTGACTGAGACTTTAGAGTTTTCTATATACAATATCATATCATCTGCAAATAATGATAGTTTTACTTCTTCTTTTCCAATTTGGATGTCTTTTATTTCTTCTTCTTATATAATTGCTGTGGCTAGAACTTCTAAGACTATTTTGAGTAAGAGTGGTGAAAGGGGGCACCCCTGCCTTGTTCCTGATCTTAAGGAGATTGTTTTAATATTTGTCCATTGAGTATAATGTTGGCTGTGGGTTTGTCATTGATGGCCTTTATCATGTTGAGGTATGTTTCCTGTATTCCCAGTTTGCTGAGAGTTTTAATCATTAATGGGTGCTGGATTTTATCAAATGCTTTTTCTGCATCTATTGAAATTATCATGTGGTTTTTCTTCTTCCATTTGTTTATGTGATGAATCACATTTATTGATTTGCGAATATTGTACCAGCCTTGCCTTTCCAGAATAAATTCCACTTGATCATGGTGTATGATTTTTTTCATATATTGCTGGATCCAGACTGTTTATTTTTTGTTGCGGATTTTATCATCTAATTTTATCAGGTATATTGCCCTATAATTTTATTTCTTTGTGTTGTCTTTGCCTGGTTTTGGAATCAAAATTATGCTCGCCTCATAAAAGGAGCTTGGAAGTCTTCCTTCCTTTTGAATTTTTTTAAATAGCTTGGGAAAGATAGGAGTTAGCTCTTCTATAAATATTTGGTAGAATTCACTTATGAAGCCATCAGGCCCAAGACTTTTCTTTTTTGGGAGTTTTTTGATAACTGTTTCAATTTCATTTGTTGTAATCAGTCTGTTTAGGTTTTCTGATTCTTCCAGATTAATTTTTGGAAGATTATATGTTTTAAGGAATTTGTTTATTTCAGCTAGGTTGTCTAATTTTTTGGCATGCAGCTCTTCATAGTACTTTCTCACAATATTTTGTATTTCTCTTGTGTCAGTTGTTATTTCTCCATTCTTGTTTCTAATTTTATTTAATTCAGTCCTCTCTTTTTTTCTTGGTGAGTCTGGTTAAAGGTTCATCAATCTTCTTTACCTTTTCAAAGAACCAGCTCCTGGTTTCATTGATCTTCTGTATTGTTCTTTTCCCTCTATGTCATTTATTTCTGCTCTTATCTTTATTATTTCCTTCATTCTACTTTCTCTGTGTTGTACTTGCTGTTCTTTTTCTAGTTCTTTTAGATGCAGGGTCAAGTTGTTTATTTGAGCTTTTTCTAGCTTCTTAAGGTATGCCTGTAATGCTATGAACTTCCCTCTCAGGACTGCTTTTGCTGTGTCCCATAAATTTTGAATTGATATATGCACATTATAATTTGTTTCTAGGATTTTTTTTTATTTTTTCTTTGATCTCATTGTTAACCCATTTGTTATTTAATAACATGCTATTTAGTTTCCAAGTGTTTGAGTATATTTTAGTTTTTTGGTTGTGGTTGATTTCTAGTTTCATGCCATTGCAATCAGAGAAAGTGCTTGATATAATTTTAATCTTCTTAAATTTGTTGAGATCTCTTTTGTGTCCTAACATGTGGTTTATCCTAGAGAATGTACCATTAGCACTTGAAAAGAATATATATTCTGCTGCTTTTGCGTGAAAGGTTCTGAAGATATCTATTAAATCAAATTGATCTAGTGTGTCCTTTAAGTCTGCTGGTTTTTTGTTAATTATTTTCTTGAGAATTTATGTAGTGATGTTAGTGGGGTATTGAAATCCCCTGCTATTATAATATTGCAGTTATTTTCACCCTTTATATCCATCAAAGTCTGCTTTATATATTTAGGTGCTCCTATATTAGGCCTGTAGATATTTATAATGGTTATATCTTCCTGTTGGATTGCTGCCTTTATCATTATATAGTGACTTTTATCTCTTACCATAGCCTTTGTTTTAAAGTCCATTTTCTCTGATATAAGTATTGCTACCCCAGCTTTTTTTTCATTTCCATTTGAGTAAAATATTTTTTTCCATCTTTTTACCTTCAGTCTATGTGCATCTTTTGTTGTAAAGTGTGTCTCTTGAAGACAGCAAATGTATGGGTCCTGTTTTCTTATCCACGTAGCTACCCTATGTGTTTTGATTGGATCATTCAATCCATTTACATTTAAGGTTATTATTAATATGTAGTTGTTTATTGCCATTTTATTCTTTAAAGCTGTATTCCTCTTTTGCTATATTTTTCCCCCTTTTGATCTGTTTACAACAGGACCCTTAACACTTCTTGCAGCATTGGTTTGATTGTGGTAAAATCCTTAATTTTTTTGTCTGGTAAGCTTTTTATTTCTCCTTCAATTTTAAATGATAGCCTTGCTGGATAAAGTAGTATTGGTTTTATGCTCTTGTTCTGCATTGCTTTCAATATTTCTTGCCATTTTCTTCTGCCTCAAGTGTTTCTGCTGAGAAATCAGATGTCATCGTTATGGGGGCTCCTTTGTAGGTGATAGCCTTTTTTTTTCTCTAGCAGCTTTGGTATTTAAATTATGATGTGTCTTGGTGTTGATTTGTTTGGGTTTCTCTTTAATGGAGATTTTTGTGCTTCTTGAACTTGTGAGACATTTTTCTGCATTAATTTAGGGAAGTTTTCAGCTATGATATAATTGAGCAAAGTCTCTATTCTTTGTTCTTTTTCTTCTTCAGGAAGCCCTATAATGTGGATGTTATTTCTCTTCATGTTGTCACAGAGCTCTCTTAGAGTTTCCTCGCACTTTTTGAGTCTCTTTTTTTTTTCTGCTCTGTTTTCATGCCTTCTTTTATCTTGTCCTCTAACTCGCTGATTCAATGCTCAGCTTCATCCATCCTGCATTTAATTCCTTTCATTGTGGTCTTCATTTCTGATATTGTATTTGTCATTTCTGACTGATTCTTTTTTATTATTTTAATGTCCTTTTTTTAATATTTACTATGTCTTTATTTAAGTGTTTGTAATGACCATCCATTGTTGTTCTAAGATCTTTGAGCATCCTAACAATCATTATTTTGAACTCTGCATTTGGTAATTTGGTTATATTTGACTCATTCAGGTCCTTTTCTGGGGATTTCTCTTTATTCATTTGTGTTACATTTCTCTGCCTTCTCATTTTGTCTGTGTATAAAAAGGTTTTGGCCACTGGAATCCAATGGGTGTGGCCTCTGTGTTCCCTAGGTGTGATCTGTCTGCAAGCCCGCCACCACCTCTGCTGCTCTGCCTATGGCATTCAGGTATGGGTGTTGCCAGTGCCAGCTGCTGGGGCTGTCACTGCAGTTTCTGCTTCTCCTCCACTGGAGGGGATGTGATCACCTGTCCAGGTCTACAAGCCTTGGTAGACTCGGCCTTCACCCTGACCCCATAATTAGGGTTATGCACCATGCTCGGCCACAAGCCTTGGCACCACAGGCAGAAGTGAGTACCTTTGCTCAGCTGCATGTCTCCACCTTATTATGGGCTTTCGCCCCACCCGCACTGAAGAAGCCGGCTCATGCTTCAGGACATAAGCCTCGATTCCGCAGGCCAGGAATGTCTGTGTGCCCGCACACCCCTGCTCAGCAGCGGGTCTCCACCCCTTCCGGGGCTCCCGCCCTTCCCTCTGCAGGCTAGATTGCAGGCAGGCCCGCAGCTGGGCCTGACCACTTTTATGCATCTCCTCCACCCCTGCTGGGCTAGCCTAAGCTCACACCCCGGCCTCAGTTGTGGCCAGATGGCTTCTGCCCTGGCCGACAGAACTGCAGTTCCACGTCCAGTTGCTGCCCACCCTCTGGTGAGCCCTCAGCCTTGTGGGTGGGGCCGCTGCAGCTCAGACCTTAACACTCCATACTGTAGTCTCAAAAACTCCCTCCTTCTAAGCAACTCTGTTCTGAGTGCTGTTGGAGAGCTGGTTTGGCTGGTGTCCTGCTTCCTTTTGCTGGTATTGCTGTTTCCAGGGTAAATATTCGCTTCAGATTTGGGGAGTGACTCAGCCCAGTGCTTAGGGTGGCTGTCCATCAAAGTGTTTCTCCCTGAGCCTCCTAGTTTACACTCTCTTCCTGCTACTCCGGTCCTTTCCTCTCTCCGGTCCCCTGAAACCCCGGGTGGGTGGTTGTGAGAGAGGTTTTCTGCATGGTCCCTTTAAGAAGAATCCTGAGTCTGAGAAATCTCTCTCCTTCTCACAAACAGTATCCTGATTTGTTTTGCAGCTAAATACTGTCCTTACACCTCTTCTAGGCTCTGGGGCTGCAGGCTGGGGCTTTGTTCCTGAGGCTCAGGACCCTGTCCTCTCCGCTAAACTCACTTCTCGTCACACAAGACTCTCAGGGCTGCCTTTCACTCTGGGGATCTGGGCAACCCTCTCCGAGTTTCTGCTTTTCCTACCAGTCTCATTGTGGCTTCTTCAGTGTACCTTGGTTAAAAAGTCCTCTTAGTTTAGTCCAAAGTTGGTTTTTCCAGATGATGGTTCTTAAAATTAAGTTATAATCCACTTTGGTTCTGGGAGGTGGAAGTTGTTACATCCACTTACTCCATAGCCATCTTGCCACTCTACAGACTTTTAAAATATGTTTTCTTCTAGCAAAATACACATAATAAAATTTATAACCTAAACATTTTTAAGTGTATAGTTCAGTGCCAGTAAATACATTTATAAGCTTGTATACTTACCATTACTTTCATCTTCACAAATTCTTTTATCTTGCAAAAATGAAGTTCTACCACCATAAATAATAGCTTTTCATTTGCTTCTCTTTCTACTATGGCAACAATTGTACATTCTATTTTTTGTCTGTATAAATTGGACTACTCAAAGTATCTCATATAACCAAAATCATATAGTACTAGGTGTGTGTGTGTGTGTGTGTGTGTGTGTGTGTGTGTAGCTCATTTAACTTGATATAATGTTCTCAGGCCTTTTTCCAGTTGTAGTCTATTGAAAAATTTACTTTCTCTTAAGGCTGATTAATATTTGTATGTGTAGACCACATTTTGCTTATCCACTCATCCATCCATGATCAGCTGGGTTACTTTCACATTTTAGCTACTTTGAATAATGCTGTATGAACATAGGAGTTCAGATACTGTTTGAGAGCATATTTTTAAGTATTTTAGGTATGTGACCAAAGTATAATTGCCAAATAATATGGTAGTTTCTTTTTTTTAATTTATTTATTATTTTTTTTGTATTTTTCTGAAGCTGGAAATGGGGAGGCAGTCAGACAGACCCCGCATGTACCCGACCGGGATCCACTTGGCACGCCCACCAGGGGGCAATGCTCTGCCCATCTGGGGCGTTGCTCTGTTGTGACCAGAGCCATTCTAGCACCTGAGGCAAAGGCCATAGAACCATCCCCAGTGCCCGGGCCATCTTTGCTCCAATGGAGCCTCAGCTGCGGGAGGGAAAAAGAGAGACAGAGAGGAAGGAGAGGGGGAGGGGTGGAGAAGCAGATGGGTGCCTTTCCTGTGTGCCCTGGCTGGGAATCAAACCCAGGACTTCCACACGCCAGACCGACGCTCTACCACTGAGCCAACCGGCCAAGGCCGGTAGTTTCTTTTTTAATTTGAAGAACTATCATATTGTTTTCAACAGTGACTGTACCATTTTATTTGCCAATTGTGTACAAGGATTCTAAGTCATCTGTTTTTTTGTTTGTATGATGTTAGGTAAAGTTATCACTTCATTTATTTTTCATGTGTATATCCAGTTTTTCCAGCACCATTTATTGATAAGTCTGTCTCTACCCATCAAATCATCTTGGGACTGTTGTCAAAAATCCTTTATTTATTGTTGACCTTTAACAAATAGCCACATATTTCTCCAGCAAAATGTTGTTTTTTTTATTTGATCCACTGGTTGTTTAAGAGTACGTGTTTTTTTTTATTTTATGTTAATTTATTGTGTTTACATAGATTCAAGTGTCATACTGAATATATCTCCCCCCACCCCACTCCTGTGTTCTCCTTAACATGCCCCTTGCCCCTTTCCTTTAATGTCTTCCCCCCTTCCCTCCAGGATTTGCTGTCCTGCTCTCTATAATGCTGTGTTAGGTATATATAATTTCACTAATATCTTTCCATTCTCTGATCCCATTCTCTCATCCTCTTTTCCTTGGACTGCTTTCTCTCTGGTCCCTTTGATCCCGCCTCTGCCTTTATTCTGTTCCTCAGTTTACATTGTTCATTAGATTCCTCAAATGAGTGAGTTCATATGATATTTTTCTTTCTATGCCTGGCTTATTTTACTTAGCATAATAGTTTCCAGCTACATCCATGTTGTCACAAAAAGTAAGATTTCCTTCTTTTTCATGGCTGCATAATATTGCATTGTGTATATGTACCACTGCTTTTTAATTTACTTGTCCACTGATGGACACTTGGGCTGTTTCCAGATCTTGGCTATTGTAAACAATGGTTCAATAAACATGGGGGTACATATCTTTTTTTGAATCAGTGATTTGGTATTCTTAAGATATATTCCTAAACATGGGATGGCTGGGTCAAAAGGCAGTTTGATTTTTAATTTTTTGAGGAATCTCCATACTGTTTTCTACAGTGGCTGCACCAGTCTGCATTCCCACCAGCAGTGCAGGAGAGTCCCCTTTTCTACACATCCTTGCCAGCTCTTATTATGTGTTGGCATATTTCAAAGAGTACAATTTTTAATTTTTCATTAATACATAATTTTTCCAGTTTTTCTTCTGTTACTGATTTATTTATCCTGTTGTGCTTGAAGAAGATAATTTGTATGGTATGTACCTTTAAATTATATTGATACTTAACTTGTACCCTAACCCTGATAAATGTCCTATCCTCATTTGAGAAGAATATGTGTGTTGTTGTTGTTGAGTAGAGTATTTTGTATGTGCCTGTAACATCTTATTTATAATTCTACTTTTAGTCCTCAATTTATGTAGTTATCTTCTATCTTATTGTTTTATTCATTATTGAGAATAGGATGTTGAAATCTCCATCTATTATTGCAGAAGTGTCTCCTTATTCCTTAAAACTATCAGATTTTTCTTCTTATATTTTGATAGTCTTTCATTAATTGTATAAATGATTATAATTATTATATAAGGTCTACCGGAAAGTTCTGTCCATTTCTATCATAACAAGTTTTGACACGTAAGCACATGTTTATTTGGTGCATGTGTGCCTCTCTATTTTTATCACTTAATGTATACATACTGATGTAGTAAATTAACTAAAACAAAGTTGACTCACATTAGTCTATGTGTGAAGTGATAGTGTACCCATGGCTACTGATAAAGTTCATTTATGCCACTGTATTTTTATGAATTTCAACAAGGAAGAAATGCTACAGAAGCATGTAGAAATTTATTGAAAGTGTTTGGTGAAGGTACAGCTTCTGATAGGACATGCAGAAGATGGTTCGAAAAATTCAAAACAGGTGATTTTGACCTTTCTGATAAGCCACATTCTGGGCGACCATCTTTGATCAATGACGATGTTGTTAAGACCATATTGGAGCAAGATCCTTTTCTGACAACATCAGAGATTGCAGAAAGGCTTAATTCAGCTCAGCAAACCATTTTGGACCATATTCGGAAGATAAGATTGGTGTGGAAATATATTATTTAATAAAGTTTATTGACGGTAAGAAAAATTTGTATTTTGTTTTATTCCAAAAACGGACAGAACTTTCTGGTAGACCTTATATATTCTTGCTATACTGAACACTTAATTAACCTATGATGTCCCTTTTTGTCTCTTCTAAACATTTTTTTATTTAATATCTATTAATCTGATATTAGTATAGACAGCTGTGTTTTCTTTTGGTTATTATTTGTATGGAATATATTCATACATACTTGTAAAAATATAAGGTGTCCTTAGATGAAAATCCTATTTATGTCTTTGGATCTAATGTGATTTTGTAATATCATAAAGTTGATTCATGTGTTTTTATTTATTCTGGCAATCTCTAAGATCTTTTGATTGGTGACTTTATTCCATTTACATTTACTTATAAGTATGGATTTATTTCTATCATTTTGCTATTTATTTTCTATAAGGTTTAAAACTTTCCATGCCTCATTTCCTGTTTTCTTGTATGTTAGTTGACTTACTTTGAAGTAATTTATTTTGCATTTCTTTCTCATTTTATGTTATGTATATGCTATAGTTATTTTCTTTTTAGTTAACAAGAGAATTACACTACACACTTTAAAGTTATAACACTAATTTGGATTTATATCAGCTTAAATTCAGTAACATACAGGAAATCTGTTCTTTATAGTTCCATCTTCATCCTCACCTTTTTTTGTTGTCAACTTTTTTTTTAACAAAGAAGAAAGACAAATAGAAAAAAAAACAGATAAACAAGAAAGGAGAGAGATGAGAAGCATCAGCTAGTAGCTGTTCATTTATTGTTTCTCATATGTGCCTTGACTGGGGGAGCTCCAGCTGAGTCAGTTTCCTCTTGCTCAAGCCAGCAACCTTGAGCTTCAAGCCAGCGACCTTGGGATCATAGCAATGTCCCATATTCAAGCTGGCAACCTTGCAGTTCCCAACCTGGGATATCAGCATCCCAGGTCAACACTCTATCCACTGCACCACCACCTGGTCAGGCTCTTTTCATTGTTGATAGCACAAAGTTATATCTTTATAAATTCTAAGCCTCAAATGTTACCATTAAAAATATTTTAATCTTTTAAATTATGAAGTATACAAGATTTGAAGTTACATACCAAAGTTACAATAATATTTGTTTTCTTTTAATAATAAGTTTTTTTTGAAAGATATTCATCTTAAGTCACATAGAAAACAAAAAGTGAAGTTACCAGTTAAAAACCATTCATACAATAATACTAACCTTTATAATTGTTCATTTATAACCTTTATGGAGATATATACTTCTTTGTATCACTTCAAGTTACTCTCTGTGGGAACTTGCTATGAAAAAACATGAAGAACTAAGATAACATTCAGAGACAGCGAGGTGTCCTCAGATGAAAACCTAAGTGGGCAAAAGTCTAAAGGCCTCTTTGACCCATACTGGGGACAGTATATGCTGGAAAGAGCAAAACAGCAGAATAAGATTTAGCAACAAAATATCTTTAGGCTCTCAGAACAGAGATTAAGAATCAGCATATTCTTTGCCCTTTACTTCACCCCCTAAGAACGTCTTCTGTCTGTTGCCTTGAATTATTTGTACTTGCTAATAACTATTTGAGTCATGCTGGAGACAGGGCTTCAGTCATTCAGCCTGTTGACCAGGACTGTTACCTTCCCTCAGCCACTAGGTGCATTTCATCTGGTCTCTGAGTAGTTTTTGCCATTGCAAAATCTGTCTAGTGGTTTATCATTTTACTTGACAAGACTGCCTTCATCACTTCTTGCAGGGTATAGCTAGTTTAACTTAGATCTAGGTCTAATTAACTCCCTCAGCTTTTGCTCATCTGGGAATGTACTAATTTCTCCCTTACACTTGAAGGACAGTTTTGCTAGATATAGGATTTTTTTTGTTAGCAGCTATTTTTTTTTCTTTTATCATTTTAAAAATCTTAGCCTACTGCTTTCTGGCATCCAAAGTTTTTAATAAGAAATCTGCCAAAAATCGTATTGGTACTCCCTGTGTACAATAGTTTGCTTTTCTTTTGTTTCTTCACATGTTCCTTTGTTTTTGAGCATCTTTAACACAATTGTTTTAGTCTTTGTTTCATATATATGCCATCAGGTTGTTTTAGGAACAGTTGATGTTAATTTATTTTTCTCTTTTGAATGAGTCATAACTTATTGTTTCTTTGTATGCTTTGTGATTCTTTGGTTAAAAATTGTACATTATAATTTAATAATGTGTTAACTCTGGAACTCAGATTTTGCCTTTCACAAGTGTTTGTTGTTTTTGGTTACTGCTTTTTTGTTTGATTTACTATTTTATGAGGCTCAGTCTGAGGTATAAACTTAAGGTTTTCTTGAGTATTTACTGAGCATATTCAAGGGCAAGTGTGGTTATGTTGTAGGCTTTTAATACCTGTCTCCAGGTATTAAAAGGAGGAAAAGTAAAAGGTAAAGGAGGTAAAAAGGATGCTGGTCCTTTTAATCCTCTGGAATTTACTTCAGCCTGAGAAGGATGTTTATGCAACAACAAGAGAAGTTACAAACATAATGGCTTCCCACTCCTTGTCTTCTTGCACCTCTGTGATTAGAAGCAATAATCAGTGACCAAGTACAGAGGTATGATATTTGAAAGACAGGGTCCTTCTTGCCCTATTTAGCTTTTGCTTCAGGAATACCTGCATGGCTACCTGACACCTGGCTGTGGATGGGGAAATGTGTAGCTACTACTGTGTTAAAAACTAAAAATGACAAAAATTTAACCACTATTTAATGTCTAAGCCTTCTGTTGGAAGTTGCAAGGTTTTAATGGACTCCAGAGTTCCAAACTAATTATATTAGGCAGGTTTGCTGGTGTAATTTTTGTCCAAGTAGGAGACAACCATTCTGATGCTGCTTACTCTGTTATCTTCTCAGAATATTACAGAATTTTTAGAGCAATTTATAAGCATGATCTTTGCTCTGAGTCTCATTCTTTTTCAGTGTAGAGTAACAATAAAGTCCATAAAGGAAGAAATCTTAAACTGGACTCAGGTCAGCTACTTGCTAAATGCATGATCTTATCCAGTTCCCCCGGCATCTTAGAGTCTTATTTGTCTCCGTGAAAACAGGTTACCTTAGAAAGATTTGTTGTAAAGCTTAAATTAGATTTTCTCTGGCCTGGTGGTTCAGTCAGTTAAGAGCCTTGTCTGAAAGCAACCAGGTTACAACTTTGAGCTCTGGTCCGGGCACACATGGGAAGCAACCAATGAATGCATGACTGAGTGGAACAACAAATGAATGCTGACTTCCCCTCTCTCCTCTTTCTCCTTTCCTCTCTCTGTTGTTTTTCTTATTTTTAATTTATTTTGTTAACATAGATTCAAGTGTCCCACTCAATATAACTCCATCACCCCTACCCCATTGTCCCCCATTTTTGTCCCTTTGCTCCCCTTTCCCTAACTCCCTCCCCCCTCCTTTTGGGATTTGCTGTCCTGTTATCTGTATCTATGTGTTATGTATATATAATTTCACTAATCCCTTCACCTTCTCTGATTCCATCCCCTTATCCCCCTTCCCTCTGACAGCTGTCCTTCTGCTCCCTGTGACCCTGCCTATGCCTCTATTCCATTCTTCAGTTCACTTTGTTCATTAGAGTTCACATATAAGTGAGATCATATGATATTTGTCTTTTTCTGCCTACCTTAGTCTTGGCTGAATAACTCGCTTGGTTGGAGCATCGTCCTGGTTTGATTCTGGTTGCTGGTTTAATACCCCTGTCAGAGTACATACAGGAGTATCTTGGTGTTCCTGCCTCTCTCTCAAAAAGAAAAAAATATATATTAATTTAGATAAACAGTTCAATTGTTTTAACAAAGTATAAGAAACATGACAAACTTCAATGCATATTATTTCCAATTATAATTTTATCAGTTTAGTATTGTAAATAAAATATCTGACCATTTTTTTTTTATTTCTAGCAAGCACTCAACCTTCCCCAACACTGGTCTTTAGGTCCTCACCTGGGTATCAGCCCTCCTGGAAACCTGCGAGAGGGCTCACCTAACTCCCTGGTGATGTGACTTGAAAAGTTACCCCTCAGCATATAATTAAGAGCTCTGAGAGTCCCTTTTTCATAAAGCTCTCTTTTACATTAAATATTTAAATATTCAAGACTTTATCATCTTTAAAGAATTCCTGCTACATGCTGCATAAATGTTTTAGATATATTTTCTCGTTCAATGTCTACAAATTTTTTCAAGTTAGATTTTTATTTCATTTTAAAGGTAAAGAAAGGAAATTTCAATTGCATTGAATAACATCTATAATTATACACTAACATAGTTACACACTCATGGTAACACCATAACACATCACACTATGACATATAATAAGTGAGGCCTGGGACCCCAGGAAATGGGACAACAGCTATATTATGCTGCTCTGAAGGACCATGGGAAGGGGTCAGGACCAATTAAAGACCTTGGCTGAAGCTCATTCCTGAATGTAAAAAATAGATACTTTATTAAGAAGATACATTTTATAAATATTCAAATAGTGACAATATATTAGATAATACAAAGGAATTCTTAAGGGCTTAAATTAAATATTTGTGTGTCATAGATTGATCCATCATGCATTAGATTATTTGATCTTCTTTTTTCCAGAGACAGAGAGAGAGTCAGAGAGAGGGGTGGGTAGGGACAGATAGGAACAGAGAGAGATGAGAAGCATCAATCATCAGTTTTTCATTGTAGCACTTTAGTTGTTCATCTATTGCTTTCTCATATGTGCCTTGACCATGGGGCTACAGCAGATTGAGTAACCCATTGCTTGAGCCAGTGACCTTGGGTCCAAGCTGGTGAGCTTTGCTCAAACCAGATGAGCCTGTGCTTAAGCTGGTGACCTCGGAGTCTCGAACCTGGGCATCCCAGTCCGACGCTCTATCCAGTGCACCACCGCCCGGTCAGGCAGATTGTTTGATCTTAACACATTATTTAAACTCCCAAAAACTCAGTGCCATATCTGTAAACATGGGTTAATAGCAGCACCTATCTCATAAGTATAGTTTGAGAATTGAATAAGTACCAATTTAATGAGTACTAATACATTTAGTACAGTATCTGACACAGTAAACACATGGTGTGTTGAGAGTTCTGAAGTTTGACTGTTTATGTCATGTTTAACAACATTTTGGGTAAATATGTGATCTATTTATTTTATTAAATATTAATGTTTTTGTTCTAAAAGTTCTTTATAAATTATGTATTTTCCCTATTAGGAAGTTTTGCTTTTCTCATGATATACAAATTTGTTAATTGAGCCCAATTTCCAAAAAAAAAAAAAATCTTTGAGTTATAAAGTATTTGAAATTCTTCTGTTCCACGTATATACATGCATGCAACAGGTGCTCTGGAAGCACATATACATGCGGCATATGAAAGAGGTCAGGGAGGATCCTTGCGCTCTCCCTTTTGCTCTGTGCTAAATCCATGCTAGCACAGATTGATGTAAGTTAGATGGGATCTAAGGCAGTCTTTTGACAGTTACCCAGTTATGTGAAATTCATTTTGGAACCAGCTGGTAATCAGGTTAGCTACTTGATGGAACATACGTAGAAGGCTGGCTCTCTGAACTACATAGTTTTTCAACCAACCATGAGTCATCCCATCCTCACTGACAAAGAAACTACACATGTGAGTTTGGTCCAGCCTTTTGCTCTCATTCTGTATTTGGGTATTGTATTATTTTAGCAATTACTAACCTTCTCTATAAAGTCAAAGGTTGATTTACAAATTTTTTTCAAAGTGTTTCTTTAGTAAGTATGTCATATTTCCAATGATGTGTCACAAACTACATGTACTTGGTCCAGTTATAGTTAACATTTTGTATCTTCATTTTCTCAGATTTAAAATGTCAAGAACTGACTATACATACAAACTTGTCATTATTCTGGCTCAACACTTCCATGATATTGGGAAAACAAGTTTGTAATAAGTTTTTTTTTAGGTTTTCTCGCTTGTATTGGGGCAGCACCATGTGTGTGTAGTCTATGGAAGGCTGCTTGCGCTTGCCCTCAGGGTGGCAGATTGCAAATTATGGATTGCCTCCATTTTTTTTTCTATTATTTGCTGCAGAAGGGCTGTTTTTATGTTTTGTTTTATTTTGTCCCAGTCAGTGTTGGCTGGAGAGAGAGAGAAATAGAGAGAGAGAGAGAGAGAGAGAGAGAGAGAGAGAGATGAGTCTGGAGAGAGAAAGGAAGTGATCTTCCCTGTCTGTTTTCTATTTGTTCATCCACTGTTACAAGACTTTAATAAACAGAGTGGCCCACTATTTTCTGGTTCTACAGTTCCTTTACCATCTGCCTAAATCCAATGAGAACCTGCATCTGTATGGCCATGGCAGCAGCCACTGGCAGTACACATGAGCTCACAGCAAGTACTGCAGCCATGTTTCTTTATTCAAATGTACTATATGAAAAGATGCTCATCTTCATTAGTTATTAGAGAAATGCAAATCAAAACTACAATGAGATACCACCTCACACCTGTTAGATTAGTTATTATCAACAAGACAGATAATAGCAAGTGTTGGAGAGGCTGTGGAGAAAAAGAAACCCTCATCCACTGTTGTTGGGAATGTAAAGTAATACAACCATTATAGAAGAAAGTATGGTGGTTCCTCAAAAAACTGAAAATAGAACTACCTTATGACTCAGCAATCCCTCTACTGGGTATATACCCCCAAAACTCAATAACATTGGTACGTAAAGACACATGCAGCCCCATGTTCATTGCAGCACTGTTCACAGTGGCCAAGACATGAAAACAACCAAAAAGCCCATCAATAGATGACTGGATAAAGAAGATGTGGTACATATATACTATGGAATACTACTCAGCCATAAGAAATGATGACATCAGATCATTTACAACAGCATGAATGGATCTTGATATATTATTCGGAGTGAAATAAGTAAATCAGAAAAAAACTAAGAACTTCATGATTCCATACATAGGTGGGACATAAAAACGAGACTAAGAGACATGGACAAGAGTGTGGTGGTTACAAGGTGGGGGAAGAAGAGGGAAGGAGAGGAAGGAGGGGAGGGGCACAAAGAAAACCAGATAGAAGGTGACAGAGAACAATTTGACTTTGGCTGATGGGTATGAAACATAATTGAATGAGAAGATAACCTGGAGATGTTTTCTTTGAACATATGTACCCTGATTTATTAATGTTACCCCATTAAAATTAATAATAAATAAATAAATAAAAATTTAAAAAAGAAATAAATATACCTTAAAACTCAAGCCAATAACTTACTGTATTTTACCTTAACAAACATCACATTTATACTGCTCTTTTAAAATGTCAAATATTGCAGTATATATTGTTTCAATCAACTCTTCTAGAAAACTACGAAGAGCTATCATAAGAAAGAAAGAACAATTAGTAACAACAGGAATATCCTCTGTGGATTGTGGTCATTTGATGTGCCTTTTCGCATATATTCTCTTCTTTATCCACTAAGACAAGCATGAAAAGTATTGTTTGTTCTGCACAACTGAATGCCAAATAGGACAATTTAATAAGCCATAACCATGTAACTAAACAGGGAAGAGAGGTTAAAATTCACAACCAAAGTTAGTTAAGCTTCTTTTTCTTGTACCGCACCTAGGAGTCTTTCTGTTCAGTATTCATATCCAGAATATGGTAAATGTTGTTAAACTCAGGTAATTTTAATAAAGCACCTACATACCTAAGCTAGGCATAATAGACCCAAAAATAATCTTCTCTTTTTGGTTAAAATAAAATTAAATCAATATCTGTTGCTAATAACTTCACATTTGCATTTACCATAGATTTAACTATATATCAAGGTGAAACAATTTTTGAAAGAATTGTCTACACTTTTTAAATGAAGAAAATGGTTTGTTTTTCTTTTAACAGCCAATGTTGAAACCAAGTTTGTTAACAATAACAATGACAACAACAAGAGGCTAAAAGCATACTTTTAGTGAATAATATGCTCTTTAGAATGTGTTTATGAGAACAGATGTGTTTAAAGAGGATAAAGCAACTCTATTTAATTTCTGACGTGATATAATGTGTCACTCTCAACTTGCACACTTGAAATCAATTGCTAAGAAGCCTTTAGTTCTTTTTTATTGGTTACATAAAGGTGAAAGACCTTGATTTATGCTTGGTTTAAGTGAAAGGAACATGAAGAAAGCAGATTGTCAAGGAAAGAATGTTGTTGTAGGAGACCATACTTGACAGTGAGAAAGTTCATCAGCATGGGCACTTACTACCTCCATAGAAGGCCACCATGGTGACTGGACCATCAGCTCAGCTCTAAGTGGTTCATTTCCCATTCATATACAAAATTAAAATTAACATGTCATGTTGTTATGGATCTTTGGACTCTTCATTGGGAGGAGGTGAGGCCAGGAAGGATTCCAGTGAACATTCTCAAGGTCTCTTTCTACAGAAGTGCTCTTGGAATATCCACTTCCTTCTCAGTTGAAGTGTTTGCCTTTCAGCTGAGTCCTCCACCTTTCTCCCTCAAGTTTGAGTTTTTGACATTTCTGTGTGTTGTTAAAATGAAGAGGTTAAAGCCAATGTGCTGCTGTGATCTTGAATATCCCACTTTCAATCTGTGTAAACCTGGGTAAGTCAATTAACACCTCTAAGCTTAAATTCCACATCAGTAAAACAAGCATGATAATAATGAGTGGTTTATACGATTAATTGACTTAGTGCATTAAAATTCTTTCAACTTTTATTCATTGTAATTGTTACATTAAATGTATTTCTGATGACAGGATAATGCTTGCCACCACGCAAATGAATGTGAAACCTGAGCTGCTAGGGAGATCACTCAGCATCCTCAGTAGCTTCCCTGTAAAACTGCAGTACAAGTCTAACTTGGAACTCATTGCTACCATGGCATTGTCTGTGTGTTTCTAGAAAGACCCCATTGCATTCTCATGTATAAACATTATAAAATGTCTATCTTTCTATGACTGCATTTCTTCTACCTCCACCTCCAAGTCTGACATTGAAGGAAAAAGAAACCAGTAAGGACAAACTACCTCATTTTCCTATTACAAACCAATAGTCTTCTTTCTACTTGGGTTTATATTCTTAATCCCTATTGTGAAGAAGGAATTTTTCTTTTCTTACCAGAGATCAGTTCCTCTGCATGGAGGGCTGTGTCTCATCTCCTCTTGGCCTATTTGGTTATCCTGTTTTTGCTGAACCATATATATTTATCTTACTGTTGAATAATTTCTATTAATGCATACCAATGCAGTGGTACATTCTATATTTAAAATGGAAAAAAAATAGAAACAATTCTCTTTTTACCTCATTCCTATTTGGTTTCTGTACATCTCCAGTTAAAATTCACAGCATTAGTCTGTAAAGTGGTTTGTCTTCATACTATCAACTTTCTACTAAACCCTCTCCACTAGGCATCTTTCTTCACCGTTTTTCCCCATATTTTTGAAGAGAGAGGAGGGGAGATAGAGAGATAGACTCCTCCCTGGGCCCAAGTGGGATCCACCCAACAGCCCCCACCTGGGCCCGATGATCTGCTGATCTGGGACCATGCTTGCAACCAAGTTATTTTTAGCACCTGAGGTAGGAGGTTCCATGGTGCCATCTGCACCAGGGCCAGTGCAATCTATCCAATTGAACCATGGCTATGGGAAGGGAAGAAAGAGAGAAAGGGAAGGACAAGGGGAAGGGGTTGAGAAGCAGATGGTCACCTATCTTGTGTACCTTGACTGGGAGTTGAACCCAGGGTCATCCACTTAGAACAATGCTCTATCACTAAGCCAACTGGCCAGGGCCTCTCTACCATTGTTAATTATTCTTTTAGGCAGTATATGGACAGGCCAAATTTATGCTAGACTTTGGAGCTACAACAGTGAATAAGAGAGACACGAATTCTCTACTGCAGTCAAAATTGTTCTTATCCTCAAAAGCCTGCAGAAGCTAGATACAGACAAAGGATGTAAGAATTGCCCATGTTTTCAGGAGGATGCCCTCGGGTTGGCATGCACAGAAGGGTGATCACCGGTAGCACTTTCTGTAGTATGTAGAACAAACAGAGCATTGAAATTCTGATATTTTTTGGTAAGGTTTAAACAGGTACATGCCTTTTCTTGTATCAGAACCCATACAAGTAAGAAAATTTATGAAAACATTTTTTTTGTAAATAATAACAATATAATGATTATTAATACAAAAGGGGTTATTCATTAATCACTTACTCTCAGAAAACTACTATTGTCTGTTTGCCCAGGGGAATATTGTTAAGAGGTGGTGGAGCCCGCAGTTTCAACAAAAGCACTTTTAAGCACTGTATTACACTACATAATCTTGGTATAGCACAGGTAATAAAAATTTCTACAAATTTAAATAAAAAAATAGAAGCAACAAGAGTATGTATTTCAGTCAATTAAGTATACATACATAATGAAATAGTAAAAGGAATGTAATGTTAAACTAAAACAATGTGCTTTCATGGTGGGATTTACAGGGGTTTTGTTTCTTTCTCCATGTTTCTGAGTAATTTTAGAACCGTGTGTTTGTTTATAAAAAAAAATATTGGAACTTTTCCACTGGTGATAAGAAGAGATGAAGACAGTACTTGAGGACTTGGACTTTCTGAAATCCTGACTGTGCAGTGGAGAAACAATTGCTGTGACAAGACTTTGTACACTGTCAGGAGACAAGATCCATCTCACTTCGTCTTCAGCATGTGGCTGCTGTGTTCTCTGAGGGCATCTGCCTTCAAAGCAAGACTGACTCTGGGCCACCAGTGATCATTATCATATGCCCAACGTCAAAAATTCCCCAGTAGCCCATAAATTCTGAGAGTTGCTGGGTGGCCTTGGACTCTGGCCAGCATCTGCCTGGCTTCTGACACCCTTCAAACCTCACTTTGCCTCCATCAGCCACATTCAAGTCCAAATTAAGAAATTCCTTTAGGTGCAACTATTTCAGAATTCAAACCAAAATAAAAGTTAATGAATTCCAGCAAAGGCAAGAAGACCTCTCAATATACACTGTATCTTTTTTTTTATTTATTGGGCTCATGCAGTGTTTATTTCCTCAATTTTCTCTGCATAAAAGTCTTTGATCCACAAATGTTTTCTAAATTAACTTTGACCTTCTGGCAACATTTTAATTCCACATGCCTCAGTAGAGTTTCCTTGTTCAGTAACTTACTCTGCATACTAATTTTTTTCTTCAGAAAACAACATCGTTTTGCTCACCTCAAGTCCTCATTGTGTGACTCATTACACTGAGGACCGCACACAGGGCTCGGGGCCTGGCGCGCAGGAAGCAGTGCACGTCTGCAGGGAGTAGCTGGCCTGAGTGCACTATGGACAGTGTTGACATTAGCTGTGTCAGTCCTGTCCCCAGGCTGACCCAAGCTGGAGTTCTGTTTTCACCATAGAAGCCGCATTTAGTGTTTCCACAAGGTGAAAGGAGGTCAATTTTAAAGGTTTTGTAAAGATTTGGGAGTAAGATGGCCTGAGTATGTGGAAGGGGCTGACCCAGAATTATAATGAATGGCTACTCTTAATATTAATGATAACATCTCCTTGCCACTAACTAGAAATAAGGGACTATAGAGGTTCTAAGGAGGAAAATAAAATGAGGACAGAAATCAGTGACCTGAAGCAAAAGCCACAGTGACTTTACTGACAAAAGTACTAAATGCAGTAGTGTGCTAAACACAGCACAATAGGGATAGAATTCGCAATTCATTTGAGTTACTTCACTTGTTCCCCTTCCTGACTTCCTCATTCTTGTCTCTGCTTCTATTTTGTAAGTATCAATAAATACCAGTGAACCTGACCAGGTGGTAGCGCTGTGGATAGAGCGGAGGACTGGGATGCAGAAGACTCAGGTTTGAAACCCCAACATCAACAGCTTGAGTGCGGGCTCATCTGGTTTGAGCAAAGCTCACCAGCTTGGACCCAAGGTCCCTGGCTTGAGCAAGTGGTTACTCAGTCTGCTGAAGGCCCACGGTCAAGGCTAATATTAGAAAGCAGTCAATGAACAGCTAAGGTGTCACAACGAAGAATTGATGCTTTTCATCTCTCTCCCTTCCTTTCATCTCTGTCCTTCTCTCTCTCTCTCTGTCACTAAATAAATAAACAAATAAATAAATATCCATGAGGACTGGGAGTCAGGGCTGTCTCGTGATGTATAGGGGAGTGTGAAGCAGTCTCTCCTGATACCTGGGTGCACACCATGTGGTCTCGGAAAAGTCATTGCCTTCGTGTCGTGACAAGAAACTCTTATGCTCAATGCCATTCACATGCCCACTCTTTAAAAAAGTTCAAGACTGGAGAAAGAGACAGGTTTTCCACACCTTCAGGAAAAATACCCCAGCTCATTTAGATTTCAACTAAGGTCAATTCTTTGAACTTGCTCTCTCTCCTCATGGTTTAACCTTCAGCCCTACTGTCCTGCATGCTGTTCTGTGCTTGTGGCAAACCCTTCTGTGGGTCACTGTTTTTCACTCTGCTCTAATAGCTTCCCATGCATCAATTTCCCAACCTTTGCATGGCTGACAGCTTCCCAACTTCCTGTCTCCCCTTCACTGCTATTTTCTTAGAAAGTCTTTTTCTGCCTACATTATCAAAGTGCTGCTTCATCCTGAAGAGTCTGATTTGCAATAGCATAATATCTTTACCCTATAGTACCTCTCTCTATTTGAAATCCTTTTCCCATTATTTCTTGACTTTCTTTTTTTTCCTTCAAAAAAAGCACTGATTTGGGTGGCCTTCTTCCTCACTATGTCTGTAGCTTTAAAAAAAACAATAGCAACAATAGTGTGTGCTGAGTGATGCTCAGTGTCATTGAATGGATGAAAGAATGAAAATTACTTTGGTTTAAATAAAGAAAGAATTATTTTTCTATAGATTCAGTAGGATAAAGGATGGTTTCCAGGATAAGTAGTTCTTGAGCTGGGCTTGATGAGTAAATGCCTGGGAATAAAAGATGAAAGATAGCGAATTGTAGATGGAAAGAAGAGGATGATCACTAGGGATATGGTGACTCCTATACATAAATGTCTTAGGAACTTAAAAATCAGAATGTGTCCAGAACTGGTCCTCCTGCAGTCTCTTCTGTCTCAGAGATACATGTTCTAATTCTCACGCTTAAAACTGCAGAGTAAAAATTAATTCTCATGGACAAGGTCAGCAGTGTAGTGATTACTGTGGGCCAGAGGGAGATGGACGAGGTTTACAGGGAGGATAAATGGTGATAGATGGAAACTTGAATTGGAGTTGAGGGGTGTACAGAGATGTGCTGTGGAATTGTGCACCTGAAACCTGTATGATTATATTAACCAGAGTTACTTTTATAAAATTTAATTTAAAAAAAAACAATAAAACTTAGAGTCACTCTTGGCATTTTTTTTTCTTTTTCTTACAGCCATTCCCAGTCCATCAAAAAGTCCAACAGGCTGTGTACCTCAGAATACCTTCAGATATTGGCCATTCCAAATCACTTCTGCTGCCAGTGCCGTACCACCACCTAGGCTGTTTACTGTAGTGGCTCTTTAAGGGTCTCCTGCTTCTGCTCTTGCTCCATCTGTAGTCTGTTCTCAGTAGAGCATCCAAATGATACCTCTACAATAAAGCTCATCTCAGGTGTCCCATATACCACCGCCTTGGCTTTCCATTCATTCAGAGTAGCAGTCAAGTCCATAACCCACTTTGGCCTGGATGATGCTAACTCTCTATCTGGTTTCTCTGCCTTCTTTCTTTGCCTCATTCTGCTCATCTACAGTGGCCTCACAGTACCATGTTCACATCAGGCACACATCAAACTCAGACTTTGGTCTTTTCCCAATTTGGAGCTTTCTTCCCTCAAAACCTGTTTATTCTCTACTTACCTCTGAAGCTTTTGCTCCAGTTGCCTCTTCTTAATGAGGTGGCACTATTTAATTCTATCATCTGCTCCCTGCCAGTCCTGATACCCCCAGCCCTGCTCCTCATTTTTCTCTTGGTCTTACACACACAGGACCTTCTAAAGCACAATGCATTTCATCTACTTATGAAGTTTATTGTTTCTCTTACATCTCAAGAGTGTCAGCTCTATTAGGACAGAAATGATCATCTGTTACCTGACACATACTACATCCTTAAATAAATGAATGAATAAATAAATAAATAGGAGTGATAGTTTCATTGAGTCTACAGAAAAGGGGAACAAGTACAGAAAGTGAGATATTTTGTCAGAAAGGTAGCCTGGGTCTAGGCTACCAAAAGAAACCTTCATGCTCTAGATGAGTGGCTGTGTGCAGTGCTTCCTGCATGATAGGGAGTAATAACATTTTATCATAAACAGAAACTTGCATGGCTGATATCCCTCTTTAAAAGTTGCTGGAAACTTTGATTAGATGTTGGGGACACTGAAAGCACACACACAAAAATATATGGTCATTTGTACCGAGTTTGAGTTACATAATTTCAAGAAGATTTATTTTCATGAATCATTACCTAAACTTCCAGGCATTAAAAAAATGTAAATATTGAGAATTCAGCAATAGACATATTGGAAAAACCAGTTAGTTACCTTTTATTAATCCTAAAAGTGAATTAATGCCATATTTTTAGTCAATTTTCACTGATATACATCCATCAGTACACAAACAGATCTACATAGTTATTGGGTGTATTTCATGGCTCTATGCTACATGCTACAGAAATACTGTGAGTCTGGCACGTGTGTAGCAACAGCACTCACTTGCTGATGCTAGCCAGGCCTCTCAGTGGGAGGTGTGGCTCTTGTCTTTTCTGTCTCAGCCCGCACAGGAGAGCAGTTTGGTAAACAGGCAGAGTGAGACATTTCTGGTGCTGGGCCCGTGGTAACTACTGTGGATTATTTCTCCACTCCTTTCCCTTCTACCCCCAGCTAGACTGGTGGCCTTATGTAACCACTGAAAATGCCCAAATTGTTTCCTGCACCCTTCCTTCAGTGAGAGCCTGGCCTGTAACCCAGTCCTGGTCCTGTTAAGTGAGTCCTAAAGGGTCCTTTACTTACTCAACTATTGGAAAAATGAATTCTGTCATTGTTGGACTTTACCTGACTCTCTGATCCTGACAAAACAGTGATGGTTAAGGAAATCCTCACCTTAATATTCTGGGGAACTGTTGACTGCCATGCTCTACCATTCTCCATATGACTTAGATGCCTAACAGTGGCCCCCTACCCTGTAGACCCGTAATAAAGCCACACTCAAGTTCTCCAAATTACCATTCCTGATAAATGACTAGCTAAACTATTTGTATCCACTGACCAATCTGGATGAATATTTACTTCTTTGACTTGTCCAGAGTTTCTCTCCTTCTCCCAGGTTTTTGAACTTTGCTCCACCAGCCCCCCAAGCCTGAGCCTCCACCCAACCTCTCTGCAAGGCCCCTCCTGAGAACAGGACAACCTTAGGTAGAGCATTCTGTCAGCTACAATGCTATCATGAGACTCTTGACGACCGCACTTCCCACATAAATTCTTTGGTTATTTCTCCCTTGTGTATTCTCCCCTGTAAAAGAAACACCATCTTCTCTCTGACTTTAAGTTGTGTAGATCTCCTGGTGGGAGTGTTTCTCCTGTGACAATAGCCCCACTCTGCTCAGTCTTATGTCCTATGTCAGTCTGCAATGTCCTTTTGAATACTCTCCCCTTACCTAAATCTAGGTTTGTTTGTTTGGTTTTTTTATTTGTTGTCTCCTTCAGAGAAACAGATGGATTGAAAAAAATCCTCCTCTGCTTTTTGACCAGATGCTGTGCTTCTATTGGAGAGCTTTGAAGCTGTTTGAATAATCTTGACCCGTAAATAAAGTCTGCAACCATATTTCCTCTGAACTTCTTGTACTATTAAATAATAACCTCCATATTGCTTAAGCCAGTGCTCTCTGTTACTAGCAAAAGAACTTGTCCTCACTGGTACACGTAACAGTAAGGAGGGTACTTTGAGGTTCAGTACTCCAGCTCAGAGGAATTCTGAACACCGCCTTTGTTTCTGGGGTTGCCATAGGGACACTAGATAGATGAGGATAGATAATGGATTTCAATGATGTGTTGAGTATCTAAAGTGAAAGCTTTAGTAAGAAGCAAAACCCTTTTATGGGATTACAACTATCTCATAATATAGTAGAATGGGTTATAATTCCATCTTTTCTCCAAGTGTGTGACCTTGGATAAGTCAGTCACTGTACATCTGTGAGCGTGTTCTTAGAGTTGCCTTGGACTCCTGACATGATGCTTCTGGGATGCAGAGGCAGCAAAGACACAGCCTTTATATTCAAGGAACTTGTGGCCTATTACACGTTAGACTACATAAACAAGTAAGAGTAAATCAATGTAGAAATTGCAATAATAAATGTTCAGAATTTATTGAGGGACAAATTAACTCTGTGAGTCTTCACAATAAAGCCTTGTAATAATGAGATGTGTGAAAAATGACCAGCAATTTACCAGGCTGATGAGGATGAGATAGCCATTCAAAAATAAAATTAAAACCCCTACACATGTGTGCGTATGCAAAGACTGACCTGGCCAGATCGCACACTCACTTGTAGATCTGCTTGTAAGGTATTTTTCCCCACCGAGTAGAAAGGGATGGGGCTCGGAGCCACCAAGTGTGGAATAACAAAAAGGCTTTATTGAGTACAGAGCGCACATCCTGCCCGGCAAGGTTCCCTGGCCCCGAAGAAAGAAAGATGGAGGAGATGAAGGCCAGGGAAGTTGTAAGGATTAAACCGCGTGAGAGATATGTAAAGGGGTCCCTCTAGGGAAGTCGAGCAATATGATGTGGTGAAATCCCACTGGCTGGTAAACAGTCACTTTTTTTCCAAACAGTTTCTGTAAAGCTTCTTTTGGAGTGCTTGGTTGTGGGCGGTCCTAGCCAAAGTTCGCGGGTCTGAGTTTTCCAAGTGACCATCCCTCATTATCCATCAATCTTACATTCTGACCTTTTGTGTTAAATAGAAAAGGGGCACCGTTTATTCATCTGGCTACTTCCTGCTGAATAGGGGTATCATGGGGAGGGGGAGATCGGAAGGTGGTGGCTTTGAGGGGTGTCAGGAGGAACATCTGTGTGGCTGTGACTGGAGAAACTTCACGGATGTGGTCCTGTAAGGATTTTAAAAAAAGAGGAGTAATAGGGGGATTTTCAGGGTCCAGCCTTTTGATGAGCTGGAGATGGATGGAGTCCAGTGGTTCTGACTGCCAGTGGTCCTATAAGGAGGCAAGCTTGAGGCAGAACTGCATGTCAGGAGTGGCGTAAAAAGGGGAAAGGAAGGAGTCCCATCCATTCCCATAACCAAGACCTGTGAGGGAACTAGAGGTCCAGAGTGTGATGGCAAAACAGAGAAGGTAGCCCCCATGTCCACAAGAAATGAGATGGACTTACCCACTAGTTGCAGCATACCCTGGGTTCTCCGAGTCCAGGCCATGTCCTAGGAGATCGAGCGATGCACCCACCTGGCTGGATTGGCCTTCCCATTCGGGCGGCTTGTCCTCCACGTAGAGGCGCTGAGGAAAAACTTGTTGCCCAAAGGGGCAATCACTCCACCAGTGAGTGGGCTGTTTGCAGTCAGGGCAGGGCTCAGTGGGCAGCTGCAGGCAGGGGTCCTGCTGGGACCAGTGGTCCTGCTTGCCACACTTAAAGCAAGCTGCTGGTGGCTCTGCTGGTCTCAGGGTTGCCACAAGAGCCGGGGTTTGAAGCGTTACCTTCTGCTGCATGCGGGCCTGGCAAACAGCCTTGGCCCATTTCTACTAATTGGGACCATTAAAAACTTTAAATGCCATGTTCACAGGTTCCAGATAGGGGTTTGGGGGTTTGGGAATAAGAGGAGGGTGGCTCATGTGGAGCCCAGCAGCCAGATCCTGCAGGAAATGCTGGAGCCAAAGGCAGGACAGGGCAGGAACTTCCTGAAAGAAAATTGGGGTTGGGCCTTGGGGTCCTGCAAACCAGTGTAAGAGCCAATGCCAGGCTGAGAATGGCCTGACGGAGGAGGGGTTAAATAACACAGTGAAGGGAGGGGCCCCTGGCCAGCAGGGGAGAAGAAAGAGATGGTAGTGGTGAATAAGAAACAGGTTTTTGAGAAGGGAGGGGAGGGGGCTCTCAGAGGGAAGAGACCTGAGCACAAAAGAGGTCCACAGAGGGACCAGAGAAAAGTCCTGAGAGAGGGCACCCCTGGGGGTCAGACAGGGGGGAAAGAGAGTTGGGAGTCCACGGAGAAGAAGGAGGTTTTAGGGGAGGTTTCTCTGGCTAGAAAAAGACCTGTGCAGTGGAACAGGCGGCACAGAGATTAAGGACGGGTGCGCGAATAATTAGAAGCTGTGAATGTAAGAGATCCCCAATCAGTTCCCAGCTTTTTTGGCAATAGTTAAATTGGTGAGGGTGTTAAAACCAAAAGTCCCTTCAGGAGGCTAGTTCAGTGGGTTCTGTGGCCTGGCCACAGCAGAGAAGAAAAATAGTTTCTTCTTCTTTTAAGGAGGGAGATTCCTGTGCCCCCAAAGCCGCCCTCTGTCCTCGGAGCGGTCAGATTTGAGTATTAGCATCCTAAAAACTCAAGGTCCGGCCACAGATGGAAAAGGTAAAGTGGATGTGCTTGGGGAGGTCTCCACAGCACACTCACTTGGACGGATGGAAAAGATGTTCCTGACATAGCTACGGTTTTGGACAGGGAGTTTTGGCGGAAAGAACTGAGAGGAAGGCTGGAGCCAGGGGACTTACCGCACCATGCACTGAAGTGGGTGGAAGGTCGGAGATCCTGGTTCTTTCTCAGAGGGGAGGGGAAAGGAGCGGTCTTTGCAGACTTCTAACTCCTTTCAGGTTTTTGGCACCAAAATGTAAGGTATTTTTTCCCGCCGAGAAGGAAGGAATGGGGCTCAGAGCCACAAAGTGTGGAATAACAAAAAGGCTTTATTGAGTACAGAGCACGCATCCCACCTAGCAAGGTTCCCTGGCCCCGAAAAAAGAAAGATGGAGGAGATGGAGGCTAAGGAAGTTGCAAGGATTAAACCACGTGGGAGATATTTAAAGGGGTCCCTCTAGGGAAGTCGAGCTAACATGACATGGTAAAATCCCACTGGCTGGTAGATGGTCACTTTTTTTCCAAATGGTTCCTGTGAAGCTTCTTTTGGTGCTCTTGGTTTCGGGCAGTCCTAGACAAAGTTCGCAGGTCTGAGTTTTCCAAGTGACCATCCCCCATTATCCACCAACCTTACACTGCTCACCTTTTGTATCTCCAGGCTGAAATAGTTGGTTGTCAAAAAGGGTCTCTGGGAATTCCAGTGGGTGGGTGAGTTAATCAGGCATAGCCATGAAGTCTGACACTTTAAGGACCAATTAGAATGGTGATGAGCTGACAAAATTCTCTGGTTTTATTAGCTTTGCAACATTGGCTAAGTGTCCTAACCTCTCTGTGCATCAGTTGCTATCTACATATAATGGGGAGAATAATAGCAACTGCATTCTTGGGTTGCTGTAAGATAAAGTGTGTAAATGTATGTGAAGTTCTTGGGACGAAGCCTGACATAAAGTCAGTGCCACACATGGTTTGCTAAAAGTACAATGATCACACTGTAATCACAAAACCACACTTTCACCAGAGCTTCATACTTGTTAATATATTCAGTTTTCATTTAAATTACATTTTTAGAAACTGTTTATACTATATATTGTATATGTATATGTATGTGTATGTATATACATACATATCACATGTATGTATATACATACTGTTTATACTATATATTTTATATGTATATGCATGTGTATGTATATACAATATATAGTATAAACAGTTTCTAAAAATGTAAATTAAATATATATATATATGTTTTAATTTGAGGAAGATGCCAATAGATGTACACTTTTATTTTTTTGTATTTTTCTGAAGTTGGAAACGAGGAGGCAGTCAGACAGACTCCCGCATACACCCGACCGAGATCCACCCGGCACGCCCACCAGGAGGCAATGCTCTGCCCATCTGGGGTGTCACTCTGTTACAACCAGAGCCATTTTAGCACCTGAGGCAGAGGCTACAGAGCCATCCTCAGTGCCCGGGCCAACTTTGCTCCAATGGAGCCTTGGCTGCAGGAGGGGAAGAGAGAGACAGAAAGGAAAGAGAGGGGCAGGGCTGGAGAAGCAGATGTATGTTTGTCCTGTGTGCCCTGGCTGGGAATTGAACCCGGGACTCCTGCACGCCAGGCCGACGCTCTACCACTGAGCCAATCGGCCAGGGCCAGATTTACACTTTTAACAAAGAAGTCACATGTTGTATCTCTTCTGTCCCAACGCTATGTTTGCCATAGAACAGCAGCAAAATTACAGATACTTCTGCCCTTCTGGACTTTCCTTTGAATAGGAAAACTCAGAAATATATATATATATATGTACAGACACATACACACATGTATAGGTCAAATATGTTAAATCACACTAAATATGCTTATAAAAAAATAACAACACACATTGGAAAAGTAATACTATGAGTGAGAGTTCAATTCCAAATAGGATCTATAAGAAAGGCTTCAACGAACAGGTACTCTGGTGATACCTGAGAGAAGTCTTAAAGCGTGTGAGTCAGCAGGTTGCTGAGGGAACAGGCCCTGCATATCTGACAAGTTGAGAGGGGACAAGGAGTACAAAGAGGAATGATCAGGAAAAGAAAAAAGCAGGGAGTGTCTCCAGCCCCAAGGTGAGGGGCTAGACTGACTGTGATATTGTTGCCATTTAAAGGACTCTCAGGATTATTTTCTGGAAGACTTCAAAGTAGAAGTTCATAGTAGAAGAGTGTTTTATGTGTCCTCTAGGCTAATATGGGACAGTTGGAGCCACAACGGCCAGGACAGAAATTACTCGACAATGTATGGGGGAGACCACTGTGGCTCCTATTAAGGTGGTAGCAGTAGAGGAGTGAGAGATGGTAGAATTCTGGACAAACTCACAAGAGCTGTCTGTTGAAATAATTTATGTGCTATCTTTGGCACTTGTGTTACTAAGAAGTTGTTTGGTGTGCTCCTGAGTAACTGGGCAAGAAAGGATTACAGGAGCAAGGGCAGGGTCTGGCTCCAATTCCAGGCACAGTTACAACCAATGGTTTTCCTGTCTTTTGGAAGAGTGCTTGGTAATTCTCTTGCTTAAGTATCCCTTGTCACTGTCCTAGAATGAGATTGGACCCTGAGTTATGTGACTTAATGAGGGCAGTGTAGCTGTGCATACAAACAAACCCACTAAATATATATTTACTTTATGTTTAGTCTTGGCCATTATGAATAATTATATTGGAAAGGGCACTGGAGGCTTAACTCATGAGCCACAACAGGTATGACTGGAAACACATGCAGAAGATGGATAAAATGTGGAAGAGAGAACAGGTTTCATAAACTCCCCATTAGAGCAGGGAGATACAAGGGATGGGAGAATGCTGAAGTCTGTCTGTATGCAACCAACTTATTACTGGCAGCCTACACTGAGGGTGGAAGATGTTGGGAGCATTAGCAGAACCACCATATGCCCCATAACTCACTCAGCTTCAAGGGATCCTTTGGGACCACCCCTTACCAAAGAGAGGAAATTATGGATCCATAGTCAGAAGCAGGGGCTATGAAATCCTGTTGACAGCTGAGAGGCCAGGAAGAGAATGATCCCCATTCCCTGGGGTTAAAGCAGATCAGCTGCAGGTTTAGTGCCTATCCATCTAGTTCTTGTTAGACCTGAGGTATTCTGTAAGTGTTATCTCATCCATAGGCACTCGCCACTGATGACACACCATTCATTGAGAGGTGGAAGCAAGAGGGAATAAATGGCTGTAAATTTTCTAAAAATTCAGGAGATTGTGCCTCATGAGCAGTTGAGGAGAAAACTAATGGTTGGCACTGACTCGTCTCAGGGACTTGCCTGCATTATCTTGCCACTACCCATATGAGCCCTGTTTTTTATAGGTAAAGGAAGCAAGACTGGAAGAGCCTTGGTGACTTCCTCAGAAATGGTGTTACTTTCTAGAACCAAAATGAACTCCACCAATATTGACTTTCACGCTATTTTCACTACATTGTTTTTTCTTCCAAGGAGTGGACTGTGCTGTCAGGCATCATACAATGTTTGGATGGCAGAATGTTCCTGTACCCAAGTCTGTTTGTTTCACTGTAGCTTCATGCCAATTTCTGAATTACTAGCCCACAGCATCAATGTCTGGAGAATTCCTATTAGGATTTAGATAACCAGGTTTATAGAATTCCACACCCATAGGAGGTGTGTAAGAGGAATGGGAAGCACACAGCTGACTTCTAGTTTGTCTCTTTTATTTAGTGTTTTTAGTATAAGCCTCAAAGCACTGAAAGTGGCTGAATATTTATCTGAGTATGGAGAAAGCTTGCTATCTTCAAGGTCTCTTCCTTCTTTGCATTAAATCACTTTGGTCTCTTGCAGCAAATGTTCTTTCTGCAATGCCTTCAAACATACTTGTAAAATCCAGCCTCTTTTCCCAGAACTTCTTCTCTTGTTTGTTCCTCAGTCTGTGGAGCTTCTATCCTCTTCTAGTGCTTGTAAAATTCCCCTCCAATAAGCTCAAAAAAGATCTAAATTATTATATGCATGAGAACCAGCTTTTGTTTTGCAATCCAAAGGAGATCCCAACTTTGCTTATACCTCTGATGTATTCAAAACCCCATTTTTAAAAAAAAAATAAATGGTTCAAGATGAGGAATAACCAGATTCTAAGATCAATAGAGAATAGTCTGTGGGACTTTAAAGTGTGCCATCCTTTGCTATTGTTTTCTTTCATGTTATTCAGTAAAGTCTTAATTCTCAAGTCACCCTATATTTTTTAAACCTAGTCTCAAAGGAAGCCTCACGAGCTCCTAGTCCCATGGTTGAAACAAGTTTAACTTACATTTGAGTGTTAATTTATGGACCTAATAATAGGACTGTTAATCAGCTACCACTCTAGTAAGAATTATCTCAAGAGGACTAATAGCAACAAATAAACCAACAAAAACCCAAGTTTGGGAGTCAAAGTGCTGTGGTAAGCTAACTAATGACACCTTCACAGGTGTCTACATTCTAATATTCTGGAACCTGTGAATATAGTATTTCATATGTCCAAAAGGATTTTGCAGATAGGAGTAAGTTAAGGATCTTGAGATTAAGAGAAAATTCTGGTTTATTTTGGTGGGAGGAATGAAATCACAAAGATTCTTATAAGGAAAGGCAGAGAATGAGTCCAGGAGAAGATGATGACATAAGCCAAGATGAAACAGTAGGAGACAGATTTGAAGACACCATGCTTCTAGCTCTGAAGATGAGAGGTCTGCAAGGTCAAGTTGTGAGCAGCCTCCTAAAGTGGAAAAGGGTATGGATTCTCCATAAAGCCTCCAGATGAAATGCAACATGATTGACACCTTAATGCCAGGGTTTTCAATCTCCAGAATTAAGAGAAAATAGATGTGTGGGTTTTGTGGTTTGCTTGTTTGTTTGTTTTGAGAGTGAGAGGGAGGCAGGAAGAAATAGAAAAGAGAGAGAGAGGGAAATATCACCTGTCTTTCTATCTAGTTGTGCCATCAACTGCTCTTCTTATGTGCCCTGATCAGGGTTCATATTGGTGCCCTTGGGAAATGAGCCAGCACCCTTGGGATTGAGCTGGTGACCCCGTGATCAAGCTGGCAACCCTGGGATCAAACTGGTTATCTCAGCATTCAAGGACAATGCTCTATCTGCTGCATCACTTGGCCAGGGCAATTTGTGTGGTTTTAAGCCACTAAATTTATAGCAATTTTGTTACAGCAGCATAAGAAACTGATGTCAAAATTGTGTGCCATGCTAACACTAACAGTGAATCTTTGATATAATAAGTTTTGGCAGATTACAGCTATTGTAGTGGAATATTGGAAGATTGTGCTAGAAAATACTACAGGAGAAAAAGGTAAAAACACTTATGGCATGCCGCACAGCCTCCAATGCCTTTCAAGGAGCAATGGGTAGCAATAAACAGTTTCTTGAAGTCAGTATTGTATTGGTGTCCTGTTAAGTGGCCTAAATTCAAATTGTAAATCACTGCAGGAGACTGTGGCTACTCTCCCCTCCCTTTCTCCTTTTGAAGTTTACAACAGAACACAAAACTGGGAAGCTTAAAGTTGCACATTAACTTGAGCAGCTGTGAGGTGGACACTGAGTTCTTTTAGGTGTCTGTTCTCACCAAACACCAGAAAAACCTTCATGTGGGGAAAGAAAACAGAAGTACCTTCTGGGTGAGGTAACATCATTTTTTCTTACATAAATTATCATCCCGCTTATGACTGAAAGATTAAATGTTTATACATTATCAATAAGTCAGCCATGGTTTGCCAAGTAAAACAGTCCTTTTCTGGTCTGTACTGACTATTGGTTTTCTCTCCCACTTTCTAAGACACTGAGAAAGTCAGTCTCAGTCCCTTCTCTCTGTTGAAAGAGATATTTTATTTATTTTTATTTTTTTCTGAGGAACATGGTCTTTTTAGCTAATGTTCTTGAACTACTGTAGATGTGATCCAGATTCAAATCAAGTGGAAACACATTCCACTATTGGATAGTTACAATCAAATACTTATAAGAAGCAAAGTTCTTTGCACATTTTAAACTGATGAGTATAATGAGATTGCTTAGTTGTTCCTATATGACTGGACAAGTGGAGAAAGAAAAAGGTGCATTTGATTATTCTAATTCCCACTTGATGGGTTGTATAAATAATCTGAAAGCTTTTATATTTACCCTGAAAGAGACCATCTCCTATTAAAGCCACAGAGCCAAGACTGCTGAGGAACTACAACTGGACAAGCATCCTGGGATTGGCTGAATTACAATGCAAATTGAATTCCCAAACTTACTGAACATTTATCAGTAAAAAAGAGCATTTACTGGGAATACAGGAGATCCAGGAGATTATAATGGGGACATAAGAAAAAATTCCAACATCAAGTCCCTAAATTCTGGTGAAGTATCTTTGCCAGTAGAAGAAGCTGTTCTAGCCTGACTGGGTGGTGCCGCACTGAAGAGAACATTCGCCTGGGACACTGAGGATCCAGGTTCAAAACTCTGAGCCAAGGCTGAGCCAAGGCTTCAGGCTTGAGCATGGGCTCATCAGGTTTAAGAGTGGGCTCACCAGCTTGAGTGAGGGATCATGGACATGATCCCATGTTCACTGGCTTGAGCCCAAATTTCACTAGCTTGAGCAAGGGTTCACTGGCTTGGCTGGAGCCCCCTGGTCAAGGCACATTTGAGAAATCAATCAATGAATAACTAAGATGCTACAACTATTAGTTGATACTTCTCATCTCACTCCCTTCCTGTCTGTCTGTCTGTCTGTCTCTCTGCCTGTCTCTCACACACAAAAAAAAAGAAGAGGAAGAGGAAGAAGAAGAAGAAGAAGAAGAAGAAGAAGAAGAAGAAGAAGAAGAAGAAGAATAAGAAGAAGAAGAAGAAAGAGAAGAGAAAAGAAAGAAAAGAAAAGGAAAGAAAAGGAAAGGAAAGGAAAGGAAAGGAAAGGAAAGGAAAGGAAAGGAAAGGAAAGGAAAGGAAAGGAAAGGAAAGGAAAGGAAAGGAAAAGAAAGAATGGAGCTGTTCTATTTCTGTGTGAGAAGATTAACTGTTTGGATTACAGAAACTGTGGTCTCCCCAGAGAAAATGCCTTGCAAAATGCTACTGTTTGTCATTAAGACAAACCCCAGCACCTTTCTTTGCTTTTTACTTAAAATTTGACTCCAGCCTCATGAAACCCTGAAAAATGAGGTAGACAGTGTGATCCCGTCTATAGCCATACCACCCTGAATGCACCCAATCTCATCTGATCTCGGAAGCTAAGCAGGGTCGGACCTGGTTAGTACCTGAATGGGAGACAGCGTGATCCATGCAGAGGTGTGCCACACTCCAAAAGAACTACAGTTGATCCTCGAATAATCCTTGAATGATGCAGTCAGTGGTAACCACTCACACAGTCAAAAATCTGTTTATAACTTAAGTCAACCCCCACACATATTCAGATCCCCAACAATCGATCAAAAATGCAGTTGACCTTTGAACAAAACAGGTTTGAACTGCATGAGTCTACTTATATATGCGTATAAGTGGGTCCATGTAGTTCAAACCTACATTGTTCAAGGGTCAACTCTACTTGACTTTTCCAATTTAAAGAGACATAAATATGAAGAATAAGTGTTCAGGATGAATACCAAGGACAGAGAATAATGGTAGAAAGAACATAAAGTTGTATCAGGCTGAATTTATTATTGATATGGGTCCACTAAGCAGAAATTTGGGGTTTAATGTTGCAGCTCAGGGAGTTCGAAAGAACTCTAACAGTTTGATTGGCTTTTGAAACACATAGCAAAGGTGGCTCACAGTAAATGAACTTAAAATGCTAGACCTACTTTGGTATATAGAAAAAAAATTTGAAAGTTTAGGAAGATTGGAATGTTAAAGTGTAAGACCTTTTCCACTTACCTGGGAAGGTCCAGAGGGCATATCTTTCCCCTATACTATGACAAATAAATTTGTAATAAGAGCCCCAGAATTTTTGAAGAGTTCTGTGATATCCCTTTTCTGTAGTTCCTGAAATTAGGATGGGAACTGTTGCCACTGAGAACAATGAAAAACATAATACAATGAGGTTATTTGGATTCTGAGGTGACTGGGGTCAAGAAGCAACTTCAACTGCCAAAGGTAAGATAACCATAGTTCCCACTTAAAAACAGCAGAGTTAGTGCAGCAATCAGAAGAGTCTGACTCACAAAGACCTATAGTGTAGATCAGCTGAACGTGATAGTCTTAAAAGTAAACTAGATGTGAAGCCTACTAAGTTTTTACTTTATCTGTAGAAATGGAAGAATTTTAAGTTAATGAAACTATGATTTGAATAATAAAAGATACTCTTGACACCTCAAGTCGCATCCCAGCGTTAATTGAGTTTATAAACTCAGAGCTTCTTTTGTTTTGTTTTTTTGTTGTTGTTTTTTTTAAAATATTTATTTATTCATTTTAAAGAATAGAGACAGAAAGAGAAGGGGGGAGGAGCAGGAAGCATCAACTCCCATATATGCCTTGACCAGGTAAGCCCAGGGTTTTGAACCGGCGACCTCAGCGTTCCAGGTCGACGCTTTATCCACTGCGCCACCACAGGTCAGGCCAGAGCTTCTTTTGTAAAGGGAAGGTAGAGTCCCTTTGAAGAAGGATCCAGTATTCTGTAAAGATTTTATACTCTTTTTTAGTGTATTTTTTGGTTCTCTATTCTTTTAGTTTTTAATTTATTGTGTTGACATGGTTTCAAGTGTCCCACTCAATATAACACCCTCTGATCATCATGTTGTGCTGCCCATGCCCCATGCAAAGTCTCTTTTCACCACTGTTTTACCCCATTTACTCCCCTCCCCCAACTTTCATCCTGCCTTAACTTCTGGAAATTTTTACACTGTTGTTTATATCTATGTGTTATGTATATATAATTTGGCTAAGCCCTTCACATTCTTTGATCCTGTCCCCTCTTCCCCCTTCCTTCTGACAGCTATCCATCTGTTTAATTTTCCCCAAAGGAAAGTAGGACCTTTCACCATGTTGACTCTGAATTGGGGATAATTAAACAATCAGATTTTTTTTAGAGATTACTGAATACTGACTCTGAAATGATGCTAATTCCTGGAAATCTAAAACATTACTATAGCTCACCACTCAGAGTAGAGAATTGCAGAATACTGGTGACCAATAGAATTTCAGCTAAGGCTAATGGTTCTGTGGGTCTTGATATCCTGTGGTTATTTCTCCCTTTCTGGAAGCTTGAGATATGTATGCTCAACAATTGGCAGAATCCCCACATCATTTCCCTGACCTGTGGAGTAAGGGCTGTTGTGAAGAAAATGATAAGTGAAGCCATTAGAACTGCCTCTACATAAGAAAATAGTTAATCAAAAGCCAAACTTCATTTCTGGAAGGATTGCAAAAGTTTGTACCACTGTCAGGGACTTGAAGGATTCAGAGGTGGTGGTTCCCTTGATATCCCTATTCACCTTATCTACTTGGCCTGTGCAGAAGATAGATGAATCATGGAGAATGAGAGTGAATTGTCATAGGTGCATATAGGTAGTCACTCAAACTTCAGTTAATGTATCAGATGACGTTTCATTGACTGAGCAAATGAACACATCCCCTTGTACTTTGGATGCAACTACTGATCTGAAAAATGCCTTTTTTCCATCCCTGTTGAAAAATATAATACAATCAGAAGCAGTTTGCTTTCCATTGGCAAAGCCAACAGTAGACCCTCACTGTCTTACATCAAGGATGTATGAATTCTTCAGACCTATGCAACAATTTATTTCTCATGAATCTTGAGAGTGTTTCCTTTCTGTGAAATATTGCACTGTTCCATTAAATTGATGCTGTGCTTATTGGACTTAGTAAGCAAGGAGTAACGGCTTCTCTAGATTTATGTTAGATGTTTGCATGTCACTTAAAAAAAACCATTTTATTGGAACTGCAGATGGCAGCAGAGTAGGAAGATGCACAGACTCCCAGCTCACACCACCAAACTGGATTACAAATTAAATTAGAAACAATCAGCAAGAAAAACCAACTCTGGACTACAAGAACAGCTCTCAAAAACCAAGGAGCAAAGAAGAAGCCACAACAAACCTGGTAGGGAGTGCCTGAATCTCCATGCTTACAGGAACAGAAGGGGGGTGAGACTGAGAGCCCAGAAGAGCTCTCACTTCAAGGAAAAGAGCAGAAAATACTATTCACAGACACTTGCCTGGTGAGCAGAGAATAAGATGTGTTGAAAGGGCCGGCTTGTCTTCCAAAAAGAAAGCAAAGAGAGACAGATGGTGAGGGGCAGATGAATGCAGGGGATGACCTGAGAAGCTGAATCATCCAGTGCTGGAGGTAGCCATAGCTGGGGAGGGGCTAATCCTTCCACAAAACAAAAGAATAAAGGGTTTCCGGGTCACAGATCTCCAGACATCTCTCCAGCTCCAATCAGTGCAACAACTATGAGTTGATACTTCTCATCTCACTCCCTTCCTGTCTGTCTGTCTGTCTGTCTCTCTCTCTCTCTGCCTGTCTCTCACACACAAAAAAAGAAGAGGAAGAGGAAGAGGAAGAAGAAGAAGAAGAAGAAGAAGAAGAAGAAGAAGAAGAAGAAGAAGAAGAAGAAAGAGAAGAGAAAAGAAAAGAAAGAAAAGGAAAGGAAAGGAAAGAAAAGGAAAGGAAAGGAAAGGAAAGGAAAGGAAAGGAAAGGAAAGGAAAGGAAAGGAAAGGAAAGGAAAGGAAAGGAAAGGAAAGAAAGGAGCTGTTCTATTTCTGTGTGAGAAGATTAACTGTTTGGATTACAGAAACTGTAATCCTTCCACAAAACAAAAGAATAAAGGGTTTCCGGGTCACAGATCTCCAGACATCTCTCCAGCTCCAATCAGTGCAACAAGACACAGCTGAAAACAAGAAGTGAGGAGGAGGCTCAGTAACTCAGGTCTCCATGAAGATCTGAGATACACTTCCCCCTACTGAAGCTGAGAAAACACCCTGCTCCCAGAGAGAGTAACTAGCAGAAGAGGCCTTCAGAGTCTCAGGTTACACCCACCACATTCCTGGATACACTTTTAAATAAGCCCCCTGATAAGATCAGTAAACAAGACTATCACCTGTTAAGAAAACAAACAAATCAAGACTTCAAAGTGGCCCAAATCTGAAAGTGGATTACAAATAACAGCTGATGCTAACCCAAGAAGACATAGAAATAAAACAATTGAAAACTGGAGGCATCAATAACGTCAGAGTAATGGCGTGGTAGGAAGCGATACTGATAAATCTCCCCCAAAACTCAACAAGATCTTTAACCAGAAACAGAAAAATCTATCCTTAGAGCCTCCAGATGTTCCGCAATACAATCGAAGGTGTGGTTGAGCGAAAAATTGGCTAAATATATAATCAAACCCTGAAGGAAATAGGGAGTAAGAAATGCTCTGCCTTCCTCTCTAACCTAAACAGGGCTGCTTTCACTGGGAACTGAGAGTATAGAAACTGAGGTGGGCAAAGGGGGCGAATAGATCCAGGCTGTGGCACAAATGGCCAAACTAGGTTTTGGCACGAAGATCCAAGCCGAGGAAAAACTGTGCCTGTGGCATCCCAGTTAATACAAGCTAACATTCATGCCAAACCCAGATAAAGAAAGACAAGTGGGGCAGCCATTTGCCCTGATCTCCTGGTCAGTGCACACAGATAGTGGGCAAGAGATTCCTTTGAAATCCCCGGGAGTGGGCGCCTGTGTTATCCCACAGAGAGGCAGAGTCAGAGGCCTTTGTGTGGGCTGAAAGTGGAATCTTCAGGCCACCCCAGCGCCCTGAAAAAGCCACACAAGGGGAGAGAGTGAGAGCCAATTCCAATGTTGGAACTTTTCCATGCGAGCAGGGGTCTCACTCGGAGCATGAGGCAGCCGGCCTGATATCCTGGTCTGCACACACGGAGAGTGGGCAAGAGATTCCTCTGAGTGCTGGCAGTGGGCGCTTGTGTTACCTCACAGAGAGGCAGAGTCAGAGGCTTTGTGTGGGCCGAAAGCAGAATCTCCAGGCTGCCCTAGCACCCTGAAAATGCTGCATACATAATCAAATGTCAAAATAATCTGGAGATGTTTTCTCTGAACATATGTTCCCTGATTTATTTATGTCACTGCATTAAAATTAATTTAAAAATGTAAAAAAACATTTTATAATATTTTCTTTTCATAAATATATAAAAAAGTGTCCACTTTGTATACTTTTTCCATTCACTCTCTTTATCTCCAAATTTTAAACAATTATAGTGTGTGTATATGTGTATGTGTTTTTTGGTATATGTTTTTAAGTATTCTTAGTTATTTCATCTCCTTCAAAAAAGTTTTTTACAACCTCATCCATAAAATATGAGGAAGTCTCCTACTTGCTCCTTCTCTCAGCCTCTTGCTTCTAATTTCTGTAAGTTTTCTATTTCTGGACCACCAAAGTCTGTCATCATTCTATTCTGTGTTGAAGTCACAGTAACCTGTTTCTTTTCATTTGATTCTACAGTGAAATGAAATCAGTGGTCAGCATTGAACTGTCTTCATTCCATGGCCATTACTCACAAAGTCCCCACTGGAAATCTGTATTCTCTTCTTGGAAGCCCTAAACAATATGTGTACAATATGTATATTGCCTTCATTCTTAAACCCCATTATGCCAGGCATAAAATTCCCAGAACATTTCTGTTTCTTTAAGTTTTAGGACATTACAGCTTCAGAAAAGCTAGCTTAAGAGGTTATTTCTTTATTTTATTGTTAAGTAATTTTATTGGGATGTATTTATGGATTAATTGTTATAAGTCAACTTTTACCCAGAACTTATTTATTCAGTTTAGAGAAAAGAGTGACAGAGAATCAGAGAGAGAGAAGAGGGGAGGAGAGCAGGAAGCATCAACTCCCATGTGTGCCTTGACCAGGCAAGCCCAGGGTTTCAAACCAGTGACCTCAGTGTTACAGGATGATGCTTTATCCACTGCGCCACCACAGGTCAGGCTCAATGTGATCTTTAATAACTAAAATCAAATGACGTCAGAGAAATGTCACATTACCGATAACTCTCCCCAAAATTTCAACAAGTTCTTTGACCAGTGGCAGAAAAATCTATCCTTGGAGTGTCTGGAAGTCCCACACACTGAACACAAAGGTATGATCGAGTGAAAAATTGACTAAATACATAATCAACACTGTAGGAAATAAGATGGAGAAAGGAACACTCCGCCTTCCTCACTAACCTGAGCAAAGGCTTCTTTCACTTGGAACTGAGATAGAGTGAAGGCTGAGGGTGTCGAGGGAGCCAGGCTGTGGCACAAATGTCCAAGCTGAGGAAAGAGTATGCCTGCTGTGATTCAGCCCACAAGAGCTAACACCGGCGCTGGACCAGGCAAGATGGGCAAGCAGCAGCTGCCATTAGCCCCTATATCCTGGTCAGCGAGCATGAATAGTGTGAGAGGTTCCTCCTAGCATGCTGAGAGTGGGTGCCTGTGTTCCAGACAGAGGGGCATGGTCAGAGGCCTTTGTGTGGGCTGTGACCGGTCTCAGTGTGGTTCCTACACCATGAACAGTGGCACATGGGGAGTGCATGAAAGCGAATTTCCCTATGCCTGAATGTCTCTGGGTGGGTGGGGCGCCTCACCTAGCCATTCAGGCTAACATCCTGGGAAAGAAAAAAATACAAAAGCGTTAGGGGGAGGGGTGCACAAGCAGCTTGGAGTCTGTCTCTGGAGCAGATCTGCGGATCCAATCACTAAAATTAGCTTAACTCACAGTCTGCTCACCTCCCAACTGACTTACATGGCTCTAACTGACAAGATCTCTCTCAGTTCAGTAATCTAAGACAAGATGAATAATATTTTTTAGTGCCTCTTGCTATGCACATAGGGGCAGGGACAGCTTCCTGTCAGCCAATACAGGGTGAAAAACACATTCCCATGGAAAAAACCTCAGAGAACACTGCATTAGCTAGGCTAAGCTAATGGCTTTTTAACAAGGAAGAAGCCTGCAGAAAGCAATAACATGGAACGCCAAGGCAAATTTAACTAGATATACCTGGGGAACTGAACAGAAGTCAACACGCCCCCCTACCTGATTAAACTGGTGGCTCTGATTGGCAGAGCTTTCATACTCAGGGCTATATGTTAAAAAGAGGGACTTGGCAGCTTTTAAGACCTCCTGTTCTGCAGGCAGCAACTAGGACATCTTCTTCCCAGACAAAACAGATTACAAAGTGCAAAAAGCCTGGGTAGAGTGGTCCCACAAAGTGCTGAGGCATACTGGACATACCTGGAGGCTCATAGAAAGGCACCTTGTGAGCAACTGGCTTCCAGCCCCACCTAAATACATTGGTGGCTCTGAATAACAGACCCTTACCCAGAGCCCTGCACTGAGTGGGGATTTGCCAGGTCTTTGAACCTCTTACTTTCCAGGCAGAGGCAGCGGCAACCTCATAGCTGGATCATCAGACTGCTAATTCAGGAAGGAGAAATTAGGAGAGGGGCTCCGGGAAAACGAACATTCTCATTGTCAGAGTCTGCAAATGCTAACAAGCCTCAACTACCAATGAGACTGAAGTCTAATATATGATATTGCCATAGTGACTTATCAACTGCAAATCACTCTTACCACAGAGGAAGAGCCTGTGGTACAGAGTCACTGACCAGGAAGAGGGAGAGGAAAGAAAAAGAAAGATAACCTCTCAAAATCAAGAAAAATCCACAAACTTTATATTATTTTCCAATTTTTTTTGTTTCTTTCATCTTCTTGTCTTTATTATTGTTTTCTTCCACCTTGGTCCTTTTATTCTCTGCCCAACTTATTCTTTCCTCTTCTTGAATACACTATTCATAAGTGTTACATTTCCCATTTGCTTTCTTTTCCTCTTTCTTTCTCTCTATGAAGGTTACACTCCAAAACCCTTAACTTTCTTTTCCTCTTTTTTTCTTTTTTCTTCTTTTCTTTGTCCACTTTTTATTTTTTCTCCCTCTCTAATAGATTCTTCTTTTCTCCTTTACTTTTCCTCTCATTCAATTCTTAATCATGAACAAATTATTTGATTTGGGACTCAATTTTTTTCTTTGTGTCAATTTGGGTGCTTTTTACTTTGCTTTTTAACTCATTAGCATTCCCCCTAACCCTGGCTCTCCATTCTATCTAGTTTTTGCTCCACTTAATACAATAGTAATTATTTTTTCTTTTTTCTATTTTCGTCTTATCTCTCTCATTATATCTCTCAGTCAACCATCACATACAAGCAAGTTATTTTATTCTTGATCCAAATTTTTTCCTTTTCTGCATTTTGTGGGTTCCTAACTCCTTTTTTGCCTCTATCACTTCTCCCCAACTCAGGCCCTCCATTATAGGTAGTTTTTGTTTCATTTAGCACAATATAATTAAAAGTTTATCACAATATTTTCTCAAGGAAGAGGGGAGAGGAGAAAAAAAGAATAAATTTTCTTCTTTTTTCCATTTTTTTATTTTTCTTTTTTTAGTTTTTATTCTTTATTAATTTTCATTAGTGCTGTCAACAAAACCACCCTCAGATGCAATTAAGGAAAAGAAAATTGAATATCATTGATACAAAAGACAGAGATGTAGCACAGATAGATGAGAAAAAATCTATGGAGAAAAAATTTAATATATTGGAAAACTTGGAGCTAAATGACAGAGAATTTAAAATAGAAATCCTAAAAATACTCAGAGATATACAAGAAAACACAGAAAGGCAATATAGGTAGCTCAGAAAACAACTCAACAAATAAAGAATATATCATCAAAAAAGTTGAAACTACAAAACCAAATCAAACACAGGTGAAAAACTCAATTCATGAACTGCAAAACAAAGTAACAAGCTTAGCTAATAGAACAAGCCAGATAGAAGGTAGAATTAGTGACATAGAAGACAAGCAACTTGAGGCATAACAGAGAGAAGAAGAGAGAGAATCAGTAATTTAAAAAAAATGAGAAAGCCCTACAGGAATTGTCTGACTCCATCAAAAAGACTAACATAAGTATAATAGGTATATCTGAAGGAGAAGAGAGAGAAAATGGAATGGAGAACATATTCAAACAAATAAGAGATGAGAACTTCCCAGCCTACAGAAAGAACTAAAGCCTCAAATTCAAAAAGCAAACAGAACACCAAGTTTTTTAACCCCAAAAAACCCACTCCATTATGTGCACATCATAATGAAATTGGCACAAACCAACAAAAAAGAAAAAATTCTCAAGGCAGCCAGGGAAAAGAATACAACATATAAAGGAAGGCCTATTAGATTATCATCAGATTTCTCAGCAGAAACTCTACAAGCTAGAAGAGAGTGGACTCCAATATTTAAGTCATGAAAGAGAGGAACTTTCAGCCAAGAAAACTATACCATCAAAGCTATCCTTCAAATATGAAGGAGAAATAAAAACATTCACAGATACAGAAAAGAAGAGGGAAGTTATCATCAAAAAACTTTCACTCCAGGAAATAATAAGGGGGGTTTTCCAACAGATACAAAGAACAACAACAAAAAAAAACCCACAAGGAAAAGCTCCACCAAGAACAAAATAAAACCAAATTTAAACTGTGACAACAAAAAAAAAAAAGGGAGGGGGGAGGACAGAGATTAACAGTAGCAAAGGACGATGGAGTACAGAAGCACTCATAAAATAGTGTACAACAATGAACATGGTAGGTACCCTTTTCATTACTTAATGATAACCAACTTTGAAAAAACCACCACAGAAGCACACAACTTAAAAAGGTAGCAACAGAGGAAAGAAGTATGGAATACAACCAAACAAAAACAAATGATAAAAAAAACAAAAGAGAAGAATCAAACAAGATTCAAAACTAACAGAAAGCAATTTATAAAATGGCAATAGGGAACTCACAAGTGTCAATAATTACACTAAATGTAAATGGATTAACCTAACCAATAAAAAGACACAGAGTAGCAGAATGGATTAAAAAAGAAATCCAACTGTATGCTGCCCACAAGGAACACATCTAAGCAACAAGGATAAAAACAAATTCAAAGTGAAAAGCTGGAAAACAATACTCCAAGCAAATAACATCCAAAAAAAAGCAGGTGTAGCAATATTCATATCTAATAATGCTGACTACAAGACAGAAAAAGTACTCAGAGACAAAAATCGTCATTTTATAATGATTAAGGGACACTGAATCAAGAAGACATAATGATTCTTAATATATATGCACCAAACTAAGGAGCACCAAAATATATAAGACAGTTACTTATTGACCTAAAAACAAAAACTGACAAAAAACAATCATACTTGGAATCCTCAATACACCACTAACGGCTCTGTTTTCATCCAAACAGAAAATCAATAAAGATATATTGGCCTTAAACTAAACACTAGAGCACCTGGATATGATAGACATCTACAGGACATTTCATCTTAAAGTGACAGAGTATACATTTTTCTCTAGTGTACATGGAACATTCTCAAGAATTGACCATATGTTGGGCCACAAAAATAACATCAGCAAATTCAGAAATATTGAAATTGTACCAAGCATATTTTCTGATCATAAAGCCTTGAAACTAGAATTCAACTGCAAAAAAGAGAGAAAAACCTCTACAAAAATGAGGAAACAAAAAAACACATTTTTAAAAGATGAATGGGTCAAAGAAGAAATAAACGCAGAGATCAAAAGCTACATACAGAAAAATGAAAATGACAATATGACATATCAGAATCTCTGGGATGCAGCAAAAACAGTAATAAGAGGAAAGTTTATATCACTTCAGGCCTATATGAACAAACAAGAGAGAGCCAAAGTAAATCACTTAACTTCACACCTTAAGGAACTAGAAAAAGAAGAACAAAGACAACCCAAAAACAGCCAAAGAAAGAAAATAATAAAAATCAGAGCAGAAATGAATGAAATAGAGAACAGAAAAACTATAGAAAAAATTAATAAAACAAGGAGCTGGTTCTTTGAAAAGATCAACAAAATTGAAAAACCCTTGGCAAGACTCACCAAGGAAAAAAGAGAAAGCACTCATATAAACAAAATCCAAAATGAAAGAGGGGAAATCACCACAGATATCATAGATATACAAAGAAGTATTGTAGAATACTACAAAAAACTATATGCCACCAAATTCAACAATCTAGAAGAAATAGATAAATTCCTAGAACAATACAACCTTCCTAGACTGAGTCATGAAGAAACAGAAAGCCTAAACAGACCAAATAGCAGGGAGAAAATAGAAAAAATTATTAAAAGCCTCCCCAAAAATAAAAGTCCAGGCCCAGACAGTAATACTAGTAAATTCTATCAAACATTCAAAGAAGACTTGGTTCCTATTCTACTTAAAGTGTTTCAAAATAATTGAAGAAGAAGCAATACTTCCAAACACACTTTATGAGGCCAACATAACCCTTATACAGAAACCTGGCAAGGATGGCACACACACACAAAAAAACTACAGACCAATATCTCTAATGAATATAGATGCTAAAATACTAAACAAAATACTAGCAAATTGAATACAACAACATATTTAAAAAAATAATACATCATGATCAAATGGGATTCATCCTAGAATCTCAAGGATGGTTCAACATAAGTAAAATGATTAATGTAATACAACATATCAACAAAACAAAGAACAAAAACCACATGATCTTATCAATAGATGCAGAAAAGGCATTCGATAAAATACAACACAACTTTATGTTTAAGACACTCAACAGAATGGGTATAGAAAAAAAATATCTCAGCATAATAAAGGCCATATATGATAAACCATCAGCTGACATCATATTAAATGGCATAAAACTGAAAACTTTCCCCCTTAAATGAAGAACAAGACAGGGTTGTTCACTCTCTCCACTCTTTTTTTTTTTTTTATTAAATTTAATGCAGTGACATTGATAAATCAGGGTACATATGTTGAGAGAAAATATCTCTAGATTGTTTTGACATTTGATTGTGCTGTATACCCCTCCCCCAAAGTTAAATTGTCTTCTGTCACCTTCTATCTGGTTTTCTTTGTGCCCCTCCCCTCTCCTAACCCTTCTCTCCTTCTTCAAGCCATCCACCCTCCCCTCACCCCACCCCTGTTACCATCACATTCTTGTTCATGTCTCTGAGTCTCATTTTTATGTCCCTTCTATGTATGGATTCATCTTAGTTTTTTTTCTGATTTACTTATTTCACTCCGTATAATGTTGTCAAGGTCCATCCATGTTATTGTAAATGATCCGATGTCATCATTTCTTATGGCTGAATAGTATTCCATAGTATATATGTACCAAAGCTTTTTAATCCACTCGTCCTCTGACGAGTTGTTGGGTTGTTTCCAGATCTTCGCTATTGTGAACAATGCTGCCACAAACATGTGGGTGCATTTCTCCTTTTCGAGCCGTTCTATGGTGTCCTTGGGGTATATTCCTAAAAGTGGGATAGCTGGGTCAAAAGGCAGTTAGATTTTCAGTTTTTTGAGGAATCTCCATACTGTTTTCCACAGTGGCTGCACCAGTCTGCATTCCCACCAGCAGTGCAGGAGGGTTCCCTTTTCTCCACATCCTCGCCAGCACTTATTCTGTGTTGTTTTGTTGATAAGCGCCGTTCTGACTGGTGTGAGGTGATATCTCATTGTGGTTTTAATTTGCATTTCTCTAATGATTAGTGATGTTGAGCATTTTTTCATATGCCTATTGGCCATCTGTATGTCCTCTTTGGAGAAGTGTCTATTCATCTCTTTTGCCCATTTTTGGATTGGGTTGTTTGTCTTCCTGGTGTTGAGTTTTACAAGTTCTTTATAAATTTTGGTTATTAACCCCTTATCAGACGTATTGTCAAATATGTTCTCCCATTGTGTAGTTTGTCTTTTTATTCTGTTCTTGTTGTCTTTAGCTGTGCAAAAGCTTTTTAGTTTGATATAGTCCCATTTGTTTATCCTGTCTTTTATTTCACTTGCCCGTGGAGATAAATCAGCAAATATATTGCTCTGAGAGATGTCCGAGAGCTTACTGCCTATGTTTTCTTCTAAGATGCTTATGGTTTCACAGCCTACATTTAAGTCTTTTATCCATTTTGAGGTTATTTTTGTGAGTGGTGTAAGCTGGTGATCTAGTTTCATTTTTTTTCAGGTAGCTGTCCAGTTTTCCCAACACCATTTGTTAAAGAGGCTGTCTTTACTCCATTGTATTTCCTTACCTCCTTTGTCAAATATCAGTTGTCCATAGAACTGTGGGTTTATTTCTGGGTTCTCAGTTCTGTTCCATTGATCTATATGCCTGTTCTTATGCCAGTACCAGGCTGTTTGAGTACAATGGCCTTGTAGTATAACTTGATATCAGGAAGTGTGATACCTCCCACTTTATTCTTCTTTTTTAAGATTGCTGAGGCTATTCGTGTCCTCTTTTGGTTCCATATAAATTTTTGGAATATGTGTTCTATATCTTTGAAGTATGTCATTGGTATTTTAATTGGTATTGTGTTGAATTTATAGATTGCTTTGGGTAATATAGACATTTTAATGATGTTTATTCTTCCTAACCATGAGCACGGTATATGCTTCCACTTGTTTGTATCTTCCTTGATTTCTTTTATCAATGCTTTGTAATTTTCCGAGTACAAGTCTTTAGTCTCCTTGGTTAAGTTTACTCCTAGGTACTTTATTTTTTTGGTTGTAATTGTGAAGGGGATTGTTTCCTTAATTTCTCTTTCTGACTGTTCATTGTTGGTGTATAAAAATGCTTTTGATTTCTGAGTACTGATTTTATATCCTGCCACTTTGCTGAACTTATTTATCAGGTCCAGTAGTTTTTTGACTGGGACTTTAGGGTTTTCTATATACAATATCATATCATCTGCAAATTATGATAGTTTTACTTCTTCTTTTCCAACTTGAATGCCTTTTATTTCTTCTTCTTGTCTGATTGCTGTGGCTAGGACTTCCAGGACTATGTTAAATAAGAGTGGTGAAAGGGGGCACCCCTGCCTTGTTCCTGATCTTAAGTGTATTGCTTTTAATTTTTTCCCATTGAGTATGATGTTGGCTGTGGGTTTCTCATAGATGGCTTTTATCATGTTGAGGTATGTTCCCTGTATTCCCACTTTGCTGAGAGTTTTGATCATGAATGGGTGCTGGATTTTATCAAATGCTTTTTCTGCATCTATTGAAATTATCATATGGTTTTTCTCCTTCTTTTTGTTTATGTGATGAATCACATTGATTGATTTACGAATATTGTAACAGCCTTGCCTCCCCAGAATAAATCCCACTTGATCATGGTGTATGATTTTTTCCATATATTGTTGGATCCGGTTTGCTAATATTTTGTTGAGGATTTTAGCATCTATATTCATCAGAGATATTGGCCTATAATTTTCTTTCTTTGTGTTGTCTTTGCCTGGTTTTGGAATCAGAATTATGCTCGTCTCATAAAAGGAGCTTGGAAGTCTTCCTTCCTCTTGAATTTTGGAAATAGTTTGAGAAGGATAGGAGTTAGTTCTTCTTTGAATATTTGGTAGAATTCCGTTGTGAAGCCATCGGGCCCCGGACTATTCTTTGTTGGGAGTTTTTTGATAACTGTTTCGATCTCATTTGTTGTAATCGGACTGTTTAGGTTTTTTGATTCTTCCAGATTGATTTTTGGAAGATTCTATGTTTCAAGGAATTTGTCCATTTCATCTAGGTTGTCTAGTTTTTTGGCATACAGTTCTTCATAGTATTTTCTTACAATATTTTGTATTTCTATTGTGTCAGTTGTTATTTCTCCTTTCTCATTTCTAATTTTATTTATTTGAGTCCTCTCTCTCTTTTTCTTGGTGAGTCTACTTAAAGGTTCATCAATCTTGTTTACCTTTTCAAAGAACCAGCTCCTAGTTTCATTGATCCTCTGTATTGTTTATTTAGCCTCTATGTCATTTATTTCTGCTCTGATCTTTATTATTTCCTTCCTTCTACTACATTTGGGCTTTACTTGCTGTTCTTTTTCTAGTTATTTTAGAGGCAGGGTTAAGTTGTTTATTTGAGCTTTTTCTAGCTTCTGAGAGTGTGCCTGTAGTGCTATGAACTTCCTTCTCAGCACTGCTTTCGCTGTGTCCCATAAGTTTTGAGTTGTTGTATGCTCATTGTCATTCGTTTCTAGGAATTTTTTTATTTCTTCTTTGATCTCATTCTTAATCCATTCATTATTTAACACCCTGCTATTTAGTTTCCATGTGTTTGAGAATTTTTGAGCTTTTCTGCTGTGATTCATTTCTAGTTTCATGCCGTTGTGATCGGAGAAAGTGCTTGATATGGTTTCAGTCTTCTTAAATTTGTTGAGAGCTCTTTTGTGCCCTAACATGTGGTCTGTCCTAGAGAATGTACCTTGAGCACTTGAAAAGAATGTATATTCTGTTGCTTTAGGGTGAAAAGTTCTGAAGACATCTATTAAATCGAGTTGATCTAGTGTTTCCAATAAGTCTGCTGTTTCTTTGTTAATTTTCTTTCTTGAGGATCTATCTAGTGATGATAGTGGGGTATTGAAATCCCCTACTATTATAGTATTGCTGTTGATCTCGCCCTTAAATCCATCAAAGTCTGTTTTATATATTTGGGTGCTCCTATATTAGGTGCATAGATATTTATAATAGTTATATCTTCCTGTTGGATTACTCCCTTTATCATTATGTAGTGGCCTTCTTTATCTCTTACTATATCCTTTGTTTTAAAGTCCAATTTGTCTGATATAAGTATTGCTACCCCAGCTTTTTTTTTTTCATTTCCGTTTGCATGAAATGTTTTTTTCCATCCTTTTACCTTCAATCTATGTGTGTCTTTTGTTCTAAGTTGTGTCTCTTGTAGACAACATATGTATGGGTCCTGTTTTCTTATCCACACAGCTACCCTATGTCTTTTGATTGGATCATTTAATGCATTTACATTTAAGGTTATTATTGATATGTAGTTGTTTATTGCCATTTTCTTCTTTAAAGGTGTATTCCTTTTTTTGCTATATTCTTTTCCCACTTTGATCTGTTTACAACAGGCCCCTTAACATTTCCTGCAGCATTGGTTTGGTTGTAATGAATTCCTTGAGTTGTTTTTTGTCTGGAAAGCTTTTTATTTCTCCTTCAATTTTAAACGATAGCCTTGCTGGATAAAGTAGTCTTGGTTGTAGGTTCTTGTTCTGCATTACTTTGAATATTTCTTGCCATTCCCTTCTGGCCTCAAGTGTTTCTGTTGAGAAGTCAGATGTCATCCTTATGGGGGCTCCTTTGTAGGTGATAACTTTTTTTCTCTTGCAGCTTTTAATATTTTCTCTTTATCACTTAGCTTTGGTATTTTAATTATGATGTGTCTCGGTGTAGGTTTCTTTGGGTTTCTCTTTAATGGAGTCCTCTGTGCTTCTTGGACTTGTGAGAGTTTCTCTTGCATTAATTTAGGGAAATTTTCAGCTATGATATGATTGAACAAAGTCTCTATTCCTTGTTCCTTTTCTTCTTCTTCAGGAACCCCTATGATGCGGATGTTATTTCTCTTCATGTTGTCACAAAGCTTTCTAAGAGTTTCCTCTGACTTTTTGAGTCTCTTTTCTCTTTTCTTCTCTGCTTTCATGCCTTCATTCCAGTTGTCCTCTAACTCGCTGATTTGGTCCTCTGCTCTATCTATCCTGTTTTTAATTCCTTCCATTGTGGTCTTTATTTCTGATATTGTATTTGTCATCTCCGACTGGTTCTTTTTATACTTGCTATTTCTTTATTTAAGTTTTCAAACTGCCCCTCCATTGTTGTTCTAAGATCCCTAAGCATCCTTACAATCATTATTTTGAACTCCGCATCTGGAAGTTTGATTATTTCCATATCACTCAGCTCATCTCTCAAAGGTGTCTCTTGTGGTTTCATTTGGGTTGCACTCCTTTGTCTTCTCATCATGGTGTTTTAGTCTGCCTCCAGTTTTCAGTTGTGTTATTTCTAGGTCTTCTTGGGTTGGTATCAGCTATTATTTGTAATCCACTTTCGGATTTGGGCAGCTTTGAAGTCTTGATTTGTTTGTTTTCTTAACAGGTGATAGTCTTGTTAACTGATCTCAGCAGGGGGCTTCCTTGAAACTGTAACCAGGAATGCTGTGGGTGTAACCTGAGACGCTGAAGGTCTCTTCTACCAACTAATCTCACTGGGGGCAGGGTTTTTTCTCAGCTTCAGTAGGGGGAGGTGTATCTCAGATCTCCATGGAGACCTGAGTTACTGCCCCTCCTCCCCACTTCTTGTTTTCAGCTGTGTCTTGTTGCGCTGATTGGAGCTGGATAGATGTCTGGAGATCTCTGATCCGGAAGCACTTCAGCTCTGTTTTGTGAAAGGTTCAGTCCCTCCCCCAGCTATGGCCGCCTCCAGCACGAATGAGTCAGCTTTTTTATTTCGTTTCTTGCATACCTTAGCCCCTCACACTCTGTCCCTCTCCCTGTCCTTTCCACTAGGGAGATAAGCTGGTCTTTTCAACCCACCTTGCTCCCTGGTCGCCAGGTAAGTGGCTGTGAGCAGTAGTTTCTGCTCTTTTTCCTCTGTGAAATCCTCTCTGGGCTCTCAGCTTCTCCCCCCCCCCCTTCCGTTCCTGTAAGCAGAGGACATTCAGGCACTCCTTACCAGGATTATTGTGTCTTCCTCTTTGCTCCTTGGTTTTTGAGAGCTGTTCTTGCAGTTCAGTGTTGGTTTTTCATGCTGATTTTTCCTAAATTGATTTGTATTCCAGTTTGGTGTTGAGAGCTGGTCGTCTGTGCGTCCGCCTACTCTGCTGCCATCTTTTGTCTTGACCTCTCTCCACTCTTATTTAACATGGTGCTAGAAGTTCTAGCCAGAGCAATCAGACAAGAGAAAGAAATAAAAGGCATCCATATTGGAAAAGAAGTTATGACTTTTTGCAGATGATATATTCCTATACATCGAAAACACCAAAGACTCCACAAAAAGATACTAGAAACAATAAACCAATACAGTAAGATCGCAGGATACAAAATTAATATACTAAATTTTATAGCCTTTCTATATGCCAACAATAAAATATTAGAAAACAAACTCAAAAAAATTATCCCTTTCATGATTGCAACAAAAAAAGTTAAAATATCTAGGAATAAACATAACAAAGAATGTAAAGGAGCTATATAACAAAAACTACAAAGCATTGTTAAGGGAAATAAAAGAAGATACAATGAAATAAAAAAATATTTCTTGTTCTTGGATAGGAAGAATAAATATAATCAAATGGCCATATCACCCAAAGCAATATACAAATTTAATGCAATTCCCATCAAAATTTCTATGACATTTTTTAAAGAAATGAAACAAAAAATCATTAGATTTATATGGAACTATAAAAAACCCCGTATAGCCAAAGCAATCCTAAGGAAAAAGAATGAAGCTGGGGGCATTACAATACCTGACTTCGAACTATATTATAGAGCCACAACAATCAAAACAGCATGGTATTGGCAGAAAAATAGACACTCAGATCAATGGAACAAAATAGAAAGTCCAGAAATAAAGCCACTTATATATGGTCAAATAATTTTTGATAAAGGGGCCAACAACACACAATGGAGAAAAGAAAGCCTCTTCAACAAATGGTGGCTCACTTTTTAACTTTTTTGTTTTGATTTGTTTTGTGTTTTAAGTTCTGCTACTGAAGTTTCATAACCTTCTTTTGCTTCTTAATTTTTCTCTTTAAATATTATTTATCAGTTTTGAGTTCTTGTGTTTTTTCTAGGTGATATTTCATTTAAGTTTTTATATTTTCTTTTTATTTTATAGTAACACCAACAGAATATATATATAATCTACCCCATGGTAGTAATTTTTTTCTGTCAAATGTGCATATGTTTATGTGTAAATTGTGCTGTCTTTTTATAGCTACAGTACTTAATTTTATTATTATTCATCTTGCATCTGGCAAGAGAGTCTGAGCCACACTTGCAGGCAGTACATATGAAAATCACAGGCTGTGGTCCAGCCTAATAGATTTCAGTTCCCTGTATGAAAGAGGTTTTGGAAGAGCAGGTGTAAGTCTCTTTGCAATGCTGAGTTATCTACTCCACACCCAACCCCTTAACCAAAGACTACCTCTTTTGCATCCAGCTTAGTTATACACTGCTTTCAATATTCTCACTTTCTACGCTTATTCTTTCTGCCAAACATCTTCCAAGGAAGCTTTCACTTTCATTACCATTTTATCAAAATTTGCTTGTAAGAATTGTTTCTCAGTGTGCCCAGTGGCATTATAATTGTTTTTCCTCAGACTTTGTACTAGCTACACAGCCATGACAATATTTTTCAATTAGTGCTTCTATACATTACATACATCATGGTCCCTAGATTTACAAAAAAAATTGACCTTTTTGCTATTGCTTTTCTTTCTTCTCATCTTCAGTTAATTTAGCTATATTTCTCAATTTTCCTCTAACTTTTAGTGAGATACATACTACATTCACTTTCATTATTTCTTGTGCATTCTTATGAGTTTTTTTGTTTTGTTTTGTTTTGTTTTTTGTATTTTTTCGAAGCTGGAAACGGGGAGAGACAGTCAGACAGACTCCCACATGCGCCCGACCGGGATCCACCCGGCACGCCCACCAGGGGCTACGCTCTGCCCACCAGGGGGCGATGCTCTGCCTACCAGGGGGCGATGCTCTGCCCCTCCGGGGGCGTCGCTCTGCCGCGACCAGAGCCACTCTAGCGCCTGGGGCAGAGGCCAAGGAGCCATCCCCAGCGCCTGGGCCATCCTTGCTCCAATGGAGCCCCAGCTGCGGGAGGGGAAGACAGAGACAGAGAGGAAGGAGGGGGGGTGGAGAAGCTAATGGGCGCCTCTCCTATGTGCCCTGGCCGGGAATCGAATCCGGGTCCCCCGCACGCCAGGCGAACGCTCTACCGCTGAGCCAACCGGCCAGGGCCCTTATGAGTTTTTAAAGTTATATTTCCTCTGAATATTTATTTCTTTTGCTATATCTTGGTTCTGAAATATAGTGTTTTTATTATCATTGTTTCTAGAAATTTTGCAATTTAGATCTGTATTTACTTTTTGACTTGAGGTTTGCTTATGAGAGCCTTACATTCTTTAGATCTCAAACATTATGCTTATAAGCATAATTTAAATATTATGATATAAAGCACATGAGAACGCTTACTCTGCACAGTAGATAATGTAAAAATCAGTCACTTAAAAAAGATGGGAACATCTCTGTATAGTTGGAGATTGCTTATGGCTAGAAGTAAATTTTAAATTGCTGAAACTGGTGAGGGGGTATTGTAAACAGAATGACAGTGAGAATGGGACAAGCAGATAGAGTTGTGATTTGTAAAGCCAGTGTGATAGGCAATTCATTAACATTTCTCCTTAAGGCTGAGAAAAAAGTTAGGATTGTTTACCAAGGGTAGATTTAGAATACTACAGGGGGGGAGAAGCTACTCACTGAAGCCTGAAGAATAGGTTTGGATAGAAAGACCAGGTTGGGTGTGAGATGTTAGATTTTAAGTGTCTGAGAAATATGCAAGCAGTAATGTTTTCAAGACAGTTAGATACAGAAAAGAGTACAGGATAAAAGCAAGTGGTAGAGTCATTAGCTTTGAAGTTGTCATGGAAATATGGAAATGACTGAGGAGATAATTTAAATAATAAGAAGGAAGGTCATAGGAGGGGCCTCTAGTGCTCAGTTGAATGAGCAGAGAAAGAACAGTCTGTAATGGAGGCAGAGAAAGGGTCTGGCTCCCCTTGTACCGGGCGGTGCATGCCTTGCAGCAGGCGCAGAGTCTGAAAAAAGAGAAAAGAAATGGAAACGTGCTCATTAAATGAGTTAATAAATGAGTGTATGGGGAAAAATGATTCTGTAAAATTAAAGCAAATTATCTGACTTTTTATGCTCATTTAATCGGTAAAAAATTGAATCATGACATATGTGGTGCTTTAGCGGGCATCTCCAGGGAAGGACTAACCTCAGTACAGGACCCATGGTTTCACCAGGGGACCCCACAGCCCACAGGAAAAGTCAGCCCCTCTCAGCCTTGCCTGGGACTCCCAGGCAGCATGAGTATTTTCACAGCTAGTTACTTAACTAACTTATCAGAAGCAGGTAATAGCACCTCAGTTCAGTCACAACAGTCAAATTAATTATATCTGTAGACAAAGCCTTACTTTGCAAAGATTTGTGAATTAAAAAAGGAAGAGTTAGAAAAGAAAACCGCACCCTATAAATGAAAGATGTGGCCACTGTCCAAGTAGAAAAAAAAAAAACACATAGAGTTTACTGAGTAAGAATTGTCATTGAAGTTTAAATAGCTTTAAAAGAAAATCAAGCTATGCTAGCTTCATTCCAGTGATTGAAACACATAATTTTGGAAGCTTTTACAGGAAGGAAAGGAAACAATGAATAAGGAAGTTGAAGTCTGTAAAGCCAGTAGCCACGGCCATCATCATAGCCGCCTGGCCCATGCAGGTTTGCATTGGATTTGGACAGTCGGTAAAGAAACAAAGGAGACAAAAACTGGTGGGCCATCATCTTTAATCCTAGCTTTCACCTGGCGGGCAAGTAAAAACACACACTGGGCTCCAAAACCCACTCACATTCAGTGCTCACAAAGCCACTGACTTATCCAAGTTTCCTAGAATCAAAGGATTCTAGCTCACCAGACTTATTCACCTCTGTTCCCCATCTCCTTCCTTCTCCCTGCACAAATTCTGCACACACTGGCTTCTCACTCAACATTCTACCATCTTGGCTGCTTCTCCTGGCCTCCTCCATGTGGCCTTTCTCTGCTCTCCTCTCTGCTCTCTCCTCTAATGATATTCTCAGGAACCAAGAGAGCAAGCTCCCATTCTGCCCCCATTTTATAGTGTAGAAATCCAAACCTTTAATCCAATATACAAAATAGGGAAGTATCTAATATCATACAAAGTCACTTATCTGGGGCATGATGGGATTGTACCACCCCACATTAAAAAGGGTGGGAAAGGCTTAGTCTTAAAACCAAGCCCCAGGCTACAAGGATCCTGCCTGCCCACAGCCCGTCCCCAACACACATTAATATCACCTGGGCAACAACTTCCATGTGGGCAGTGCCATCTTTAACAAAGTCAGCACAATATATTTTATCTACCGAACCAAGTCCTTACGAGATCACATGTTAGGTCAGCCCACAGCCAACTGCAATTGGATAGCAGGGGTCGGGAACCTATGGCTCACGAGCCAGATGTGGCTCTTTTGATGGCTGTTTCTGGCTCGCAGACAAATCTTTAATTAAAAAAATAATGTTAAGCCTGACTAGGCAGTGGCACAGTAAATAGAGCATCGGACTGGGATGTGGAGGACCCAGGTTTGAGACCCTGAGGTCACCAGCTTGAGCACAGGCTCATCTGGCTTGAGCAAAAAGGTTCACCAGCAAAGTCATTGGCTCGAGCAAGGCGTTACTCAGTCTGCTGAAGGCCCGCAGTCAAGGCACATATGAGAAAGCAATCAATGAACAACTAGGGTGTCGCAATGAGGAACTAATGATTGATGCTTCTTATCTCTTTCCGTTCCTGTCTGTCTGTCCCTATCTCTCTCTGACTCTTTCTCTGTCCCTGTAACAAAAAAAATGTTAAAATATAAAACATTCTCATGTATTACAATCCATTCATTTCCTACCACTCATGTTCATGGTTGTGGGTGGCTGGAGCCAATCACAGCTGTCCTCTGGGACAACACCAAATTTTTATTGGATATTGCATAATGTACACAGGTCGTTGTATAGCTCTCATGGAATTACATTTTAAAATATGTGATGTTCATGGCTCTCTCAGCCAAAAAGGTTCCCGACCCCTGGGATAGAGCTTTATACTTTGCTACTCTTTTGTTTGATCTAAGAAAAATATGTTCAATGACATTTCAAAGAAACACCAAATGTTGGTTTTCAAACAATGTGGCAAGGAGTCATCTGATCAAAACTACCCAATTGAGTTCTTTTTTAAAAAGATTTTGTTTATTTATTTTAGAGAGGGGAGAGAATGAGAGAGAGAGAGTGAGAGCAAGAACTAGAGAGAGAGAGAGAGAGAGAGAGAGAAGGGGGAGGAGCAGGAAGCATCAACTCCCATTGTAGGAAAATGGCTAGAGATCAGAATGTTGTCCTGAAACAAGTCTTATATGTGGACACCAAGTCCTGTGGGGGTATAACACTGCCCTGGCGAGCACTGATAAGATTGTTTACTGGAAGTTTCTGAACCTTATAGCCATTTCCTCCATACTTGCAAGGTTTTAGTTAATCATTCTTCTCTGTTCCGTAGTATATGCTCTGCTAATTTGCTTGATGATTAAAGAAACAAATAAATAGGATGAGGCTGCAGAACTTTGGGCTCTCAGTCTCAGAGTCTGGGAGTTCCCTATGCCTCTCTTTTTTTATGTTGTGTCTTGTGTATTTTTTCTTTAGTCCTGCAGTACCTTTCACTAGTGCACACCCATTGCTGAGCTGGTCTCTGCATCCTAAATATATCTTGACCAGGCAAGACCAGGGTTTCAAACCAGTGACCTCAGAGTCCCAGGTTCATGCTTTACCCACAACACCACTAAAGGTCAGGCATGAGGTGCACAATTCTACAGCATACCATCTGTATACTGTATTGTATACCACCCCGAGTCAAGACTATGTCCATCACAACAGATGGCCCCACAACCTCCTTCATCTTCCCTACTGTTGCCTATGTCCATGAGCTGTTTTTCTTTTGCTCAATCCCTGCAACACCCCCACACAGTAACTTCCACTGACAGCTGTCAATTTGTGCTCTTATCTATGATTCCATCTCTGTAGTTTTTGGTAGTGCATTTTGTTCATTAGTTTCGACATATGAAATATGTGGTGCCTGTCTTTCTCTTACTGGCTTATTTCACTTAGCATGGATGAAACTGCTCTCCAGTTTCATCCATGCTGTTGCAAATGGTAAGATTTCCTTCTTTTTTACAGCTGAGAGTATTCCTTTGTACAAATGTGCTATAGCTTTTATCCATTCATCTACTGATATACATATAGGCTGCTTCCAAATCAACATTATTGTAAATAAAGCTAAAATGAACATAGAGGTGCCTATATTCCTTTAAATGAGTGTTTCACATTTCTTTCAGTATATACCCAGAAGTGGAATCAGTGAGTGAGCAGGCACTTGCATTTTGAATGTTTTTAATTCATTTGCCCACGGATGGACACTTGGACTGTTTCTAGATCTTAGCTATGTAAACAATGCTGCAATAAATATAAGGGTTCAAATCATCTTTTGAATCAGTGATTTGATATTCTTAGGATATATTCCTAAAAGTGGGATATTTGGGTCAAAATGCATTTCCATTTCTAATTTTTTAAAGAAACTCCATACTATTCTCCAAGGTGCCTGCACAAGTCTGCATTCCCACAAGAAGGGTTCCCTTTACTCCACACCCTCAGCAGCACATACTCTGTATTGTTTTGTTAATGAGCACCATTCCCACAGGTGTGAGGTGGTCTATCATTGTGGTTTTAATTTGCATTTCTCTGATGATTTGTGATGTTGAAAATTTTTTCATCTGCCTATCGGCCATCTGTATGTCCTCCTTGAGAAGTGTATATTTAGTTCTGATCCCCCTTTTTTTATTAATTTTAATGCAGTGACATTGATAAATCAGGGTACATATGTTCAGAGAAAACATCTCCAGATTATTTTGATATTTGATTATGTTCCATACCCATCACTCAAAGTCAAATTGTCTTCCATCACTTCTATCTGGTTTTCTTTGTGACCCTCCCCTTCCACCCCCTCCTTCTCCTTCCTCAGCTACCATCTCATTCTTGTCCATGTCACTGAGTCTCAATTTTATGTCCCATCTATGTATGGATTCATACAGTTCTTAGTTTTTTCTGATTTACTTATTTCACTCCCTATAATGTTATCAAGGTCCATTCATGTTATTGTAAATGATCCGATGTCATTATTTCTTATGGCTGAGTAGTATTCCATAGTATATATGTACCAAAGCTTTTTTTAATCCACTGGTGGACACTTGGGCTGTTTCCAGATATTTGCTATTGTGAACATTGCTGCCATAAACATGGGGGTGCATTTCTACTTTTGGAACAGTTCTATGGTGTTCTTAGGATATATTCCTAAAAGTGGCATAGCTGGGTCAAAAGGCAGTTCCATTTTTAATTTTTTGAGAAATATCCATACTGTTTTCCACAGTGGCTGCACCAGTCTGCATTCCCACCAGCAGTGCAGGAGGGTTCTCTTTTCTCCACATCCTCACCAGCACTTATTCTGTGTTGCTTTGTTCATGAGCACCATTCTGACTGGTGTGAGGTGATATCTCATTGTGGTTTTAATTTGCATTTCTCTAATGATTAGTGACATTGAGCATTTTCTCATATGCCTATTGGCCATCTGTATGTCCTCTTTGGAGAAGTGTCTATTCATTTATTTTTCCCATTTTTTGATTGTATTGTTTGTCTTCCTGGTGTTGAGATTTACAAGTTTTTTATAAATTTTGGTTATTAACCCCTTATCAGACGTATTGTCAAATATGTTCTCCCATTGTGTAGTTTGTCTTTTTATTCTGTTCTTGTTGTCTTTAGCTGCTCAAAAACTTTTTAGTTTGATATAGTCCCATTTGTTTATCCTGTCTTTTATTTCACTTGCCCGTGGAGATAAATCAGCAAATATATTGCTGTGAGAGATGTTGGAGAGCTTACTGCTTATGTTTTTTTCTGAGATGCCTATGGTTTCATGGCTTACATTTAAGTCTTTTATCCATTTTGAGTTTATCTTTGTGAATGGTGTAAGTTGGTGGTCTAGTTTTATTTCTTTGCAGGTAGCTGTCCAAGTTTCCCAATACCATTTATTAAAAAGGCTGTCTTTACTCCACTATATGCCCTTACCTCCTTTGTCAAATATCAGTTGTCCATAGAGCTGTTGGTTTATTTCTGAGTTGTCTGTTCTGTTCCATTGATCTATATGTTTGTTCATATGCCACTACCAGGTTGTTTTGAGTAAAATGGCCTTGCAGTATAACTTGATATCAGGAAGTGTGATACCTCCCACTTTATTCTTTTTTTTACGATTGCTGAGGCTATTTGTGTTCTTTTTTGGTTGCATATAAATTTTTAAAATATGTGCTCTATATCTTTAAAGTATGTCATTGGTATTTTGATCAGTATTGCATTGAATTTATAAATTGCTTTGGGTAATATCGACATTTTAATGATGTTTATTCTTCCTCACCATGAGCATGGTGTATGCTTCCACTTGTTTGTATTTTCCCTGACTTCTTTTATCAATATTTTATAATTTTCCAAGTATAAGTCTTTAATTTCCCTGGTTAAATGTATTCCTAGGTACTTTATTTGTTTTACTTGTTATGGTGAAGGGGATTGCTTCCTTAATTTCTTTTTCTGACAGTTTATTGTTAGTGTATAAAAATGTCTCTAAATTCTGAGTATTAATTTTATATCTTGCCACTTTGCTGAATTCATTTATCAGGTCCAGTAGTTTTTTGACTGAGACTTTACGGTCTTCTATATACAATATCATATAATCTGCAAATAATAATAATTTTACTTCTTCTTTTCCAATTTGGATGTCTTTAATTTTTTTTTTTTTGTCTGATTGCTGTGGCTAGGACTTCCAGAACTATATTGAATAAGAGTGTTGAAAGGGGGCACCCTTGCCTTGTTCCTGATCTTAAGGGAATTGCTTTTAATTTTTGCCCATTGAGTATGATGTTGGCTGTGGGTTTGTCATAGATGGCCTTTATCATCTTGAGGTATGTTCCTTGTTTTCCCACTTTGCTGAGAGTTTTGATTATGAATGGGTGCTGGATTTTATCAAATGCTTTTTCTGCATCTATTGAAATTATCATGTGGTTTTTCTCCTTCCTTTTGTTTATGTGTTGAATCACATTGATTGATTTACGAATATTGTACCAGCGTTGCCTACCAAGAATAAATCCCACTTGATGGTGGTGTATGATTTTTTTTATATATTGCGGATCTGGTTCACTAATATTTTGTTGAGGATTTTAGCATCTAAATTCATTCAGGGATATTGGCCTATAATTTTCTTTCTTTGTGTTGTCTTTGCCTGGTTTTGGAATCAGAATTATGCTCACCTCATACAAGGAGCTTGGAAGTCTTCCTTCCTCTTGAATTTTTTGAAATAGCTTGAGAATGATAGGAGTTAGTTCTTCTTTGAATATTTGGTAGAATTCACTTGTGAAGCCATCAGGCCCAGGGCTTTTCTTTTGGGAGTTTTTTTATACCTGTGTCAATCTTATTTGTTGTAATTTGTGTGTGTAGGTTTTCAGATTCTTCCAGATTAAGTTTTGGAAGATTTTATGTTTCAAGAAATTTGTCCATTTCATCTAGGTTATCTAGTTTTTTGGTGTACAGTTCTTCATAGTATTTTCTTATACTATTTTGTATTTCTATTGTGTCAGTTATTATTTCTCCACTCTCATTTCTAATTTTATTTATTTGAATCCTCTCTCTTTTTTTCTTGGTGAGTCTGGTTAAAGTTTCATCGATCTTGTTTACCTTTTCAAAGAACCAACTCCTAGTTTTATTGATCCTCTATATTGTTTCTTTAGCCTCTATGTCATTTATTTCTGCTCTGATCTTTATTATTTCCTTCCTTCTACTAGCTCTGGGCTTTACTTGCTGTTCTTTTTCTAGTTCTTTTAGATTCACGGTCAAGTTGTTTATTTGAGCTTTTTCTAGCTTCTTAAGGTATGCCTGTAATGTTATGAACTTCCCTTTCAGGACTGCTTTTGCTGTGTCCCATAAATTTTGAGTTGATGTATGCTTGTTATCATTTATTAGAAATTTTTAAATTTTTTCTTTGATCTCATTGTTAACCTATTAGTTATTTAATAACATGCTATTTAGTTTTTAAGTGTTTGAGTAATTTTTAGTTTTACTGTTGTGGTTGATTTCTAGTTTCATGCCATTGTGATCAGAGAAAGTGCTCGATATGATTTCAATCTTCTTAAATTTGTTGAGACTGCTTTTGTGCTTTAGTGTCCCAACATGTGGTCTATCTTAGAGAATGTACCATGAGCACTTGAAAAGAATGTATATTCTGCTGTTTTAGGGTGAAAGGTTCTGAAGATATCTATTAAATCGAGTTGATCTAGTATGTCCTTTAAGTCTGCTGTTTCTTTGTAATTTTCATTCTTGAGGATCTATCTAGTGATGTTAAGGGGGTATTGAAATTCCTTGCTATTATAGTATTGCTGTTGATCTCGCCCTTTATATCCATCAAAATCTGCTTTGTATATTTAGGTGTTCCTATATTAGGTGCGTAGATATTTATAATGGTTATATCTTCCTGTTGGATTGCTCCCTTTATCATTATGTAGTAACCTTCTTTATATCTTTGTTTTAACGTCCATTTTGTCTGATATAAGTGTTGCTACCCCAGCTTTTATTTCATATCCATTTGCGTGAAATATTTTTTTTCCATCCTTTTATCTTCAGTCTATGGGCACTTTTGTTTTAAAGTGTGTCTCTTGTAGACAGCATATGTATGGATCCTGTTTTCTTATCCATGCAGCTACCCTATGTCTTTTGATCAGATCATTTAATCCATTTACATTTAAGGTTATTATTTTTATGTATTTGTTTATTGCCATTTTATTTAAAACTGTATTCCTCTTTTGCTATATTCTTTTACTCCTTTGATCAGTTTACAAGAGGTCCCTTAGCATTTCTTGCAGCATTGGTTTGGTTGTCGTGAATTCCTTGAGTTGTTTTTTTTTTTTTTTTTGTCTGGAAAGTTTTTTCTTTTTCATTCAATTTTAAATGATAGCCTTGCTGGATAAAGTAGTCTTGGTTGTAGGCTGTTGTTCTGCATAATTTTGAATATTTCTTGTCATTCCCTTCTGGCCTTAAGTGTTTCTATTGAGAAGTCAGAAGCCATTCTTATGGGGGCTCCTTTGTAGGTGATAGTCTTTTTTTCTCTAGCAACTTTTGATATTTTCTCTTTATCACTTAGCTTTGGTATTTTAATTATGATGTGTCTTGGTGTAGATTACTTTTGGTTTCTCTTTAATGGGGTTCTCTGTGCTTCTTGAATTTGTGAGATGTTTCCAACCTTAATTGAGGGAAGTTTTCAGCTATGATATGTTTAAACAAAGTCTCTATCTCTTTTTCTTTCTCTTCTTCTTCAGAACCTCCATGATACAGATGTTATTTCTCTTCATGTTGTCACAGAGCTCTCTGAGAGTTTTCTCAGAATTTTTGAGCTCTTTACTGCTCTGCTTCCGTGCCTTCATTTATCTTTTCCTCTAACTTGCTAATTTGATTTTCAGCTTCATCCATCCTGCTTTTAATTCCTTTCATTATGTACTTCATTTCTGATATTGTATTTTTTGTTTCTGAATGATTCTTTTTTATTATTTCAATGTCCTTTTTTATATTTGCTATCACTTTATTTAGGTGTTTATAATGACTATCTATTTTTGTTCTAATATCTTTGAGCATCCTAAAAATTGTTATTTTAATCTCTGCATTTGGCAATTTGGTTATATCTGACTCATTCCGGTCCTTTTCTTGGGATTTTTCTTGATTTGCATTTCTCTGTCTTCTCATTTTGTCTGCATAAAAGAAAGTTTTGACCACCGCAGTCCACTGGTGTTGCCTCCGTGTTTCCTAGGTGTGGTCTGTCTACAGGCTCACCTCTCCTTCTGCTGTTGTTGACTATGGCATTCAGGTATGGGTGTTGCCGGTGCATTGCCCACTGGGACTGTTGCTGTGGTTTCTGCCTCTCCTTCACATGAGTGACTGTGATCACGTACTCAGGTGTACAAACCTCGGTTTCCTTGGCCTTTTCTCCACCTCCGCGGGTGGCATTATGTTTGACCCTGAGGGCAGGTGTGAGCACCTTTGCTCAGCTGCAGGTCTCCACCTGATTCCGGGCTTTCACCCTGCCCTTGTAGGAGGAGCCTGCTCATGGAATGGCTGCAAACCTTGGCTCCACAGGCCAGGTGGGACTGCGTGCCCATGCTTAGTAGCGGGACTCTGCCTGTTCTGGGCTTTTGGCTCCACCCCCGCAGGAGGAGCTGGCTCCCAAGTCAGGCCACAAGCCTCAGTTCTGTGGGCAAGGCAAGGCTGTGCTGCTGCTCCCTTGCTCAAGGGCAGGTCTCTGCCCCTTCCAGTGCTACTGCCTTTCCCCCTCAGGCTGGATTGCAGTGGATCTTCAGCTGGGCTTGACCACTTTTGCAAGTCCCCTATTCCCCAGCCAGGCAAGACTGAGCTAATACCTCGTCTTCAGTGGTGGCCAGCTGGCTTTTGCCCTTGCCAACAGAACCATGCTTTTGTGTCCCACAGCCATCCGCCCTTGGGTGAGCCCTCAGCCGTGTGGGTGGGGAAGCTGGATCTCAGACCCTAACACTCACTACTCTAGTCTCAAAAGCTCCCTCCTTCTAAGTGACTCTGCTCTGAGTGTCGCAGGAGAGCTTGTTTGGCTGGTATCCTGCTTCCATTTGCTGGTATTGCTGTTTCCAAGGGAAATATTCACTTCAGATTTGGGGAGAGACTCATCCCAGAGGTTAGGGTGGCTGTTTCTCAAAATGTTTCCTCCTGTGCCTCCTAGATTATACTCTCTTCCTGCTACTTTGATCCTCTCCTCTCTACCCATCCCCTGGATCCCCAGGTAAGTGGTTGTGAGAGAGGTTTTCTGCGCGGTCCCTTTAAAAAGAATCCTGGGTCTGAGAAATCAGTCTCTTTCTCACAACCAGTATCCTGTCTTCTTTCCAGCTAAATACTGTCCATATGCCTCTTCTAGTCTCTGGGGCTTCAGGCTGTGGCTTTGTTCCTGGAACTCAGGACCCTCCCCTCTTGGCTAAACTCACTTCCTGCCATGTGAGTCTCTCCAGGCTGCCGTTTGCTCCAGGGAGCTGGGCAGCCCTCTCCATGTTTCCGTTTTTCTTACCAGTCTCAGTGTGGCTTCTTCAGTGTTCCTTGTGAAGAGTCCTCTTAGTTTAGTCCAAAGTTGGCTTTTCCAGATGATGTTCTTAAAATTAGTTTGTAATCCACTTTGGTTCTGGGAGATGGCAGTTGGTACATCCGCCTACTCCATCGCCATCTTGTCTTTCAGTCTTTTTATTTTGTTAATGGTGACTTTTGCTGTGCAGAAGCTTTTTAGTTTGATATAATCCTATTTGTTCATCCTGTACTTTATTTCACTTGCCCAAGGAGATAAGTCAGCAAAAATATTGCTACAAGAAATATCAGAGAGTTTACTGCCTATGTTTTCTTCTAAGATGTTTATGGTTTTAAGACTTACATTTAAGTCTTTTATCTACTTTGAGATTATTTTTGTGAATGGTGTAAGTTGGTGGTTTAGTTTTATTTTTTTGCAGGTAGATGTCCAATTTTTTCAACACCATTTGTTAAAGAGACTGTCTTTACTCCACTGTATGTTCTAACTTCCTTTGTCAAATATCAATTGTCCATAAAGTTGTGGGTTTATTTCTGGGTTTTCTGTTCTGTTTCATTGATCTATATGCCATTCTTATACCAGTACCAAGCTGTTTTGAGTACAATGGTCTTGTAGTATAACTTGATATCAGGAAGTGTGATACCTCCCACTTTATTCTTCCTTTTCAAGATTGCTGAGGCTGTTCATGTTCTTTTTTGGTTACATATAAATTTTTGGATTTTTTTTTTTTTTTATTCTTGAAGTATGCCATTGGTATTTCAATAGAAACTGCATTGAATTTATAAATTGCTTTTGGTACTATAGACATTTTAATGGTGTTTATAGTTCCTATCCATGAACACAATATATGCTTCCACTTGTTTGTATTTTCCTTTCTTTCTTTTTTCAATGTCATATAATTTTCTGAGTACAAGTCTTTAACCACCTTTGTTAAATTTACTCTTAGGTACTTTATGTTTTTCTGTTAAAATAGTGAAAGTGATTATTTCCTTAATTTCTCTTTCAGACAGTTTATTGTTGTTGTATAAAAATGCCACTAATTTCTCAATATTAATTTTATAAACAGCCACCATGCCAAATTCACTCATCAGGTCTAGTGTTTTTTGACTGAGACTTTAGGGTTTTCTATGTACGGTATCATGTCATTAGTAAATAACAATAGTTTCACTTCTTCTTTTCCAATTTGGATGCCTTTCATTTCTTCTTCTTGTCTGCTTGTTGTGGCTAGGACTTCCAGAACTATGTTGAATAAGAGTGGTGAAAGGGGGCACCCCTGTCTTGTTCTTGATCTTAAGGAATTGCTTTAATTTTTACCCACTGAGTATAATGTTGGCTGTGGGTTTGTCATAAACAGCCTTTATTATGTTGAGGTATGTACCCTGTATTCCCACTTTGCTGAGAATTTTGATCATAAATGGGTGCTGGATTTTACCAAATCCTTTTTCTGCTTCTATTAATATTATCATGGGGTTTTATCCTTTCTTTTGTTTATGTGATGAGTCACATTGATTGATTTGCAAATATTGTACCAGCCTTGCCTTTCCAGAATAAATTCCACTTGATCATGATGTGTGATTTTTTAAATGTACTGCTGGATCCAATTTGCTAATATTTTGTTATGAATTTTAGCATCAATGTTCATCAGGGATATTGACCTATAACTTTCTTTCTTCGTAGTGTCTTTACCTCATTTTGCAATGAGGATTATGCTTGCCTCATAAAAGGATCTTGGAAATCTTCCCTTCTTTTGAATTTTTAAAATAACTTGAGAAGAATAGGTGATTGTTCTTCTTTGAATATTTGGTAAAATTTGCCTGTGAAGTCATCTGGTCCAGGACTTCCATTTGCTGGGAGTTTTTTGATAACTGTTTCAATTTTATTTGTTGTAATAGGTCTGTTTATGTTTTCTTATTCTTTCAGGTTGAGTTTTTGAAGAATGTATGTTTTTAGGAATTTATTCATTTTGCCTAGGTTGTCCAATTTTTTGGCATACAGATCTTTATAGTATTTTCTTACCATCCTTTGTATTTCTGCGATGTCAGTTGTTACTTCGCCACTTTCATTTCTCATTTTATTTATTTAAGTCCTATTTTTTTTTCTTGATGAGTTTGGTTAAACTTTCATAAATCTTGTTTACCTTTTTAAAGAACCAGCTCTTGGTTTTATTAATCTTTTGTATTGTTTTTATAACCTTTTTTTCATTTATTTCTGCTCTGATATTTATTATTTTCTTTTCTCTACTTCCTCTGGACTTTATTTATTTGTTCTTTTTCTAATTCCCTTTAGTGCAGGGTTAAGTTGTTTATTTGAGATTTTTCTTGCTTCTTAAAGGTATATATATCTGTAATGCTATGACCTTCACTCTCAGGACTGCTTTTGCTGTGTCCCATAAATTCTGAGTTGCTGTATGTTTATTTTCATTTGTTTCAATAAATTTTTTTATTTTTTCTTTGATTTTGTTTTTAACCTATTCATTATTTATTAACATGCTATTTAGCCTCCAATGGTTTGAATATTTTTCAGTGTTTTTATTGTAGTTGATTTTTAGTTTCATATTATTGTGATCATAGAAGATGCAGAAAATAATTTTAATTTTCTTAAATTTACTGAGACTCATTTTGTGTCCTAACATGTTTTCTCTACTAGAGAATGTACCATGAGCACTTGAAAAGAATGTATATTCTGATGATTTGGGGTGAAAGGTTTTGAATATATCAATTAAATTAAGTTGATCTAGTCTGTCATTTGAGGCCACTCTTTGTTAATTTTCTGTCTGCAGGATCTATCCATCAATGTTAGTGGGGTATGAGAATCTACTATTTTCATATTGCTTTCGATCTTGCCCTTTATGTTTATCATAATCTGCTTTATATATCTCGGTGCTTCTATATTAGGCACATAAATATTTACAATGGTTATTTTCTGCTGTTGGATGACTCTCATAATCATTATGTAGTTACCTTCTTTATTCCTTACTATAGCCTTTGTTTTAAAGTCTGTTTTGTCAAATATAAGTACTGTTTCCTCAGCTTTCTTTTTTATTTTTGTTTGTATGAAATACTTTTCTCCATCCCTTCACTTTCAGTCTATGTGTATATTTTGTTCTGAGGTGGTTCTCTTGTAGACAGCATATGTATGGTCCTGTTTTCTTATTCATGCAGCTACCTTATGATTTTGATGGGAGCATTTAATCTATTTACATTTAAGATAATTATTGACATGTATTTATTTATTGCCATTTTATTCTTTAAATATACATTCCTCTTTTTCTCACTTTTTTTCTCTCTTTTTATAGCAGGCTCCTTAACATTTCTTGCATTACTGGTTTGGATATAATGAATTCCTTGAGGGTTTTTTTCTGAGAACCTTTTTATTTCTACTTCAGTTTTAAATGATAGCCTTATTGGATAAAGTAGGCTTGGTTATAGGTTATTATTTTACATCACTTTAAACATATTTTGCCTATCCCTTCTGGCCTCAAGTGTTTCTGTTGAGAAGTTGAATGTCATCTTTATGGGGGTTTTTCTGTAGGTAATTAATTAACTGCTTTTCTCTTGCAGCTTTTTGTATTCTCTCTTTGTCTTTTAACTTTGGCACTTTAATTATAATATGTCTTAGTTTAGGCCTTCTTGGATTCCTCTTTAATAGGAATCTCCTTGCTTCTTGAACTTGTGTGACTTTTTCCTTCATCAATTTAGGAAATTTTTCATCTGATTTCTTCAAACAGATTGTCTATTCCTTTTTCATTCTCTTCTCTTTTAGGAAGCTCTATAATGCAATGTTGTTTCTCTTCATGTTGTCACAGAGCTCTCTTAGAGTTTCCTCAGTTTTTTGTGCCTCTTTTTGTTTTGCTGATCTGCTTCTCTAGTTGTGTTTATCTTGTCTTTTTAATCACTGATTTGATCCTCTGCTTCATCCTGCCTGCTGTTGATTCCTTCTAGTGCATCCTTCATTTTTGATATTGTGTTTATCATTTCTGACTGGTTCTTTTTTATAATTTCAATGTCATTTTGATGCTTGCTATCTCTTTATTTAGGTGTTCATTATGTCCATCCATTATTGTTCTAAGATCCTTGAACATTCTAAAAATTATTATTTTAAACTCCACATTTGGTAGCTCAGTTACTTCCATTTCATTCAGTTCTTTTTTTGGGGATTTCTCTTGTTGATTCATTTGGGTTACATTTCTTAGCCTGCCCATTTTGTCTGTGTACTAGGTAGCACTGTTTGACTTTGAACTTTTTGTAGTGTCTTTATGAGGAGGATAGGCTTGATGGTACTAACCCCCAGGCTACCTATTTTTCTTGTTCTAGGAATGCTTCCTAAGGGTACTTTTTTTCCTCCTGTTGCATGTGAATATTGAATGCTGTTGATCCTTTCATGGGTATGGCTACCGTTTTAGGCTGGCTGGCTCTAGGGGTCAACCTTGATCATGTGTATTACACACTGTGCAATATCTGTCCTCTTGGGTGCATTTATTCTCCACAATGTCTGGTGCCTACTAGACTTCTCCCTTGGGTGTGCTGCATGTGTAGCTAGCTGAGTCTAGGGTTGTTGCTCTCTGTTACCCATTACCAGTATGTTGGTTCTAGATCTTCTTGGGTTGGCATCAGCTATTGTTTGTAATCTGCTATGGGCTACTTGTCTGAAGCTAATGCTCTTTTCACTTTTTTGTCTGCACTTTCTGTGCTTGGGTAGTGTGGGAGGTGCCAACCTGTGTATAAGGATCAGCTTCCTCTTGCTTAGAGATGACAGCAGTGCTTTAAAAAAAACCTGGCTCCTTTAGATATGCCTCCACTTTTCAACTGCTCCACCTCCTCTTGCAGCTGCCTAGTCTTCCCACAGAGTCTTATGAGGAAAGACTATAGTGTGGGCCAAGACCAACTTCACCTAAACAATTCCTCTGCTGGTTGCAAGCTTGTTGGGTTAGGGAAGATGACTTTAGAAATACAACATTAATGGGACCCCCTACTTCAGATGTCCCTTGGTCAGCTGCTCATAACAGGGAATGTGGCCCCTACTCCAGAGCCTAATTCCTCAGTCACTGCTGGATACTTAAATTTTATTTCTCCCTACAAAGTGAGCACCAGCTTAAGATCTAAGTGGGGCTGACAGTCCCCTCTGCAAAATTCCTTACAGCTTATGAGACCCTAGTCTCAGGGAGGATGACTGAGAGAGTACTCTCCTGGGACTGACAGTGACCCTCCCCAGAAAGTGGCTAAGTCCCTCAACCAGACCCAACAATAGGCTCACAGGGACCCACACATTAAATGTTCATGCTCCAGGACACTCTCCCTTCCCCTTGAATCTAGCCCAGCAGAGCAGGATATCTAGAACCTGAGCTGGCTAACTTGAAGCTCCACCCTATCAAATGCACATGAGCTACTATTCTGGTGCTGATCACAGAGAGCAAATTTCACCTCATCTTGGTCAGCTGTGAGGAGCCCTTCCTTTAAATATCACTTTATCAAGTGTTGTTAGGTCCTGAACCAATGCTCTCCACAGCTGGCCACTGGATGTGCCAGTCCTGGGCCTCCCTGGCAAGAACCAAGTATAGGCCAATGGGAAACACTGCCCATGACTGGCCCTCAGCAACCTTTTTGGAGCTACGATCAATCCAGAGTTCATGGCTGTCTCTGCTGGGCCCAGGTGCACATGGAAATAACAAGTTGCTCACATCAGCTAGCCTTTATGTATACTGGGCCTAGAGGAAGGTCTGCTTAAAAAGCCAAGTTTTCCTGAGTCCCATCTCTTGAAGACTCTGTCTGCTGGCTGCTTGTTAGGCTTCACCACTGAAAAAATCTCTGCTAGATTCTAGAACCTGCAGCAATTGAGGGATTAGGAAGGGTGATGAATGTGGCTCCACTCCCAGCCCCATGTGTAAGTCTGTCCAGACTTTTTCATGACCTTATTAGGGTATGGTCCCTGGTGTTTGGTGGGTGTGGCCTCTGAGACCCAGAGGTGTGGTCTGCCTGCACCCTGGATAGTTTCCACTGAGTATCCCATGAGGTAGAATTATTAGTCTTAGATTCTGGAGCATGGGGGCAAGGGGAACTTTGGCCTCAATACCAGGAAACTGAGTGACTGATGCACTTCTGCTTTCTGGTTTCTCAGCCCAACCTTGTCCCATGACTGTAGCAGGAGATACTCCAGTGTATGTATCTGTTGATTCTCCCCAGGCTGGAGTCACTTAGAGGGGACTGACTTCTCCACTTAAGAAATATGGCAATTGCAGTATTGGAGAATGAATCAACACAGGTGGTCTGGTGTCTGTCCTCCATAGTTTCTCTCCCTGGGCCTCCAACTTTATACTTCCCTCATGCAACTCTAGCCTTCTCAGCTTTTCCTCCACCAGACCCCCAGGTAAGTGGCTGTGAGCAACATTTTCTGCATGGGCCTTTTAAGATGGGGCCTGCATCTTCGAGAGCTCTGTGTCTTTCTTGCAAACAGAAATATGGCTCTTCTCACCACCAAATGATGTGTAGGCACCTTTTCTAGGTTCTGGGGTTCTTGGCTGGGGCTCCGGACCTGGAGTTGAGGACTCACACCTCTCAGGGCAACCCTCCCTACAGTAAGAGTCTTCCAAACCCTCAGTTGCAGCTCACTTCTGGGAACAAGTTATCTATTTTTGTGTCTCTGCTCTTCCTACCAATCTCAGTATGGCTTCTTATGTGTTCCTTGGTTATAGATTTTTCTTTGTTTATTCAAAAGTTGATTTTTCAAGATTATTGTTCTTAAATTAAATTGAAACCCAATTTGGCCCTAGGAGGTGGCAGTTGTAATGTCCACCTACTCTGTCGCCATCTTTGAATCTCTCCTCTTCCCATTTTTCAGTTAAATTGTTATTTTGCTGTTGAGTTGTATAGCTTCTTTATAAATTTTGAATATTAACCTGTTATCAGATGTATCATTAATGAATATGTTCTTCCATTGAATGAGTTGTCTTTTCAATTTGTTAATGGTTTCCTTTTCTATGAAAAAAAAAACATTTTATTTTGATGTAGTCCTATTAATCTTTTTTTCTTTTATTTCTCTTGCCTGAAAAAAATTATCAGAAAAAAAGCAACCACTACATAAATTTTACTATGTTTTCTTCTAGGATATTATTTCAAGTCTAATATTTATGTCTTTAGTTCATTTTGACTTTATTCTTGTGTATGATGTCAGCCAGCATTATATTCATTGGGCAAAATCTACAAGCATTTCCTTAAAATTGGAAACAAGACATAGATGTTCACTTTCAACAATCTTATTCAACATAGTACTAGACATTTGAGCCATAGCAATTAGACAAGAAGAAGGAATAAAAACATCCAATTTGGAAAGGAAGAAGCAAGACTGTCATTATTTTCAGATGACATGGTACTGTATGTAAATAACCCCATAAAGATAAAAGAAAGTTCTAGTACTGATATATGAATTCAGGAGCTGTATACAAAATAAATATCCAAAAAATAGTTACATTTTTATTTTATTTTATTTTTATTTTTATTTTTTTGTGGCAGAGACAGGGATAGTCTGAGAGAGGAACAGATAGAAACAGACAGGAAGGGAGAGAGATGAGGAACATCAATTCTTTGTTGTTGTTCCTTAGTTGTTCATTGATTGATTTCTCATATGTGCCTTGACCAGGGGGCTACAGCAGACCGAGTGACCCCTTGCTCAAGCCAGCAACCTTGGGCTTAAGCTGGTTATCCTTGCTCAAACAAGATGAGCCTGTGCTCAAGCTGGCAACCTCAGGGTCTTAAACCTGGGTCTTCCACATCAGAGTTCAATGCTCTATCCATTGTGCTACCGCCTGGTCAGGCAAAATTAGTTACATTTTTATACACCAATAATAAACTATCAGAAAAAGAAAGTAAGAAAATTATCTCATTTGCAATTATTTCAACAGGAATAAAACACCTAGGGATAAATTTAACCAAGGTGATAAAAGACCAGTATTCAGAAAAGTATAAGAAATCGAGGGAAAAAAATTGAAAATGCAAATAAGAAGCATATACCATGTTCACATATAAAAAAGTAACATCATTACAATGTTCATAATATACAAAGCAATCTATAGATTCAATGTAATTCCTATTAAGACCCAGTGGCATATTTTATATAACTAGAGAAAATATCTAAAACTTTATAATAAACCACAAAGGACTCCAAGTGGCCATAGCAATCTTGAGAAAGTAAAACAAAATGGGAGTTATCATGCTACCTGATATCAAACTATACTACAAAGCCATAGTAATGAAAACAACATGGTACTGGCATAAAGACAGACACATAGATCAATGGAAAAGAATAGAGAGCCCAGGTATAAACAAATGCCTTTATAGTTGATATTTGACAAAGGAGGCAAAACATACAATAGGGTAAAGATAGTCTATTCAATAAATGGTGTTGAGAGAACTGGACAGATACATGCAAAAAGTGAAACTACACCAAGTCTTCATTTCCTTGTAAATCTACTCTCTACATGAACATGGGCCATTCTGCATGTTGAAATGACCTAGTTCTTTGTTGGATGAATAACTGTTGCTTTGTTCCTCTCTTTCTTCAGACTTCCTCCCATCTTTCTTTCTCCAAGCTCTGTTCTACACCCATGGTTTGCTAAATCTCAGTCCAGTCCTCTGCATTTGTGACTTAAAAAAAATTTTTAGTTATTGATTTTAGAGAGGAGGGTAAAAGACAGAAAGAGAGCAGTTTGTTGTCCTACCTAGTTATGTATTTATTGGTTAACTCTTGTATGTGCCCTGAGGGGGGTTTGAACACCCAAGCTTAGCTTATGGGAACAAAGCTCTAACCAACTGAGCTATCTGGCCAGGACCTGCATTTGTGACTTCTGAGGGAACTGGTTGTTACAAATTTTGGCCATCCCACCACAATTTTTCCAATTATTAAGTCTGATACTTTCTGTTTCTTTCTGTTCTTCCCTTTACCCAGCCACTCCTCCCGGAACTCTAGTCAATTAAGCACATTTTAAAACTAGTACATGATGGGTTTCTTAATTTACTGACATGGGAAATTTAGTCTCAAAGTACAGTCCAAGTTTTAATTGCTAATATTAAGAAATTTTTAAGTTTCCAATAAATACCTTATTGGAGCAATTATCTCCCTCACTGAAAAGTAGCACAGCATTCAAACATGCTTACTCTAATTAAACAAAACAATTAGACTAATTACAATGGCAAGGAGGGACACTGGATTTCTATCTTGAAGGTGCTCCCTTCATTCAGTTATTTATTTTCTGTAGGGGAAGAGAATGCTCTCAAGGAAGATTCTCATGATAAAAGTTACACAAAAAGAAGTCCAGCTGGAGACACAATACATTCTCCACATGAGACATCTCCATGGGGTTCTTCTCAATACTATTTTTACCCATTGAAAGGAAATAAGTTATTGTGAGTATATGGGGCTAGTTTAAGGAGTTTTAAATTTCAAATTAAATTTTCAAAATTATAAACATTTTGCATTATACACTATAACAATTTTTTTATTTTAATAAAAGGAAGAATAGTTTCCCCAATTCTTAAATGCTCTGAGAGATAACCCACACACTACTGGGAATTCCTTGGCCCCAGACACAATGCAATAAGCTCCTGTGGTTATGATTTTGGGGGCGGGAACTATAATGTCTGATTGTGTTGTCCATCCTCCAGAAGCCTCTGCCAGTGTTATATGCTCAATGATGTAGACCTCCTTTGAGTCAGAATTCAAGATGAATTAACTTTAGTTTTATTTTACAACTCTTACATTGAGTTATTATTGAAATTTTAAATTAGATCTTAAAATGTCACTATTGGCCTATCTATGCAGTATCTAGCTGCATTACTGAAAAAAAGAGATAATTAGATACTTCACATGGACTTCTGAACCAACATGTCCTAGTGTCTGTACAAGAGACCTCCTGAAAAGAAATTCACACATAACCCCTTAAGGTGGCTAATCACAGGTATAAGAATTAGGTGAGTCACAAAAATATAATACAGATAGATCAGTGTGTACAGCTCGAGTCACATAGCACTTAATCCTGGAAAGATGTGACTGAGGGAATTTGGTCACAAAATGAGGTTGTGAGATAAAATGAGCTTCACCAAATTTGTGAGGGGTTGGCTTATAATTTAGTAAGAAAGAGTATTCTTACATCAGAGTAGATTTGGAAGAAGGCAATGAAAAGCACTTGTTATGACAAGAAGAATAACAAGCAGGAAGGATAAATAGCAGAGGACTGGAATAAAAAATGAACAGGGAAGAGGAAGTAGAACACGCAACTTAAGGGAAAGCCCGGATCTCAGCCCTGGAGGTCATACAAAGCCATGACCAAGTGTTTCATTGTGTTATTTGACAAGCACCCATCCATGTGTTAAATGAGTATGTGACAACTTTTTCTCTGGTGCCACGTTGTGTAGGGGTCATGACATGTCTGTAAACTGGTGTGGGATAAAAAGGAGTCTGGCTCATATATGAGAAACAGACAAATTCAGTGGAAGCTTAGAGACCTGAGCCTGACTTGAGTCACAGCTGCTTCCATGCTCAAATGCTCAGTTCTGTTTTGAGACTTTGCTCAGGGAATTTTTATGCAGATTGTCTTCGTGGTCAGCCTCCCTTTTTTCTATAACCCACATCACACTATCAGGCTACCGGAAGCTTACCACAATAAAATAGAAAAATACTTAGCACTGTTTTAGGTGCTTTTCAGGCAGTAACTCATCCAATTTGCACATGTGTGAACAACTAGTAAGTTACAGAACTAGTGTCTGAACCATATAGAAGCTGATTCCAGAAAAATTCTGTATTCTTAAAAAAAATATACCATAGTGCCTCATTAATATGCCTCCATTATTGTCATAAAGTATTCCTGATTTATTCATATGAAAGGTGCTTTGTCTCCTCTGAACTCACAAAGCATTCCTTATGGCTGTCATCAAATACTTGTCTCATTCTCATTTTATATTGGGATTCTAAAAAGTATGACTCAAGGATATTTTGTATTTCAAAAGAGACATCTTAACAAACATTTGTAAAAGAATGAATAAAGACCTGGCAGGTATATCAGTTGATTAGAGCATTGTCCCAATATGCCAAGGATGTGAGCTAGATTCCCCAATCAGGATATTAACCAAGGAGTATAAGAATGTGTCAGACAGCAAGTCGATGTTTCTCTCTCTTTTTCTTCCCTTTCCTCTTTTTCTCTAAAATCAATAAACAACAACAACAACAACAACAACAAACATTAAAAAGAATAAAGGAAACTTCTTAATAGTCCAACTTTCCACTTTAATTTTTATTTTTTTAAATTAATGATTTTTAGAAAAAGAGAGGAAGGAGGGAGAGAGAAACATTGATTTGTTGTTCTAATTATTTATGCATTCATTGGCTTATTCTTGTATGTGTCTGGACAGGGATCAAACCTGAAACCTTAGCCTTAAGGGGATGATGCTCTAAGTCAGTGTTTCCCAACCTTTTTTGTGCCATGCCCCACCTTAACCTTTCTAAAATTTTTATGTCCCCCCCCTATGTAACATACATAATTTTTAACATTAAAAAATTGATTTGTTCACTTAATAAACATAAATGATAGGTTCTAGGAAGAAATCACTCTGAAATTGTTAACAAAACACAGTAAGTAAAATTTCAAAACATATAATGAAAAACAGAAATTTAAATTCCAAATAATTTTAATACAGACTTTTCTATATTAATTTATTATTTTAATTTAGTGTGATCCTTGTGCTTGATGCTTGCTGCACAGAGATTTTATATTAGGTTCCAATTTGGTTAGCTTTAGTCTCAAGTCTCCACGTTGTGTTATATCCAGCCAATTTCTTTTTTTTTACCAGTAAATCATTTACAGCACTAAATCCAGATTCAGCTAAAAATGAAGATGGAAACGGTAGCGATAGTTTTCTTGCACATTTGGTTGAATTTGGGTATTTGATTTCTGTTTCCTCACAAAGCCATGCCATCACTCCTTTGATATTAAATAAAGCTTTAACTGACTCATCATTTTGCAATTCTGCGAGTTCTTCTTGATACTGCATATTTGATATATCAGACAAATCCACTAACATTGGCTGCATCATCCATGTTGGGAAATCAATTTGTTTTAAATCAGAAAATCTTTCTTTTAAATCAGCCGATAGAATATTCAAATGATTGACAATAACAAGTAAAGCGGTATCAGTTACTTCACATTTTTGGAGCCAATGAAACTGTTTAAAGTTTTTGTTGTTAATATGTTTCTGACATAACTCAATATTGGTAATGAAACCAAATATCTTTGCTTTTGCATCGACAAGAGTTTTATTTGTTCCTTGAAGTTGCTTATTTAATATATTTAGTTTTTCAAAGATATCGGCTAAATAACTCACAAATGCTTTACCATCTATTGTTAACAGATACTTCATTTCAGGTTTGTCGCTTAAAAAAATCACTAAGAGTATCAAACAGTTGCATAAATCTTTTCAAATAGTTTCCTTTCCTTCATTATGAAGTAAAAGTCTCACATGGTCTTCATTTTGTTCTTCACAAAATAGCTTGAAAAGACGCTCACATTTGGCACTAGCGTTAATAGCATTAACACACTTTATTACGGTATGTAATACTTCATTCAGAACAGGCGAGATGTTTTTAGCTACCAAGTTTTCCCTATGAGTAACACAATGCACAAGAATCATTTCTGGATTTGCATCTTTCATCAATTTTAAGCAGCCATTTTTCTTGCCCATCATATTGGGAGCACTATCTGCAGCACAAGATGTTATATTTTTCATTGGTATATCATTGACATCTAAGTAGTTTTTTAGCTTATTATATATATCTTTGGAGGTAGTGGTGCTTTCTAATCTTTTACAGAACAACATTTCTTCAGCAAAATGTCCTTTATCAATATATCTTACGTAAGTTATCAATACTGCCTCACTGTCTCTCAAAGTTGATTCATCCATTTGCAAGGAGAATTTTCTTGTTTTCAGCTTTTCAATGAGTTGTTTTTCAATATCTTCACTCATTTCGTCTATTCTTCTGCTAACAGAATTGTTACTGAGTGGCATAGCTTTTACATCTTTGTCATCTTTTTCAAGAACCATTTTAAGAAATGCTGATATTGATGGTTTTATTAAATTCTCTCCTATAGTGTGAATTTCTCCAGTTTTAGTAATGAATAAAGAAATTTGATAACTAGCCTCAAGAACACGATTATTAGTTGAAGTATGAGCAGTAAATAGAGACTTTAATGTTGTTCTTTTTTCAAAAATTTTCTTTAAAGTTTTAAAGTAACTTAAATCTGAATTAATATGAGCACTATGTTTTGCCTTCAAATGCGCCTCAAGACAACCTCGTTTCATTGATTCATTGGTCAAGCATTGCTGGCATAAAAGACAAAAAGGAATCTGCTCATCGTGAACAGCAGGTATGAACCCAAATTTTAAATATTCCTCTGAATATTGACGAGTGTTTTTCTTGCTTGCACCACTCATTTTACTATGGGCTATAATAAAAATAAGATCAATTAAAAACTAATATTAAAATATGTGTTAAAATATATTCAATGTGACATAGAGTAAACATATACTAAAAATTCGTATTTATTTAAATGTATATAACACATTTACTACACTACCACCACAAATCAAAAGGTATCTATATTTTTTCCACTTGACAAAATTTTCTGGAAAGTTATGCTTCTAAAATTAAAATTGTCGTGCATGCACTATTATAGCCCCAATAATATTTATAAAATATTATTGCTTTCTAGCCCCGATGCAAGAAGTACTTAATAAAGAGTTTAATATTGATAAAAATAAAATCAAATACTTACCAATTATATCTATGCAATATATATATGTATATTTATTAAATCAACGAGCTTTTACAATAGTTTTGACTGACACATTTCAAATTAACACCAACTGAATGATGTGAAATACTACAGAAGTTGTTATGGGCCAATTAGGTGAGAATAACTGCGTTGTTTAGCGAGTTTTTCAAAGGTCCGGGGTTCCCCGAGGCAGACAGCACACTCCGCGGTGAACCCAGGACAAAGTTTACTTGAGGACGCCAATCACCCAGTTGATATTTTGGTCTCGTCAAATGAAATTATACTTAATAATTATTTACTGCAATTATTTAAGAATTGCATTTTTTATTAAATTTGGCACCGATATCTAGCATTGCATTTAAATGGCCCGGGGCGAAAGAGTTAAAGTCGTGTCAAGTTCATTTTCAAATAGCCCCCCTTAACTATTGAATTGCCCCCCTGTGGGGCATGGGCCCCACGTTGGGAAACACCGGTCTAAGGACAGATTAAGCCATTTTACTTGCTTTCTTTTCAGAACAATTTGGAAAAATGGTTTCCATGCAACTCCCTGCTTCCCCTCTTCTCTCCCTGTATCTATTCTCTGCAGAGTCCAGGGCACCCTTTTAAAGTGTAAGTCAATCCCCACACTGTCTCTGTGTCTATGAGACTTTTTCTTTGCTTAATCTCTTCACTTTTTTCACCATCCCCCCAACCCTCATGCCCTATGACAGCTGTCACTCTGCTTTCTGTATCCATGAGTCAGTTTCTATTGTGTTTATTAGTTTATTTTGTTCATTAACTTCCACATATAAGTGAAATCATATGGTACTTGTCTTTCTCTGACTGGCTTATTTCACTTAGCATAATGCTCTTCAGGTCTACTCATGTTGTCACAAATGGTACAATTCCCTTCTTTTTTTATACCTGAGTGGTATTTCATTGTGTAAATATACCACAACTTTTTTATCCACTCATTTGCTAATGGGCTTGGACTGTTTCCAGATCTTGACTATTATAAATAAATTTGCAATGGATGTATATTCTTTTGAAATAAAATTTTGGTTTTCTTTGGATATATAGGGTAAAGGAGGAATAAATGGTGATGGAAGAGACTTGATTTGGGGTGGTGAGCAAACAATACAGTGTGCAGATAATGTATTATATAATTGTATACTTGAAACCTACATAATTTTATTAATCTATGTCACTGTAATAAATTCAATAAAAAATGAAACAAAATATAAATCAGGGGCCCTGGCCGGTTGGCTCAGCGGTAGAGCGTCGGCCTGGCGTGCGGGGGACCCGGGTTCGATTCCCGGCCAGGGCACATAGGAGAAGTGCCCATTTGCTTCTCCACCCCCGCTCCCCTCCTTCCTCTCTGTCTCTCTCTTCCCCTCCTGCAGCCAAGGCTCCATTGGAGCAAAGATGGCCTGGGCGCTGGGGATGGCTCCTTGGCCTCTGCCCCAGGCGCTAGAGTGGCTCTGGTCACGGCAGAGCGACGCCCCAGAGGGGCAGAGCATCGCCCCCTGGTGGGTAGAGCATTGCCCCCTGGTGGGCGTGCCGGGTGGATCCCGGTCGGGCGCATGCGGGAGTCTGTCTGACTGTCTCTCCCCGTTTCCAGCCTCAGAAAAATACCAAAAAATAAAAATAAAAAAAATAAAACAAAATATAAATCAGCATATTATGCCTCAACTGAAAATTTTCCAATAATTTATCATCTCTCCTAATAATAACCCCAAATCCCCAATGAATAGAATAAAGCCCCAAAAGAATGGGCCCTCACCACCAGTGTTGATTTTGATTAAAGTGTAATTAGAAAAAATAAAAACCCAGATTTCAAGTACTTAAACCCTTTCTTCAGAATAAAATAGGCATGGAGGATAACATATTAAGGTATGTTTCTCCTAGAGGAAAATTTTAAACTGTTATGGTTAAAATCTTAGTATAATATTTTAATGTTAATACCAAAAGTTAGGTTATTTGAAAATAAGGAGAGAGCTTTGTAAACCTTCACACCTCCCTAATAGTGTAATGTGCTGTTCTATGCTTAGGGTCCTCTTGCACATCCTCCAATTTTGCTTTGTCTGCGAGCCCTTGGAATTTGAAAGAATAAAGCTATAATTTTGATATGGGGAACAACCTTGCAGCTACTAGGAGATACATTCTTGGACAATGTAGTCTTCTCAGTAAGCCTCTGTTCTCCTCACTTAGGCAGTGGGAAACCATGCCTATTTTTAAGATGAATTTAAGTTCTGCTGTTGCCTTCAATATAAGAAGATGCTGCATGCTGCTTGTAGAGAAGAACAGCAAGGATGATGAAAACAGAGTCTTCAAAAGTAAAATGAAAATAAAAATGGGAAAGTGATAGATTATAAGAGAATTTGTGGACATCAACCACATGCTATGTGTCAAATTCATTTTGAATTCTAATTTAAACTCATCACATTGAGAGCAATAGCCCAATGTGGAGCAAAAAAAGGCAGAGAAAGATAGGAGGAGTGGAAATGTGAGTTGTTGATGTTTGAACTTGATTTTTTTTATTGATTCTTGATTCTGTGAACCCAATTATTTTAATTTTTTTGCATGTTGTATGATAATGGGTTTGCAGGTGCCATTTTTAATTTAAAAGCCTCTTGTCCTTTTAGAAATATGAACTATTTATGTGCTGTCTGAAATTAGGCTAAAATAGTCAATTGAAGACAGAGTAGAGATGAGAATAAAAAAATACAGAAATTGACATATATTAAGAATTTTTGATGGCAGGTAATAAATACATGGAGTTCATTATACCTTTTTTCCAATTCTTATATTTAAATTTTTATAATTTAAAGAACAGAAACTATACCAACCTGCAATTTAGGCAAAGAAATGTGGCATAGTAGGGGATAACAAGGTTTATGAAAACTGGACTGTTTTTTTTTTTGTTTTTTTTTTGCCAAATCCCAAGTAACTCAAATTGAAATCTGCTCTAATTTGTTTGTGTGGCTGAACAATACACAGTGAGTTGGATCTTGCCAATGTCATATATAGTTGATCTTTAGCACATAGAAAAGGAATTTAAAAGCTCACTAGAAAGAAAGCAAAATAGTATTCTAAGAGTTCAAAAATACCCTGTGTAAAAGATGGGAGGTTAATCAAGGTAGGAGATTGAGACAAGGTGAATTGGTAGCCTATGAGAGGGTGAGGAAGGGCATGTGTGAAGCTGTGTCACTGACCACAGAGAATGATAAAGGAAGAAAGAAGTGAGGTAGATAGGAGATGAAGCAAAACTCATTCAGGTAACTAATTTCCAAAATCAAATCTCTGGAGCCCAGAATTTCTTACCTTGACTGAGTCCTTAGATACCACGCAGTTTGGACAGGTGGTCCTAATTAGATTACTTGAAAGAAATTACTTCTTCACTTGGGAATGAGTGAGTGATTTTATATCCCAAGCTTTGCATCTATGAAACTGAGTGCCATTCCAGAAATGCTGATTAACTTCATTGCTGCACAGATATAGTCCATCTGGATAAATCTTAAGATGTCATTAGTGGTTTCATGACTTTAACATGCTGGCCCTTTGAATGAGATGGAGCTCATAAAATTTGATAAAGAACTGTCCTAAAATCCAATTATTGATGGTTTATTGATCTGATTTGTAGGTCATTAAAAGTCACTTTTCTTTTGGTCTATTAGAAGATGTGATTAAAGAGCAGTCTTTTAGAAGTCACTGAGTACTTTCTTGACAATAGTTTTTGAACAGCTGGAACAAAGAGTCTTCCTAATATGAAGCATGAAGTATAGAATCTGAGATTTGTGAAAAGACATAAAAAATAAAGATCTAAAAGCTATTGAACTAGGTTTAAACAAACCAGGAGTATTCATTTGTAAAGAGTTTTGGGGAGCCTAGCAATTGTACATATTCTTGAGATCCCCATCCCACTCAACTCAAACACCTGACCCAGTCTGTTTATATCTGCTTTTCCATAAAAGCATACTGTGTCTGCTCACACTGCAGTCTTTCCTAAAATCTTTGAGAGGTCCACAAATCCCAAATAAATAGCAGGTGGCTTCAGGCTGCCTTACACCTTTTGTTAAATGGCTGCAAGAAGGAAACAAGTGGCAATCATCAAAACTTGGAAGTCTTAGCCACAGAAATCAGATAATAAAATGGAAAAAAAGTATCCAACTTAGAAAGAAAATCTGTCATTATGTGCATATGACCTAATACTATATAGAAAGGATCCCAGTGATTCCACAAAAAAAAATATTAGAAATAATAAATAAATTCAAAAATGTATTAAGATTCATTATTCAGAATTTGGTTACATTTCTGTACACCAGTGGTAGTCAACCTGGTTCCTACAACCCACTAGTGGGCATTCCAGCTTTCATGGTGGGCAGTAGCAGAGCAACCAAAGTATAAATAAAAAGATAGACTTAACTATAGTAAGTTGCTTTATAAAGATTTATTCTGCCAAACTTAGCAAAAATCTAACATAAAGTACTTGGTAAGTAATTATTATTAATATGCTTTAACTTGCTGTAACTCTGCTTTATAAATTTTATAAAGTAAAGTTACTTCCCTACTTTATAAATTACCATTACTGTGGAACCAGTGGGCAGTTAGAAAATTCTACTATTAACAGAGATACAAAAGTGGGCAATAGGTATAAAAAGGTTGACTACCCCTGCTGTACACCAAGAATAATTAGCAGAAAGAGAAATTAAGAAAACAACCTCATATATGATTGCATTTTTAAAAAGTATCTAGGAATTAATTTTTCTAAGGAAGTAAAAGGAGGTACCTGGCAAATTATAGGACATAGAAAAAAGAAATGAAATAATGCAAATAATTGGAAGCACATACTTTACTCATGAATAAGAATAATTAACATCATTAAAACGTTCATACTACCCAAATCAAACTACAGATTCAATGCAATCCCTATCACAATACCAATGGTGTCTTTTCACATAACTAAAACAAATAATTCTAAAATTTACAGGGAAACATAAAGAACCTGAATAGCCAAAACAATATTGAGAAAAAACAAAGTTGAGGGTATCATACTACCTGATCTCAACCCTGCAACAAGGTTGTAGTCATAAAAAAAAAGCATGATAGCAGCATAAAAACACACATAGATCAATAAAACAAACTAGAGTCTTTAGACATAAATCTATTTCTCATGGTCACTTCATTTATGATAAAGGGGGTAAGAATACACAATGTGGTAAATACATTTAGTCCTGTTCTGATGTATTCTGAAGCCCTTCTCTGGATACATTAGTTCTGAGGCCTCTTGAAAAGAACTCTGGTGAAGGCCAATGACAGATGCTGCCTGTGAACAGCCGTGGGCATCACATTAGGAAGTGCAAGCAATCCCTAGTTGGTGATTGCCTCTGCTGGGCCTTGATGCAATTGGAGGGGCCAGACCATGTAAACTGAGGCTGGATTCCACCCCAAGATCTCCCACTGCCTGCTGGTTGCCTGGTAGGCTCTGTCACTGATAAGCCTCTGGCAATACATGAGTGCCATGAGATAAGTCCTCAGTGAGTCACCAGGTAGGGGAGGGGGCAGATTAATACAGATTCAAACTGTGCCAGCACTGGACCTGAAGCCATTCACCAAAAGTCTCAGGGTATACCAAAGCTAGCTGCCACCTGCCTGGGGGCTACAGACATTTTCTGTGGAGTAGGGGTCTCAGAGAGTCATCAAGGTAGGGCTAGTAGTGCTCATCAGGCTAAAGAGACTAAGATTTGGCCCTGTGGGGGGAGAACTATAAACATAAACCGGCACCAGTTTGAGCACATGGAAAAAAATGACCCTTGCTTTAGAGCCATAAAACTCAGTCTCTTCTTGTGTGTCTCTGGCACCCACTGAGTCTGTAAGGACCTCCTTGAGAGCCTTCCAAGAAAGACTGCACCATGGCCTTAGGCTAGAGGCAGTTAGCTGATCCTCAACAGGACTTGAGTTTGAATGGATAGGGCCACTGGGTGCAGGGAGGGTAGAGCATTATGGAGGGGTGTGTCCAAGAAAGATGGTGTCTGTGGGGAGTGTGATAGAGTCTCAGCACAGACTATTGGCAGCTATCCCTCTAGACTTCTCCACAGAGCGATACAATACAGTCTCTTCCTGAATAACTCCAGTCCCCCAAAACTCAGGGTGGAGGCAAATGAGATTTTGTTCATTGTGCCTTTAAGGGGACATCTGGTTTACCTATTGTCTTTTTGTATCACCCTGATAGATGGCATCTCTGGTGATGTTTCACAGCCAGATTTACCTGGGTTCCTCTTCCTGGCACTGATATACTGGGCTGGAATTACTCCTATTCCATGGCTGCTGGTGTGGCATTGAGACTCCTCTCTCCTATGAAGGAACCTTTGCAGCTGAGCTATCTGGATTCTCAACCACTGCATGTGGGTGTGGGATAAGCACTTTTTGCATCTCTCTCTTCCCTTTCAACCAGTCTCAATGTGGCTTCTTCTGTAAATTATTACTTATAATACTTCTGTTCAACAATCTTCACTTGGTTATTTGTGGTGATACATCTGTAATTTAATTGTAATTTCAATTTGATCCTGGGAGGAGATGAATGTAACTTCTACCTACTCTGCTTCTATCTTGTATCCTCATTGTTGATTTTTGTATATATGTTTGTATATATATAACCTATGCATTGTTGAAAGTAGAGTATTGAAGTGCCCTGTTATTATTTTATAGTAGCCTATTTGGGTGCATGTATAGTTACAATTGTTATATCTTCTTGATAAATTGACTACTTTTTATTTTATAATGAGGGTCTTTGTCCCTAATGCTTGTTTTTCACTTAAATTATATATTTCCTGCTATAATTATAGCTGTTCCTACTTTCTTTTGGTTTCCACATGCATAAAATATATTTTTCCATCTCTTCACTTTGAGTCGATGTGTGTTTTTAAAGTTAAAGTGAGTCTCAGAGTCAACTTAGAGAGGGTCTTGTTTTTACTTCATCCAACCACTTTATATATTTTGATTGCAAAATTCAATGCATTGGTAGTTAGAGTAATTATTGATAAGTGAAGACTTACCAATGTCCTCTAACTATATTCTAGCACTTTCTATTTTTGTATTTCTCTTGTGCCTGCATTCCTCTCTTGCTGTCTTACTTTGTGACTTGATGATTTCCCATGTTGATATGCTCTGATTTTCTTTTTTTTTCTTTTCTATAAATCCATAGTTTTTACTTTGTGCTTACAAGGGGGCTTACATAAAATTTATTACAGCTCTAACATATATTTTACACTGATAATATTTTAACTATTTGCATCACAAAACCCTACTCTTTTACATTGTTAATGTGAGGACTTAAATATTGTACACTGTGTATTCATTGAAGGCTGTGGTAGCTATATTTTATACTGCCATAGAAGCACCTGTGGGACAGATGTTCAAAGAATCAGCAGGGGGTCATGATGTCTGTGCAGCCCTTCCAGTTCTTTAGTATTAGTATCTGCTGGGCTTGTCTCCAGAGCAGGTTACTAGGAATCAGAATCACTCCTGTTCCATGGCAGCTGTTGACAGTCCTAGCTTTTTTTCTTTGTTCCTAGCCTTTGTGTACATTTCAGTTTTGCCACTACAAGGGAGCTGAAACTAAAGCAGGACCTTCATGCAGTGCCCTGAAGGGGCTGCAGAAGCTGGTAACTCACCCTATTCTTCTATTTTGGTGATGTCCTTGACTTTGTTTTTAAAACTACCTTTATGGACCTGGCCACCTAGTTCAGTTTGTGAGAGCTTTGTCCCAATACACTAAGATTATGGGTTTAAACTCTGGTCAGGGCACATATAAGAATAAACTGATAAATCAATGAATGCATGAATAAGTGGAACAACAAATCGACACCTCTTTCTCTCTCTCTCTCTACTTTCCTCTCTCTTTCTCAAGTCAACAAATTAAATAAATGAATAGATAAATAAACAAATAAAATGATCACTATGTCTTCTTGCATTTATTACAAAGTTAAAAATATATTTCATGAAATTGTTCAGGAGTTGAATTAACGGGGCATGTTATAACAAAAACAGAGCGACTTTTAGTTATTTTGTTATTGTTTTAAGCTCTCTATAGAAAGGCAGCCCTTACTAACCTGCATGGCATTCACTTCCACCACTTGACCCTTGATATGCCAGTGGTATGGGGCTGTGCTACGTGTACACACTACAGTGGAGGCACAAAAGGTGATGATTGAAAATTTCTCTACTTTATACTACAGATTAAACAAAAACCAGTGTCAATATGTTTTCCAACAAATCTTTGGCTCAGGAACTTGGTATAGATCCTAGCAGATGGAACTTGTCATTTTCTATTTTAAAAAGTCATATTTTTTTTTAGTCCCATGTAGATCAAGTCTAAGCTGGCTTATTTCCTATAATAGGCATATGAATGGTGTGGAGGAAATGGTACAACAGGCTGGATACAGAGTGAGGGTGCAATAAATACCTTTTTAATTAAATTGGATTTTAGCCAGAAGCATGGATCATATACACCAATAGGAAATCAAACCACTTCATTGTTTGGAGCATATGAAAAACTGCCCTGGCAACTCTCATCTGTTTAGTGGTTGCATTGATCCTATGATATGTTGTTTTGTACAGAGTTAGTTTTTCTCCTCTTCAGAGTGCAGGCTCATCTGGTTTGAGCAAGGCTTACCAGCTTGAGCCCAGGGTCTTGATGCTTTATCCACTGCACCACCACAGGTCAGGCCAGAGTCGCTGGCTTGAACAAGGGGCCACTCAGTCTGCTGTAGCCCCTGAGAAAGCAATCAATGAACAACTAAGGAGCCACAACAAAGAATTGATTTTTCTTTCTCCCTTCCTGTCTGTCTGTCCCCATCTGCCTCTCTCTTTGTCTCTCTCTGTCTCTGTCACACACACATATTAAAAAAAGAACTCTAAAAGCATGTTTCCCCTCTTCTAATCCAATTCATCTAGACATGATTTCAGAACTGCTAACAGCAAATGAAATAATCTTAGTAAATTGTAACTTTTCTGGGCACTAATTTTGACTGAAAAATGAAAGACAAACCACAAAATTGTTGTGAGAATTGAATGAGAAACCTTAATTCAATCAAGTTTGATATGAACTCTAACAGTAGAAACTAATGGTGATTCAAATATAATAATATTACTATGGTGGCTAGGTATTCTTCAAAGCCCCCAACCATCCTAGTGTTTATCATCACATTCTAGTCAAGCCTGCTTTTTCTTTGGAACCTTTCCTACCTAATCAGTGTGCAAAACCAAGAGTCCTGCACCATTTTGGTTCTCACCTCTACAACCACGCCATGCTCATAGTCCATCCCCAGGGCATGGTCGCCAACTAGTCAATAATTCATGTAGGGGTACCTTTAATAGTTCGACAAAACATATAATTACCAAATATAATTTCACATTTTTAGACATATAATCATTGCAAGGTTGTTTTCCCTTAAAAATGGATCTTGACTAATTTCATCATCTCTTTTCAAATGCACACTAGATGCACTAAAGAAAAATTACAAAAGCACAAGCCACACAGGACTAAAGACAGAATTTCCAGCCCTGTGCCTATTGGAGAGCACCATGGAGCTGCCAGAACAGCCTGTAAGAAGCCATATGTTCCTGCCAGGAAAATACTTTTCAGTTCCACTCATTTAATTCTTACATTGCTAATGAGTGTTAGCCCACACTGAACTAAAATCATTCTCTGGGAAGAGATGTCTTGACTATTTGTATTATGTTTAAATTTCAGATTCTTTGCTGTTGCTTCTGTTTGTTTCCCTTCTGCTTCTTCTGTTTTCTTTCTCTCCACCTCCTGCCCTTTACCCACATGTTTATGTATGGATGAAGTTAACAAAATGTTCCTGTCTCCATATGGTGTGCATAGTCATCTCAAATTTAGCAAGTCCAAAAACAGCGTCTGATCCTACCCTATCCCAAACCCTTCTCTCTCACAGTAAATAGCAGCTCACCCTGCCACTTTCAGGGATAATGCATCCTTAGAAGCATTCCTACTTTTTTTCTGTCTCAGATGACAGTCAATACATTTTTCCATTTTACTCTGCAAAATATACTAGACACTGGAAACTCCTTTTGTCATGATCTTTTGTCTGGATTACTGTAAGAGACTCTTTAGAGCGATGTAGAGAAAAAAATAAAAACTATTTGGAATTGTTGCTGGCCAGGCATTTTGCAGGAAGGCAACCCTGCTCACACTTGAAGTCTGGACACTTAGCTGAAAACCTGAGCTTGAGATTTCTGCTGCAAGTTTGCACTTGGCTTTTCCCAGGTAACCTTTTAAAATAACCACTTAGAGTTAGTGACCTCTACCCCAACCACCTTATAAATAATACATGTTTCTATCCTGCACTCTGCCTCCTGCTCCTTTGGCCTGGGGTGGAGGACTGCCCTTCCCCTTGCCCAGTGTACCTCCTTGCTTCTGGGATATGTAAGCAACGCATCTTGTGACTTTCCTTTCTTTGTGTGAGAGTGCTAAAACTTGCATTCAGTAAAAATGACCCCTTGGTGTTTACTTTTCCAAAGCAGAACTCAGATGTAGGGTGGTGCTACATGCGTACACATATGGTGGCTAATATGTCCTCATTCAGCAGGTCATAACCAACAATCTTTAATTGCCTATCCAGTGTTTGATTCTATTAACCATTCAATCAAGGAGTATGTCTAAAACACTCTTGTAATAAAAAATGGTTATTTTTAATTAAACTCTTATTTTTTCCTAAACAATAACAATAAGTAGGCAATGTCTGAAATGAACCTAGGCAATATAAACATTATGAATTTGCAAAATAAATATTCTTTGTCATTTTTTTCTGAGGAGTGATAAAATAGCTAATTTACATTGCCAAATGAATTCTACAAATAAAAATAAAATTACTTGAAATGCTAATGTATTGCTGATTGACTTAACCAAATTAATTCTGTACTTTACTGTAATTTATAGCAAAATCTGTATTCACTTTTACTACTCAGTTTACTTGCTACAGTTGCTAAACATTCCTAAAAATATTTCAGACAAGATGAAGCACCTGATTAATTCAAATACCTAAACATCATTGCCTGATCATAGCTAATTTAGCTTGTATTGACAAAATCAAAATACTTAAGACATAAGCATACAAAATGTTACTTACCATATTGTAAATGCCAACCTTATGGGGAGGCAATATTATGTGTGGAATGCTTGCTTGATTTAATGTTCTAGCATAATGGAAAATATTTTTAAATGAATCTTACATAGTAAAAATAATCTGGTTATAACAGAACAAGAAAAATTACTCATTGTATAACATTTTCATTTAAATACTTAGCATTATGCTTGTACTCAATGATTATATCAAGTAAATCCTCCAAACTGGTAGTAAAAATGTAATTGTCTGAGAAATAATATAATAACAAACTGAACAACAGATATATGGGGTCTTCATTATAACTCTCGAATGCATCATAAATTAAAGAACTGATAGTGTTTGCTCTTGATATTTTAGAGTTATTATTTTAAACTGCTAATATTGCAGCTATGTAAATTTATGGCTCAGTGTAAAAAACTGCAATGTTTTTGACATACAGGGAATGCATTCCTGTATGTCTCTTATTGTATAATCAAACCCTTTATTTAGAATAAATTAAAGAAAAGAGACTCTCCTTAGGAAAACACTTGTATTTTCTCCCACTCTGCCCATGTATCTGTTCCTTGGTCATCGTTTGGCACGATGAAAAGGGAATTGATTCTTGTTAACAACTTGAAAGTAGATTTTATTCTTAGCTTTAACTGTCTGGTTAATTTCACTTTACAACCAGAACTTGGGTTAACAGAAAACCCCCAGAGAATCTTTCATCTGAGCCTTCCAAGAGAATCACAACTCTTTTTTAGCTCTGTAAGTGTACAATCACTACACTATCTTTTTAACTACAATAATCCATTTCTTTCCTTGACAGTGAGATCTTTGAAAGTATGGACCAAGCATTCATCATCAATGAACCACAGAAGCTGGGAAAGTTCACAAAAGGAAAATTATTTTAATAATCTCTAAAAAGCTCCTGAATTTCTACTATTCATTCTAACAGCACTGTGCAAAAAGTTGTTGGTTTGTAACAGTGAATAGACATCTTGCAGAGTTGAGTGACAGAATAACAAAATGCAAGACAAATCTCTGTCATAAGAACCACTATCTTTCACTCATATACCAATTCAGAACATATTTGCCAAATACCTAATATGTGCAGGACACTCGGCTCATTTCTGACAATGCAAAGACATCTAATTCTTTCCTCAAAGGTCTTCAAGCCTAATAGGATGTTTATTGTTATGTTACAGTGTGTAGCCCATGCAGGGATACTGGTTTCTTCTACCAATAAGTTATTTAACCAGCACCTCATTTTTCTCATGCACTCTAATACAAAGTCATACCAAAAAGTTCACAGAGACAACACATAACAAAGGTCTGTAGTACTAAATACTGTCAGCCTGTCATCACTGTCAATTCAACACCAACAGGAATCACCAATGTGGGGTGTGGTGAATGGGAGAAACTTTATTCAGTGAAAACAGCTCAATTATGAAACAGTTCCACTATGAAATAGCATGGTTGTGAGATAGCTCACTCATAAAACAGCATGGCTGTGGAGCAGCTGGACTATGAGGTTGACCCCTGGGGAGTCAACCCACAGTATTACAACTCAGGTGCTACAGCTCCAGCCCAGGTATTACAGCTCAGCTCAGGTGTTGGGTGTTACAGCTCCAACTCAGGAAAAGCAGTCTTTGATGAAAAATGAAGGCATATGCCATTGAGGCAGAAGTGAAGGTGGGTCATATAAAAAAGAGTGCCTGGCCCTTGTCCTTAATTACTCCATTCTCACGAAAGTGAGGATTTTAAATTCTTATAGTTGATTGGCACAAAAAAAGCACTGTTTTGATTGGTTGGAGTGGAGCTGCTCTGATTTGTTGGTTAAGATATAAACGAGGATGCTGCACATCTCTTGTTGAATGAGGACAATCTATTGCTCAAATTTTGATACTAAGAACTCTTGTATAAGGGTCAACTTAGAGGGCAGAAACACAATGAAGGGAACTGGCAGCCCAGTCTGTGGCTTTTCCCTAAAATTCAGTGTGCATGAGGGACTTCTGCAAACAATAGCTGCTAGATTCTGGTTAAGAACTTGAGTCCAATTAACAATGAGTTGTCCTTTCTGGCAGCCACATTCTTTTCAGGGTTAGCAATATAAATGTGTAGACAGGATGTGGATGCTAAAAATTTCCAATAACCCTCAGACTTTCAATAAGAATGGCTTTGCTTACTAACAATTTCCCCTACACAAACCTGATAAGCATATGCTGACCCTTCTATTCCTGGATTAGAGCCTCCTAGTCCTCTGGTCTCCAGGCCTCTAGAACGAGACAGTCCTGTCTCAATATGAAGCTTTCTCTGGCCCTCCAGTTGGTTTTTACAGAGAGAAGGACAGTGCCCTCAAATCAGCCCCTCCATTTCTCCAGTGACTTCTTACCTTTGTGCTGGACACATGGTCTCTGATGCTCCAAGACTATGGGCAGGCTGCAGGGTTACTATTTGGGATCAGGTTTTTCAAAAGAGACATTCAATGTGTTAGTGGACTTCCATCGCTCTGTCTTCACTCTGTATATCCATATATTGGATTGGCAGCTGTGGGCTGCTGTGTTAGGCTTGCTAGTAAGGTTACCAGATGCAAGCACTTTGCCTGACTGGTATGTGAATGTGTGGCTATGCCACATGTGTATGGCCAATTATGGGTGCCTGCCCTCGAGAGAGATGGGGGGATTGCAGATGCATGGATTGCCTGCCTGCCAACGTGAGGTGCCATTTTGCTGTTTGGTTGCCTGATTGGTAGTTTCTCCTCCATGTTTGCTTGTCTGTCATTTTGAGACTTTATTTAACGGGTATGGCCCAACAATTTCTGGCTCCATAGTTTCTCTACTGCCTGCCAGAATCCAATGTGGACCTGCCTGGCCTCAGCCACTGGCATTACACCAGCTTTTCTTTTTTCCAAAGAATGGCTGTTGAGTATCAACAGAAAAATAAGCAGAATAAGATGTGACCTCAGCCTTTACAAAGTTGGCATTTCCTGAACTCAAAGCACCTATGTGCCTTTGCTCATGCTGTTTTCTCTCTTCCCCATATTGTTTTCAAAAGCTAAATATGGATGCCCACTACTTTCTGGTGTGTGTGTGTGTGTGTGTGTGTGTGTCTGTGCATGCATTTGACTTTGTGTCTACCTTTCAAACACACACACATACCACACTAATGAAGTAAATATATATTTTCCTACTATCAGAATTTGCTCACTACATATAGATAACATTTACTTTCTCCACAATCTATAGGATTTTACACAGTATCTATTTATTCTTTTTTAGATTTTATTTATTCATTTTTAGAAAGAGAGGAGGTAAAAAGAGAGAAGGAGGGGGGAGGATAAAAAAGCATCAACTTTCATATGTGCCTTTACCAGGCAAGCCCAGGGTTTCAAACCAGTGATCTCAGAATTCTAGGTAAGTGCTTTATCCACTGTGCCACTGCAGGTCAGGCTACACAGTATCTAGAACATAGCAATTCTTCAGTGAGCACCTAATGAGAGATGAATAAATAATAAAAATAAACAAATGATCAACTTAAGTTTTCAACCATATGTTTATGTGAGAGAAGTTATATTTTTGAGGAAATTTGGTATTTTCTGATAGATTATTATTTCCAAATATTGACTGTTTCTACCTGTGTAGTGATTGTATTTTCCCAATCCCTTGATGTCATACTAAGTTGTATGACTTATTTTGGCCAATAAAATGAAACAGAAGGATACTATTGACTCTTTGAACAGAAATGTTAAAAACAGTTGCTCTAGGGTAAAAGATATATTGGATAGTGTTCCAGCTAAACTCACAGATTACATGCACGAGAGCAAGGGGTTATGAATGGGAATTGCAATGGTAGAATCACTTATGTCAAGGGAACTAAAATGGAGCTAAGAGGTCATGAACAGATTGCCTTATGCTCACCCACTTATGAACATTTGAACAAGCTGTGAGACCACATCCTAAACTTTACATTTTCTCCACCATGACAACCAGACCATCTCTCTCTATATCTTGAGAGAAGCCAACCCTCTTCTTCAGATAGCATTCTTCATTTTCATAGAGAACCCAAGCAAGGCTTAAATTATTCAACTTTCTGGCTTACTGCAGAAATACACCCTGGAACTTGCCTACCCTCAGAATTTCACCACCCAGATCTGACAAATCCTTTTGAACTACTAGTCAAACCATGTTAACTAGCCAATAAAGACATTTCTTTTGGTACAAATATGTGTTTTTTTTTTTCTTTATAAACCCTGCCATTTTTGTCTCCCTAAGAGTACTATTCGAGTTGTTACATGAATCTGTGTCTGTCATATTGTAATCCTTTGCTCAAATAAATGCTTTTTACTCTGTATTACTGCTTAAGCATTATTATTATTATTATTATTATTATTATTATTATTATTACTTTGGTTGAAAAGTAAACCTTTGCTGCTTTAAGCCAATGATATTTGGGTTTTTTTTTTGTTGTTGTTTTTTACTATAGCAAATGTTTTAAAGCTAAATGGTTAATGGGATATCAAGGACTTGTTTATTGGATGAAGAAATTATCTGGAGCTGCTAACAGTCTGAGATCCTCAAACTGTTTAAAGAAAAGTTTATTAATATACCCTGAGCTATACTGAGCATCAAGCATACAAGTCACTTTTATATTTAAAATTCTTATAACTATATTGAGTTAGGAGCTATCATAATTTTACATGAGAATGCAAGCATAACTGATAATAGTAATTACATTTGTTGAGCTTTTACTATGTTCCTCTTCTCTATAAGCTTCTAACTTTTAAAATTATTACAGAGGTGGTGACTCTATTCCTGGGAGATTCACTCTGTTTATTTGTGAAATGTTTGCATGTATGTGTGTGCATGCATGTACACACATGTGAGGGCACACTTGCAGGGTGAGTGGTTGTAGGGGAAGCAGACAACTAAGGCTGCTTAGATCCATCAAATCTATGACTTTGGAGAATAGTTACTGTAACCCACTATTTTTTAATGTGTGATGGTGTTTTCTACATCATAATACAATTGTGAAAATAAATACCAAATACTACATATAAAAATATTTTGAGGATATAATCTCATATATATATATACTATGTTCTTTTGTTTTTATTTACAGGGAAGAAGGAACATGTTGTTTCTGACTGTTCCCAACTATCAGTGTAGGAAAAAAGGGAGATGGCAAACATTTTCACATGTGCATGGCCCTCGTGGACCACAAGAGACAAATAAATATAATTTACATTTTAAAACACTTCCCACTGTCCATTATTTTTCAATATCAAATAAATAGAAAAAGATGATTCATGAACTCATTTTTATTAACTGAAACATGGGGAATCAGAAAGAAAATAAAATTGAAGTATTTAGTGGCATGCTAGCTGAAGAAAATCTCACTTGGAATGAACAAAATACAAAATTGGATAATATTGTAGAGATTCACACCAATAGCATCATTTTACAGTGTGAAAAACAAAGGCATGAAAGAGTAAAGTGTCTTCCTAAGGTCATTCTAGTAATTAGTTCACCTAAGAGAGTTTAACAAATTTCTGGATATCAGAATTTGGTTGAGTTAAAATTTTAGCTTTGATAAAATAATGTTAAAGTAGGGAGTCCAAGATGACAACGGAGTAGATGAACATTCTAACTACCACCTTCCAGGACCAAAAAGAATTACAACTTAATTTTAGAATGATCATCTTGTAAAACCAACTTTGGACTAAACAAAGAGAAGTCTATAATCAAGGATCATAGAAGAAGCCACACCAAGACTGGTGATTCAGTAGAAACTATCCCAAGAGTGGGAAGACCACATCTCTGGGTTTCAAAGGCCACACCCACTGTACTCCTGGGACCACTCCCTACTGAGATTTGTGAAAAAAGTCTGGACAGACTGACACCTGGGACTGAGGGGCAGAGCCACACTCACCACCCTTCCTAATCCATGAATTGCCACAGGCTTTAGACTCTACCAGACGTTTTTCCAGTGGCTGAGCCCAACAAGCAGCTAGAAGACAGAGGCTGCAGGAGGCAAGACTCAGAGAAACTTGGACTTTTAAGAAGCGGGCCTTCTCCCAGGCTCAGGGTGGATAACAGCCAACCTAAATGTGCAGCTTGGTAAACTCTGGATTGTTTGTAGCTCCATGAAGTTTGCTGAGACAGTGTATCCCACTGGTATGCATCAGGTTCGTGCCAGGAAGACCCAGAGCTGGTATGTCCAGTTGTCAGCTGTGGAGAGCATTGGTTTAATCCTTGCCACAGTGGTATACTAAGGAAGGGCTAATCATATCTGGCCCAGCTAAGATGAGTTCCACTTTCTGTGATCAGCACTGGCACAGTGGCTCATGGGAATTGGATATGGTGGAACTTCACAGTCAGTCATCTTCGGTGCTCGATATTCTGCCTTGTTGGGCTAGAATCCATAGTGAGAAAAGAAAGAGACTTGGAGTATGGACATTCTTTCACCACTCTTATTCAACATAGTTCTGGAAGTCCTAGCCACAACAATCAGAAAAGAAGAAGAAATTAAAGACATCCAAATTGGAAAAGAAGAAATAAAACTACCATTATTTGCTGATGACATGATACTGTACATAGAAAACCTTAAAGTCTCAGTCAAAAAATGACTTACCTGACAAATGAATTCAGCCAGATGGCAGGATACAAAATTAATATTCAGAAAACAGTGGTATTTTTATACACCAACAAAAAAACTGTATGAAAAAAATTGAGGAAACAATTTCTTTCACTATTTTAACAAAAACAAAACAAAGTACCTAAGAGCAAATTTAATCAAGGTGATAAAAGACTTGTACTCAGAAAATTGTAAGACTTTGAAAAAAGAAATCAAGGAAGATACAAACAAGTAGAAACATATACCGTGTTCATGTATAGATACTATAAACATCATTAAAATGTCTATACTACCCAAAGAAATCTATAAATTCAGTGTAATTCCTATTAAAATACCAATGGCATATTTCAAATATATAGAACAAATATTTCAAAAACTTACATGGAACCAAAAAAGAATACAAATAGCCTCAGCAATCTTAAAAATGATGAATAAAGTGGGAGGTATCACATTTCCTGATATCAGGTTATACTACAAGGCCATTGTACTCAAAACATCTTGGTACTGGCAAAAGAACAGGCATACAGATCAATGGAACAGAATCCAGAACCTACAAATAAACCTACGCCTTTATGGTCAATTGATATTTGACAAAAGAGGTAAGAGCATACAATGGAGTAAAGACAGTCTCTTTAACAAATGGTTTTGTAAAAATTGGACAGGTATATGCAAAAAAAAAAAAAAAAAAAAAAGAAACCAGACCACCAACTTAAGCCATTCACAAAATATAAGCTCAAAATGGATAAAAGACTTAAATGTAAGTTGCGAAACCATAAACATCTAGTAAGAAAACTTAGGCAGTATGGTTTCCCATATCTCTTATAGCAATATATTTGCTGATATTTATCTATGGGCAAGTGAAATAAAGAACAAAAAAAACAAAATAAACTATATCAAACTAAAAAGCTTTTGCACAGGAAAAGATGCCATTAATAAATTTAAAAAAACAACCTACACAATGGGAGACCATACTTGCCAATAAGTCTGATAAGGGGCTAATAATCTAACTTTTAAAAGAACTTCTAAAACTCAACACCAGGAAGGTAAACAACCTAATAAAAAATGAGAAACAGTACTGAATAAACACTTCTCCAAAGAAGACATACAGATGGCCAATAGGCATATGAAAATATGTTCAAGTCACTAATCATCAGAAAAATGCAAATTAAAACCACAATAAGATACCACTTCACACCTGTCAGAATGGTGCTCATTAACAAATCAACACACAGCCTGGCAAGGATGTGAAGAATAGGAACCCTCTTGCATTGCTGGTGGGAATGCAAACTTGTACAGGCATTGTGGAAAACAGTATGGCATTTCCTCAAAAAAATTAAAAAAAAACTGCCTTTTGACTCAGCTAGCCCACTTTTAGAAATATATCTTAAGAATACCAAATCATTGAACCAAAAGAAGATATGCCCCCCTCATGTTTATTGCAGCATTTTTTACAATAGCCAAGATCTGAAAATAGCTCAAGTGTCCATCAGCAGACTAGTGGATTGAAAAGTAGTGGTACAAATACACAATGGAATACTACATAACTTTGAAAAAGAAGAAAATATTACCTTTTGCAATGGCATGGATGGATCTGGAGACTATTATGCTAAATGAAATAAGCCAGGCAGAGAAAGAAAAATATCATATGATCTCACTTATATGTTGAATCTTATGATCAAAGTGAACTGAGGAATGGAATAAAGGCAGAGAAAGGGTCACAGGGAGCAGAGGGACAGCTGTCAGAAGAAAGAGGGATGAAAGGATGGGGTCAAAGAAGGTCAAGGGATTAGTGAAACTATATATACGTAACACATAGATATAGATAACAGGACAGCAAATCTTAGAGGATGGGGGGAGGGAGTTAGGGGGAGGGGAGCAAAGAGAGTATTATGGGGAACATGGGAGTGGGGGCAAGGGTGTTATATTGAGTGGGACACTTGAATCCATGTTAACATAATAAATTAAAATTTAAAAAAATTAAAAACAAAGTAAAGTGGTTACCAGAGGGACAGGGACATTAGGAAGGGGAACATGGGAGTGGGGGTGGGAAGAAGGGTGTAAAGAGGGGCAAATATAAGGTGACAGAAAAGGATTTGACTTTGGGTGATGGGTTCACAACATAACATTTCAAATGCTATAGAAATGTTTTCCTGAAACCTATGTACTCTATTGATCAATGTCACCCTGTTAAATTTAATTTTCTAAATAAAATTTTAAAATATATAATAATAATGTTAAAGTAAATTTTATTTTTCTGTCTTACTGTAATACAGAAAGTGTTTAGAGCTTATCTGAGTTCTGTGCTACCTGAAATTTATGCCTTGAATTTGTCTACTTCATTGACTTTAATATTTGTCCAGTTATATTTTCATTTATTTCATCATGTAGTGAACTGAATTCTGTTAGGCAAATGATATCATTTCATGAGGAAGAAAAAAAATCCTTAAAAGACTAATGTTCTTGGGTTTACTTTTTAAAAGATTGTTTTCAAATCTTTATTGATTTAGATTGTCTAACTTTGTAACTTACGTGACAAAATTATTTTATACCAAGACAGCTATAAAAGGCTAGCTAAACAGAGGCTAAAGTTTTAATGAGCAATAAACAGTTTCCTCTGAATTAGAATGTATAAAAAGGATTCATGAGTATTTTCAGTAAACAATCTTTGCATTAATTACAGTAAGAACTCAGATGCTTGATTAACTTTGAATTTTATAAGACATTTAGAGCATCAAACAAGTGGACATTCATTAACACTAGAGTTTAAATTTGTTGACTCTTATAATACTAATAACACCTCAAAAGTTGGCTCTGTAAAGGAAACTAAGCATCAGGCCTTTTAGACAAGGCACATCTGAAAAGAAGATCAAGGTATTAAGCCAAAAACAATATATACATAAAATATACATATATATTATATATTACATATATATAAATATATATGTATACACACAACACATAGGCACAGACAATAGTGTGGTGAAGGAAAGGGGAGTAGGGGGTAGGTGAAATGGACAATGTGGGAGGAAATGGGAATAGAAAGGGACTTCATTTGGTGCAGTGGGTTCACGAGACCGTGTGTAGGTGATGTTTTGTTGAGTTGTACATTTGAAACCTATGTGGTTTTGTGAACCAATGTCATCCCAATAAATCCAATTAAAAGAGAAAGGGAAAAAAGGAAGATATGAATCAAATTCTAGAGTGGAGGGTCTTATAAAGTAGTCAAAAAATGCCAGAACATAAGAGGGGAGGGACTGAAAAGATGGCAGCGGAGTAGGCAGACGCACAGACGCCCAACTCTCACCACCAAACTGGAATACAAATCAATTTAGGAAAAATCAGCATGAAAAACCAACTCTGAACTACAAGAACAGCTCTCAAAAACCAAGGAGCAAAGAAGCCACAACAAACCTGGTAGGGAGCACCTGAATCTCCCCTGCTTACAGGAACGGAGGGGGGGTGAGGCTGAGAGCCCAAAGGGGATCTCACACAAGGGAAAAGAGCAGAAACTACTGCTCACAGCCACTTGCCTGGCAATCAGAGAGCGAGGTGTGTTGAAAAGACCAGTTTATCTCCCAAGTGGATAGGAAAGAGAGAGGGACAGACTGTGAGGGGCTAAGGAATGAAGGAGATGACCTAAAAAAGCTGACTAATCCATGCTGGAGGTGGCCATAGCTGAGGGAGGAACTGAACCTTTCACAAAACAGAGCATAATTGCTTCTGGATCAGAGATCTCCGGACATCTATCCAGCTCCAATCAGTGTAACAAAACACAGCTGAAAACAAGAAATGGGGAGGAGGGGCAGTAACTCAGGTCTCCATGGAGATCTGAGATACACCTCCCCCTACTGAAGCTGAGAAAACACCCTGCCCCCAGAGAGATTAATTGGCTAAGGAGGCCTTCAGAGTCTCAGGTAACACCCACTGCATTGCTGGATACAGTTTCAAGGAAGCCCCCTGCTGAGATAAGTAAAAAGACTATCACCTGTAAAGAAAGCAAACAAATCAAGACTTCAAAGCTGCCCAAATCCAAAAGTGGATTACAGATAACAGCTAATATCAACCCAAGAAGACCTAGAAATAACTTAAAACTGGAGGCAGACAACACCAAGCCTAGACTCAACCAACTCTACAAATAAAAAACCCAAAAACAGACAATGAGAAGACAAAGAAGTGCAATCTAAATGAAAACACAAGAGACACCTTCAGGAGATGAACTGAGTAATATGGAAATAATCAAACTTCCAGATGCGGAGTTCAAAATAATGATTGTAAGGATGTTTAGGATCTTAGAACAACAACAGATGGTCATTGTGAACACCTAAATAAAGAAATAACAAGTACAAAAAAGAATCAGTCGGAGATGACAAATACAATATCAGAAATAAAGACCACAATGGAAGGAATTAAAAACAGGATAGATAGAGCTGAGGATCAAATCAGCAAGTTGGAGGACAACTGGAATGAAGGCATGAAAGCAGAGAAGAAAAGAGAAAAGAGACTCAAAAAGTCAGAGGAAACCCTTAGAGAGTTCTGTGACAACATGAAGAGAAATAACATCCGCATCATAGGGGTTCCTGAAGAAGAAGAAAAAGAACAAGGGATAGAGACTTTGTTCAATCATATCATAGCTGAAAACTTCCCTAAATTAATGCAAGAGAAACTCTCACAAGTCCAAGAAGCACAGAAGACTCCATTAAAGAGAAAGCCAAAGAAACCTACACCAAGACACATCATAATTAAAATACCAAAGCTAAGCAATAAAGAGAAAATATTAAAAGCTGCAAGAGAAAAAAAGTTATCACCTATGAAGGAGCCTCCATTAGGATGACATCAGACTTCTCAACAGAAACACTTGAGGCCAGAAGGGAATGGCAAGAAATATTCAAAGTAATCAGAACAAGAACCTACAACCAAGACTACTTTATCCAGCAAGGCTATCATTTAAAATTGAAGGAGAAATAAAAAGCTTCCCAGACAATAAAACAACTCAAGGAATTCATTAAAACCAAACCAATGCTGCAGGAAATGTTAAGAGGCCTGTTGTAAACAGATCAAAGTGGAAAAAGAATATAGCAAAAAAGAAATACACCTTTAAAAAAGAAAATGGCAATAAACAACTACATATCAATAATAACCTTAAATGTAAATGGATTAAATGATCCAATCAAAAGACATAGGGTAGCTGCGTGGATAAGAAAACAGGACCCATACATATGCTGTCTACAAGAGACACACCTTAGAACAAAAGATACACATAAATTGAAGGTAAAAGGATGGAAAAAACCATTTCATGCAAAGGGAAATGAAAAAAAAAGCTGGGGTAGCAATACTTATATCACACAAATTGGACTTTAAAACAAAGGATATAGTAAGAGATAAAGAAGGCCACTACATAATGATAAAGGGAGTAATCCAACAGGAAGATGTAACTATTATAAATATCTATGCACCTAATATAGAAGCACCCAAATATATAAAGCAGACTTTGATGGATTTAAAGGGCAAGATCAACAGCAATACTATAATAATAGGGGATTTCAATACCCCACTAACATCCCTAGATAGATCCTCAAGAAAGAAAATTAACAAAGACACAGCAGACTTATTGGAAACACTAGATCAACTCGATTTAATAGATATCTTCAGAACTTTTCACCCTAAAGCAGCAGAATATACATTCTTTTCAAGTGCTCATGGTACATTCTCTAGGACAGACCACATGTTAGGGCACAAAAGTGCTCTCAACAAATTTAAGAAGACTGAAATCATATCAAGCACTTTCTCTGATCACAACGGCATGAAACTAGAAATGAACCACAACAGAAAAGCTCAAAAATTCTGAAACACATGGAAACTAAATAGCAGGATATTAAATAATAAATGGATTAAGAATGAGATCAAAGAAGAAATAAAAAAATTCCTAGAAATGAATGACAATGAGCATACAACAACTTAAAATTTATGGGACACAGCAAAAGCAGTACTGAGAGGGAAGTTCATAGCACTACAGGCACACTTTCAGAAGCTAGAAAAAGCTCAAATAAACAACTTAACCATGCATCTAAAAGAACTAGAAAAAGAACAGCAAGTAAATCCCAAATGTAGTAGAAGGAAGGAAATAATAAAGGTCAGAGAAGAAATAAATGACATAGAGGCTAAAGAAACAAAACAGAGGATCAATGAAACTAGAAGCTGGTTCTTTAAAAAGGTAAACAAGATTCATGATCTTTTAACTAGACTCACCAAGAAAAAGAGAGAGAGGACTCAAATAAATAAAATTAGAAATGAGACAGGAGAAATAACAACTGACACAACAGAAATACAAAATATTGTAAGAAAATACTATGAAAAACTGTATGCCGAAAAACTGGACAACCTAGATGAAATGGACAAATTCCTTGAAACATACAATCTTCCAAAAATCAATCTGGAAGAATCAGAAAACCTAAACAGTCCGAATACAACAAATGAGATAGAAACAGTTATCAAAAAACTCCCAACAAAGAAAAGTCCAGGGCCCGATGGCTTTACAAGTGAATTCTACCAAATATTCAAAGAAGAACTAACTCCTATCCTTCTCAAACTATTTCAAAAATTCAAGAGGAAGGAAGACTTCCAAGCTCCTTTTATGAGGCGAGCATAGTTCTGATTCCAAAACCAGGCAAAGACAACACAAAGAAAGAAAATTATAAGCCAATATCTCTGATGAATATAGAAAATATTAGCAAACCAGATCCAACAATATATGGAAAAAATCATACACCACGATCAAGTGGGATTTATTCTGGGGAGACAAGGATGGTACAATATTCATAAATCAATCAATGTGATTCATCACATAACCAAAAATAAGGATAAAAACCATATGATAATTTCAATAGATGCAGAAAAAGCATTTGCTAAAATCCAGCACCCGTTCATGATCAAAACTCTCAGCAAAGTGGGAATACAGGGAACATACCTCAACATGATAAAAGCCATCTATGACAAACCCACAGCCAACATCATACTCAATGGGAAAAAATTAAAAGCAATTCTCTTAAGATCAGGAAAAAGGCAGGGGTGCCCCCTTTCACCACTCTTATTTAACATAATCCTGGAAGTCCTAGCCACAGCAATCAGACAAGAAGAAGAAATAAAAGGCATTCAAGTTGGAAAAGAAGAAGTAAAACTATCATTATTTGCAGATGATATGATATTGTATATAGAAAACCCTAAAGTCTCAGTAAAAAGCTACTGGACCTGATAAATGAATTCAGCAAAGTGGCAGGATATAAAATCAATACTCAGAAATCAGAGGCATTTTTATACACCAACAATTGAACAGTCAGAAAAAGAAATTAAGGAAACAATCCCCTTCACAATTACAACCAAAAAAATAAAGTACCTAGGAGTAAACTTAACCAAGGAGACTAAAGACTTCTACTCGGAAAATTACAAAGCATTGATAAAAGAAATCAAGGAAGATACAAACAAGTGGAAGCATATACCGTGCTCATGGTTAGAAAGAATAAACATCATTATTATGTCTATATTACCCAAAGCAATCTATAAATTCAATGCAATACCAATTAAAATACTAATTACATACTTCAAAGATATAGACTACATATTCCAAAAATTTATATGGAACCAAAAGAGAACATGAATAGCCTCAGCAATCTTAAAAAAGAAGAATAAAGTGGGAGGTATCACACTTCCTGATATCAAGTTATACTACAAGGCCATTGTACTCAAAACAGCCTGGTACTGGCATAAGAACAGGCATATAGATCAATAGAACAGAACAGAGAACCCAGAAATAAACCCACAGTTCTATGGACAACTTATATTTGACAAAGGAGGTAAGGGAATACAATGGAGTAAAGACAGCCTCTTTAACAAATGGTGTTGGGAAAACTGGACAGCTACCTGCAAAAAAATGAAACTAGATCACCAGCTTACACCACTCACAAAAATAAACTCAAAATGGATAAAAGACTTAAATGTAGGCCGTGAAACCATAAGCATCTTAGAAGAAAACATAGGCAGTAAGCTCTCGGACATCTCTCAGAGCAATATATTTGCTGATTTATCTCCACAGGGAAGTGAAATAAAAGACAGGATAAACAAATGGGACTACATCAAACTAAAAAGCTTTTGTACAGCTAAAGACAACAAGAACAGAATAAAAAGACAAACTACACAATGGGAGAACATATTTGACAATACGTCTGATAAGGGGTTAATAACCAAAATTTATAAAGAACTTGTAAATCTCAACACCAGGAAGACAAACAATCCAATCAAAAAATGGGCAGAAGAGATGAATAGACACTTCTCCAAAGAGGACATACAGATGGCCAATAGGCATATGAAAAAATGCTCAACATCACTAATCATTAGAGAAATGCAAATTAAAACCACAATGAGATTTCACCTCACACCAGCCAGCATGGCGCTCATCAACAAAACAACACAGAATAAGTGCTGGCGAGGATGTGGAGAAAAGGGAACCCTCCTACTACTGGTGGGAATGCAGACTGGTGCAGCCACTGTGGAAAACAGTATGGAGATTCCTCAAAAAACTGAAAATCGAACTGCCTTTTGACCCAGCTATCCCACTTTTAAGAATATACCCCAAGGACACCATAGAATGGCTCCAAAAGGAGAAATGCACCCGCATGTTTGTGGCAGCATTGTTCACAATAGCAAAGATCTGGAAACAGCCCAAGTGTCCGTCAGAGGATGATTGGATTAAAAAGCTTTGGAACATATATACCATGGAATACTACTCAGCCATAAGAAATGATGACATCGGATCATTTACAATAACATGGATGGACCTTGATAACATTATATGAAGTGAAATAAGTAAATCAGAAAAAAACTAAGAACTATATGAATCCATACATAGAAGGGACATAAAAATGAGACTCAGAGACATGAACAAGAATGTGATGGGGTGGGGGTTGGGAGGAGAGGGGATGGGGCAAAGAAGGAGAGAGGGGTTGGGGGAGGGGAGGGGCACAAGAAAACCAGATAGAAGGTGACAGAAGACAATTTAACTTTGGGGGAGGGGTACACAGCACAATCAAATGTCAAAATAATCTAGAGATGTTTTCTTTCAACATATGTACCCTGATTTATCAATGTCACCGCATTAAATTTAATAAATTAAAAAAAGAGTCCCTGGCCAGTTGGCTCAGCGGTAGAGCGTCGGCCTGGCGTGTGGGGGACCCGGGTTTGGTTCCCGGCCAGGGCACATTGGAGAAGCACCCATTTGCTTCTCCACACCCCCCCCTCCCTTCTTCTCTGTCTCTCTCTTCCCCTCCCGCAGCCAAGGCTCCATTGGAGCAAAGATGGCCCAGGCGCTGGGGATGGCTCCTTGGCCTCTTCCCCAGGCGCTAAAGTGGCTCTGGTCGCAGCAGAGCGACGCCCTGGAGGGGCAGAGCATCACCCCCTGGTGGGCAGAGCATAACCCCTGGTGGGCATACCAGGTGGATCCCGGTCGGGCGCATGCGGGAGTCTGTCTGACTGTCTCTCCCGTTTCCAGCTTCAGACAAATACAAAAAAAAAAAAAAATAGAGAGAACATAAGAGAGGATCTCCAATATAAATTAGGAAGAAGCCGATGAAAAACTTCAAAGATTTGCCTAATCCTTCTCTACATGAGGAAAGTTAATTAAAATAACCACAATACATTAAAGTATGCATTTTGCAATTTTGTTTTCAAAGCAGGACTAGCTAAAGAAAGACATTCTGAAGTCCTCTTATTTAAAGAACCAAGAAAAAAAAGATACATTTTGCAAAAGTATAAACTAAACTGTCCCTGGCCAGTTAGCTCAGTTGGTTAGCAGTGGTAGGCAAACCCCGGCTCATGAGCCACATGCGTCTCTTTGGACCCTTAAGTGTGGCTTTTCCACAAAATACCATGTGTGGGTGCTCCCTCAATAAGGAATGCACCTACCCAATAGTTTCACTTTAAAAAATTTGGCTCTTAAAAGAAATTTCAATCGTTTTACTGTTGATATTTGGCTCTGTTGACTAATGAGTATGCTGACTACTTAGAGCGGTGTTTCCCAACGTGGGGCCCATGCCCCACAGGGGGGCAATTTGATAGTTAAGGGGGGCAATTTGAAAATGAACTCAACACAACTTTAACTCTTTCGCCCCGGTCCATTTAAATGCAATGCTAGATATCGGTGCCAAATTTAACAAAAATAATTGCAGTAAATAATTATTAAGTATAATTCGTTTGACGAGACCAAAATATCAACTGGGTGATTGGCATCGTCAAGTAAACTTCATCCTGGGTTCACCGCGGAGCGTGCAGTCTGCCTCGGGGAACCCCGGACGTTTTAAAAACTCGCTAAACAACGCAGTTATTCTCACCTAATTGGCCCATCACAACTTCTGTAGTATTTCACATCATTCAGTTGGTGTTAATTTGAAATAAGTGTCAGTCAAAACTGTTGTAAAAGCTCGTTGATTTAATAAATATACATATATATATTGCATAGATATAATTGGTAAGTATTTGATTTTATTTTTATCAATATTAAACTCTTTATTAAATACTTCTTGCATCGGGGCTAGAAAGCAATAATATTTTATAAATATTATTGGGGCTATAATAGTGCATGCATGACAATTTTAATTTTAGAAGCATAACTTTCCAGAAAATTTTGTCAAGTGGAAAAAATATAGATACCTTTTGATTTGTGGTGGTAGTGTAGTAAATGTGTTATATACATTTAAATAAATATGAATTTTTAGTATATGTTTACTCTATGCCACATTGAATATATTTTAACACATATTTTAATATTAGTTTTTAATTGATCTTATTTTTATTATAGCCCATAGTAAAATGAGTGGTGCAAGCAAGAAAAAAACTCGTCAATATTCGGAGGAATATTTAAAATTTGGGTTCATACCCGCTGTTCACGATGAGTGGATTCCTTTTTGTCTTTTATGCCAGCAATGCTTGACCAATGAATCAATGAAACGAGGTTGTCTTGAGGCGCATTTGAAAGTGAAACATAGTGCTCATATTAATTCAGATTTAAGTTACTTTAAAACTTTAAAGAAAAATTTTGAAAAAAGAATAACATTAAAGTCTCTATTTACTGCTCATACTTCAACTAATAATCGTGTTCTTGAGGCTAGTTATCAAATTTCTTTATTCATTACTAAAACTGGAGAAATTCACACTATAGGAGAGAATTTAATAAAACCATCAATATCAGCATTTCTTAAAATGGTTCTTGAAAAAGATGACAAAGATGTAAAAGCTATGCCACTCAGTAACAATTCTGTTAGCAGAAGAATAGACGAAATGAGTGAAGATATTGAAAAACAACTCATTGAAAAGCTGAAAACAAGAAAATTCTCCTTGCAAATGGATGAATCAACTTTGAGAGACAGTGAGGCAGTATTGATAACTTACGTAAGATATATTGATAAAGGACATTTTGCTGAAGAAATGTTGTTCTGTAAAAGATTAGAAAGCACCACTACCTCCAAAGATATATATAATAAGCTAAAAAACTACTTAGATGTCAATGATATACCAATGAAAAATATAACATCTTGTGCTGCAGATGGTGCTCCCAATATGATGGGCAAGAAAAATGGCTGCTTAAAATTGATGAAAAATGCGAATCCAGAAATGATTCTTGTGCATTGTGTTACTCATAGGGAAAACTTGGTAGCTAAAAACATCTCGCCTGTTCTGAATGAAGTATTACATACAGTAATAAAGTGTGTTAATGCTATTAACGCTAGTGCCAAATGTGAGCATCTTTTCAAGCTATTTTGTGAAGAACAAAATGAAGACCATGTGAGACTTTTACTTCATACTGAAGGAAAGGAAACTGTTTGAAAAGATTTATGCAACTGTTTGATACTCTTAGTGATTTTTTTAAGCGACAAACCTGAAATGAAGTATCTGTTAACAATAGATGGTAAAGCATTTGTGAGTTATTTAGCCGATATCTTTGAAAAACTAAATATATTAAATAAGCAACTTCAAGGAACAAATAAAACTCTTGTCGATGCAAAAGCAAAGATATTTGGTTTCATTACCAATATTGAGTTATGTCAGAAACATATTAACAACAAAAACTTTAAACAGTTTCATTGGCTCCAAAAATGTGAAGTAACTGATACCACTTTACTTGTTATTGTCAATCATTTGAATATTCTATCGGCTGATTTAAAAGAAAGATTTTCTGATTTAAAACAAATTGATTTCCCAACATGGATGATGCAGCCAATGTTAGTGGATTTGTCTGATATATCAAATATGCAGTATCAAGAAGAACTCGCAGAATTGCAAAATGATGAGTCAGTTAAAGCTTTATTTAATATCAAAGGAGTGATGGCATGGCTTTGTGAGGAAACAGAAATCAAATACCCAAATTCAACCAAATGTGCAAGAAAACTATCGCTACCATTTCCATCTTCATTTTTAGCTGAATCTGGATTTAGTGCTGTAAATGATTTACTGGTAAAAAAAAAAAAGAAATTGGCTGGATATAACACAACGTGGAGACTTGAGACTAAAGCTAACCAAATTGGAACCTAATATAAAATCTCTGTGCAGCAAGCATCAAGCACAAGGATCACACTAAATTAAAATAATAAATTAATATAGAAAAGTCTGTATTAAAATTATTTGGAATTTAAATTTCTGTTTTTCATTATATGTTTTGAAATTTTACTTACTGTGTTTTGTTAACAATTTCAGAGTGATTTCTTCCTAGAACCTATCATTTATGTTTATTAAATGAACAAATCAATTTTTTAATGTTAAAAATTATGTATGTTACATGGGGGGGGGACATAAAAATTTTAGAAAGGTTAAGGTGGGGCATGGCACAAAAAAGGTTGGGAAACACTGCCTTAGACATATAACCCTATAAAATAGTACATATTTTTTAATTTATTTTCAAAGAAAGTTCTCGCCACTGATTTTCTGACTAAAATGGCAGGTGAGATTGTCTTATTCCTCAGATTTAAAATCCTAATCTACACATGACATATAATTTCCTCATTGAGAAATTGTTTTTTTTTAAAAAAAATGATAAATGCCAATAATGTTTACTACTTAGAAGAATATGAATGTGGAGAAGTAAATAAGAAAGATCTCTTTGTGTTCCTGTTTACTTAATCAAGTTCTTCTTAAATCATTTCCTAGTAAGAAACTATTTACATAAGCCCCCAAAATTTATTCCCTATGCAAATTCCTGTAAAACGTACTGCATTGTGTGGGTTTTGCATTAAAATTTGTTTTCCTCAGTGTTGCCTCATCCAGTGAAATGTTTTTTTCCCCTTAATAGATAATAAAATTGAAATGTTGTTTTCCTTAACAAACAATAAAACTGAAGCTCAGAGAAGTGAAGGTGTTGCTAATAAATAATAAAAGAAAATTTACAGAACATCTTTTATATAAATATTAAAATGATAAATATTAATTTGTCTATGCCCCAAAGTTTTTTGTTTTTTTTTATTGTATTTTTCTGAAGCTGGAAACCGGGAGAGACAGACAGACTCCCACATGCGCCCGACCGGGATCCACTAGCACGCCCACCAGGGGGCGATGCTCTGCCCACCAGGGGGCGATGCTCTGCCCCTCCGGAGCGTCGCTCTGTTGCAACCAGAGCCACTCTAGCGCCTGGGGCAGAGGCCAAGGAGCCATCCCTAGCGCCCGGGCCATCTTTGCTCCAATGGAGCCTTGGCTGCGGGAGGGGAAGAGAGAGACAGAGAGGAAGGAGAGGGGGAAGGGTGGAGAAGCAGATGGGCGCTTCTCCTGTGTGCCCTGGCCGGGATTCAAACCCGAGACTTCTGCACGCCAGGCCGACGCTCTACCACTGAGCCAACCGGCCAGGGCCGCCCCAAAGTTTTTGACCCCACTATACTATTGCTCTTAATTTGACAAGTTCAAATCTAAAGTTAAATCAAGTTGACGTATAGCATTGGTTGATATGTTATCAAACTGTTTTATAATTAATCATTTCTACCTTTTGATCTTGTAATTTATTCTTGGAAGGTTTTGTTTTGGTCAACCTTGCCCTTTCCCTTATGTGCAGTTTCAGAAGGTTTTGTTTCATGCTTCATGCCCTTCCAGATCTACCTTGGAACTTTTTCTGGAAGACAAGTGTGACCTTACAATGTCTTTTTTCTTTGTTACATCATCCATCATATCATGGTGGTGGGGATAGTCATTATTATTACTATGGAGTCATTTGTGATCTATCATAGACTTCACTAAAATGTAAATATCTGTTGATATTATATTTATTAGCCATTAGACTACAATACCCTAAAGACAGAAAGGGTCTTTCATTTCACTTCAGTCATTGCAACCAGCACACTGAATGGCCAGAATGGTTATTCTGTACAGCGTTGTTAATGTATGAATGCTGGAGATAATGTATCACATTCTCTTAATAATCACACAGGAAACAGTAAAGAGAGCAATTTTGGCCAGAGGCACTGAAGTTAAACTCCTTGGGTTTAGATCTAGATTCAACATTTACATTCTATGGATGTTGGAAGAAATTGCTCAAACTTGCACTGCCTCAGTTTCCTCATAGGTGAAAACAGAATACTTCCCATAAAAATGTACTAATAATTCAACAAATTATTTCTTAGAACAGTGACTATAGTGTAATTAAATTGTTATATAAGTGTTATATGTGTTAGTGACTGACGTGTAATAACTATTTGGTGTTATATGTTATTTTTCATAACTATTTCAGAGTTTGTGTGTATGTTTTGATAGTGATGATAATTAGATGGACTTCTCATTAGAATTCTTCAACATGCCTGGCCTGTGGTGGCGCAGTGGATAAAGTGTCGACCTGGAAATGCTGAGGTCGCCGGTTCGAAACCCTGGGCTTGACTGGTCAAGGCACATATGGGAGTTGATGCTTCCAGCTCCTTCCCCCCTTCTCTCTCTCTGTCTCTCCTCTTTCTCTATCCCTCTGTCTCTCCCTCTCCTCTCTAAAATGAATAAATAAAATAAAAGAAAATAAAAATAAAAAAAATGAATACTTCAGCACAATTGTGCCAGCCTTTTTCCTGAGGAGTATGACTTCTTGTTAAATAAAGAAATTATTTTGTGGTTTTTGTTTTTGCTATCCTGTGAAACTTTTTGAACATTCATAATAAGTGCTACAAATAAAGCATTTAGAAATGAGCAATAGTTACTAACTGAAATATCAACACTAAAGAAGGTTAGAAGAATAATCATTATCTTTGAGATCCCATGCAGGGATTTTTATGTCCTGTGGTCAGTCTCTCCTGAAGCTGAACACTAAGCAGGGATCATCAGAAGGCAAAGTGTGATTCTGTCTCATGGAGACAACAGGGATGGAGTCCTGTAGCAAGTGCAAAACAGCCTGATGGTGGACCCATGTTCTGAGCCCAAGCCTTCAACTCTGCCTCAAACTTCTTTTGGATTCCACAGTGAAAACTGGGCATGTTAATGTTGCTGTGAGGGGCCCCATTGTCTGGAAGGCCAGAGCCAGGAGCTGAGCTGAGGGGGTCTGTGTCAGTTTGCAGTGGATGCAGATGATAGAAGGTAGAAACAAGCCAGTTCTTGAAGATTTACACCCGATCGATCTGTAGGTACAAGGGAGTCAGTGGGCAATGAGGGAAGAGGTCATAACCACAAGAGAGGTGGAACAGGTTGGAATTGTAAAAAGAACAAAGCTCCAGATACAGTAAAGGCTGTGACAACAGCAAAGGGTCTAAGACCAGAACTGTCTTGTTTACTACTCTGCCTCCATGCCAGGCATAGTCACAGTAAACTCTCCTCCAGTATTAAAGACATATGAATAAATTATTTGAGTGTGTTGACACTATCCAACCAGTTATGTGTATAAATGCTGGCAGATTGGAATAGTATTATAGATTTTTTATCAGATAGGATTGAGAAACTTGAGAATACAGGAAATCATCAGATTGTTTTATTATTAAAATAATCTCCAACAAGGTAAAAATCAATTGCTTTATATCATTATCATATATCCTGAAGGTTTAGGGATAGAATATCTAGACCCTTGTCCCTAAATTCATGGAGGCTATGATTCAATCAGTAGAACACACCTAATACAAAGAAAATGTATCTAAGGGTGAGTATCTCAGGGAATCAGTGCAGAAAAGTACAACTGGTAAAGTGAAGATAGTGGTAATTAAGCTCAGATCATGAAAAAAAAGCACTGACAGATGTGATACTTCATTAGTGTCCACCAGCAAGAATGTTGACTCGACCTGAATCCCAGGGCACCCAAATGTAGCCCATTCAGTCTGAAAGTCAGAATATAGCATTTAAAATAAATACTTAGTGTCTTAGTCAGTTTTGCCTGGTACAGAAAAGTATCACAGGCTGGGTGAGATATAAACAAGAGAAATTTATTTCTCGTGTTCCTGCTGGCTGAAAGTCTGAGTTAAGGATGCCAGCACAGTTGGGTTCTGGCAAGGGCCCTCCTCTAGGTCTAGACTGCACTCTTCCTGCATAGTCACCTGGCAGAAACAGCAACAGGCTCTCTGCAGGGCCCTGGCCGGTTGGCTCAGTGGTAGAGCATCGGCCTGGAGTGCAGAAGTCCTGGGTTCTATTCCCGGCCAGGGCACACAGGAGAAGTGCCCATCTGCTTCTCCACCCCTCCCCCTCTCCTTCTTCTCTGTCTCTCTCTTCCCATCCTGCAGCCAAGGCTCCATTGGAGCAGAGTTGGCCCGGGCACTGAGGATGGCTCCACTGCCTCTGCCTCAGGTGCTAGAATGGCTCTGGTTACAACAGAGCAATGCCCCAGATGGGCAGAGCATTGCCTCCTGGTGGGCATGCCAGGTGGATCCCAGTCAGGTGCATGTGGGAGTCTGTCTGACTGCCTCCCTGTTTCCAGCTTTGGAAAAATACAAAAAAAAAAAAAAAAAAAGAAAAGAGGCTCTCTGCAGTCTCTCCTATAAGGGCATGTATCCAAAGTTTCTACTCCCTAACATCATAACGTGGCGGGTTAGGATTGCAACCCATGAATCTTGAGGTGAAACAAACATTTAGCCCATGGCACTGAGCTTTATAAAAGACAAGAAAATCAGAACATAATATTGAGGTTATGGATTCAGTATCTCATCCAATCCTCAGGGAAATCGACATTGTGGATAGCCAGGGTGAAATGGAATAAGAATATTTTTGATACGAATTAATATACCTTGCAAATCTCAGCTCTCTCCTTAAGAAAGCACAGTTCTACAGCCCATCTTAAATAAAGAAACAAGGCAACATGGCTTAGATTTACCTTACTGTCCCGAGTTGGGGAGTCAGAGAAGAGAGCTACAGTATAAACTGGTATGACAACATGTTGCTACAACACAGAGTCACCTTTTGCTTACGGTAGGCTGCAAGTTAAACAGACTATCACCACTTTTCTTTACATTTTTCTTACTACTTTCCTCTAGAAGTTTGTAGAAATAGCTCTTCTTTGAAATAAATATATTATCGTTTTCATGAGAGACAGGCTAAAATTCTACTTACCCCAATGAAGGCACACTCACTTTTGACTCCTGTCCTTGAGCAGCGGCCAATGTCACCCTGGGCTTCTGGTTGGAATTCCAGTATGGAGACACACAGCCAGCAGCTGAAATGCAAATCACTCAGCATCTAGCCTATGAGTGCTAATCAAGAAGCAAGTTTAAGAAATACAAAAACTATATTTGTCATTCAAATGTTTCCAGATCAGTTCAGAGAGATCATTTCATAGGAACTACATTTATAAAAACATTCATATAATTTTTACAATATTAAATGAACCTCCCTTCTCTCTGTTGCCTATATACAAAACAATGTGTGTGTATGTGTGTGTGTGTGTGAGAGAGAGAGAGAGACAGAGACATAGAGAGAAAGACAGAGACAGAGACACAGAGACATAGAGAGAAAGACAGAGAGACAGAGACAGAGACACAGAGACACAGAGAGAAAGGCAAAGCGAGAGAGGAGTACCACTAACAAGTGAAGTTGAATTGAATGAGGAAAGAAAATCTGTTTGCTTAAAAAAATAATTCAATAATTAGTCATAGTTGAAAATAATATATAAAAGTTTTGTTTCACATAAAATTGTCTATTTGTCTTAAGTCATTTAGAGGGCAGCTGTTTGATATTAGACAAATGTGGGAACATATTCTTTTATAACTGTATAATGTGATTCTAGTAAAGTAAATGTCTCTGAAATAGTCTTCAGCATGAAGAACTCACCTCAGCCCTGGGTTCTTTAATTGGAATAGCATGATCATACTTACTTGAGGGCAATCTTTGAAGAAGGTAAAAAAATAATAGAAGGAAGGAAGAAGGGTGCTGCTTGGTAGTGGAATTTATGCTGTAGTTCATTACAAAAGACAAGTCATCCTGAAATACAAATGTGTGGGGAGTTTGAATAGCAAAATGTATAATCCAGAAAGAAAGTATCTGATAAGTCTGGGGAGGGATTCAGAGATAATGGAAGTGTCAGAACTAGCACAGAAGGGATATATGAGATAATAAGCTTTTCAGGAGAAAGGCAGAGGATGAGCAGGGATTTTTACTATCTACTTTAGAGGATATTTAACAAACATTATCTCAATTAACACACATAATAGCCTTTTGCAGTGCTAGTATCAATGTATTACACATGGGGAAGTGGAGTTAGGTTGGGAAAATTGTCCATAGCTACACAACTACTAAGGATGGGGCAAAGAGACAACACTAGACTGCCATCCAAGTCTCACTTTTGGAAAAGAGACTTGTATTTCTCCTAAATGTATAGGCTGATAATCTGAAAACAAAATTAATAATGTATGGAATGTAGAAAATTCCTCGTGTCTATAGAATTACTTGTGAAGAAAAAAATGTTTTCTTCTTTATATATTAAAGAATAAAAATAAATACATTTAGCAAAGTTAATAGGATTCTAACTGTAGTTCTTGAAGAAATTTATTACTATATGCTTCAAGTTCTTAGGAGATTAGATTATACAATTTATTTTTATACATATATATATTATATTTTTACATAGCATTTTTTTTTACTATTCATGCATACACAATGTAGAGAATATTTTCAGCAAATATAGGAATGATAAAGATAATAGTTTATTGACTTTTTCTCTAATCATTCTTTGTTCTGATCTTAAAATTTTAAGGAATATTCTTTTAGAGAGACAATTTTAGATACTTTCTCAAACCAGCCTTCTGGAAAGTCCTGATTTAAAAAACAAAGCAAAACAACAAAACTCCCAGGGTATCGTCAGAAAATGGTGCATTTTCAGACTGTCATGAAGGCAGAGTGTCACAGCTTTGACATTATCATTTCTTTTTATTTATTCATTTTAGAGAGGAGAAAGAGAGAGAGAAGGGGGGAGCAGCAGGAAGCATCACCTCTCATATGTGCCTTGACCAGGCAAACTCAGGGTTTCGAACTGGTGACCTCAGCATTCCAGGTTGACACTTTATCCATTGCACCACCACAGGTCAGGCCCATTATCATTATTCATTCAGAGTTGCCCTTTGAACATTTTTGTAAGTGGAACCCAAAACAAAGAAAACCTGTGCAAAACTTAAAGTGAAAAGACATCATCATAATAATGACAAAGATTAAGAAGTTGAGGAGTTGAATTTTGAAGTTAGTGAATCACAAGGCACAAAAACTAAAGGCACTAAAAAACACTGGACCAACACAGATGAAGATCAAGAACAGGGAAGCTGGGGGAGTATACTGTGCAAAAAGAGTTCCGTCGTTCAGTAAGAAAGCTCTGTCAAGCTCAATGTGGACTCCTAAGAAGTCTGAGGCTGATGGAATCACATGGAGGCTGATGTCTTATCATTCTCACTCCCAAGCTTGAATCTTTTCTAAGACTCTGTTCTAAGGACATGTTTCTGTTTCATAATTTAGCAACAAATTGCCAGACTCTGACTCGCTTCCCAGTTTCTGTCCTTCTAAATCATTCTTGAGCACTAATTAGATTGTGTGCCATTTTCAACTACTCCGTTGGAAAATAAGGTACATGCTTGCATATTGTGCACTTATTGCTGTGCACATCTGTACTCCACATCAATCTTCAGAGATTTAAAAATGAACAACCTTTTAAAGGCAAAGAATCAAAGCCCTGCACTCCTAATTGGAATTAGGTCTTGCAGATACAGCCTGGACTAAAACTGAAATGGTATTATAACAGAATTAAGACATATTATCTTTTATTTTTGGAAATAATCAAATCCTGCACCAACATACACAGATATAAAAACACAATTTGAATAAATTATATTTTTAAAAATGTTTTTAATAGTAAAGTCAATCTTTTGAAATGGAAATATGAAATGGAAATCTATTTATATTATCAATATGAAATGGAAATCTATTTATATTATCAATAAAGTAGTTTAGCAAAAGTGTCTACCAATTTTGAGATGCTTGACATAAGGACAAAAAATATGAATAAGCAAATATGCCATTATTTTTCCCTGTCTAGCAGAAGCACTTTTTTTCCCTGCCACTTTCTAATTTTTTTTTTTTTTTTGTATTTTTTTGAAGCTGGAAACGGGGAAAGACAGTCAGACAGGCTCCCGCATGCACCCGACCGGGATCCACCCGGCACGCCCACCAAAGGGCGACGCTCTGCCCACTAGGGGGCGACGCTCTGCCCACTACGGGGCGATGCTCTGCCCCTCCGGGGCGTTGCTCTGTTGCCACCAGAGCCACTCTAGCGCCTGGGGCAGAGGCCAAGGAGCCATCCCCAGCGCCCGGGCCATCTTTGCTCCAATGGAGCCTCGCTGCGGGAGGGGAAGAGAGAGACAGAGAGGAAGGAGAGGGGGAGGGGTGGAGAAGCAGATGGGCGCTTCTCCTGTGTGCCCTGGCCGGGAATCGAACCCGGGACTTTTACACGCCAGGCCGACGCTCTACCACTGAGCCAACTGGCCAGGGCGCCACTTTCTATTTTATGTGTAAGATTTGAACTCTTGAAATCTGAGAACATCTGTTTCTAGGAGAAAGAGAATGCCTTGAAAAAACCATGTGTTTGTGACTCTTATCAGAGTAATAAATGACCCACATGCTTTCACATTAAGAATGAACCAGATAACATAAGCTAATAGGAGCCTGGCCAGGCTGAAAGAATTGACAAATTTTATTACTTATTAAAATTGGTCTTCAATGCTCTTAAGATAAGGAGAAGGGACTATATTGGTAGCTAGAAACATGCAGAGAATGAAGTTAACAGTAGTTCCAAGTGTATTTGAATGCTCTGTAGTATGCCCAATCGAGAGAGAAAAGTAAAGAACAGAAACTTATATATCCTGAGTATCTACTTAATTTAATTTATTTCCAATACAATACAGATGGTACAAACAGAAGTCATGTCAACAGGATATATGGGTGAGTAAAAAGAAACATGACATAAAAGAATAAGAAAATTGAGGAAGGAGCAGCTTGTAGTTTCACTAGATTTGAGACCCTAGGATAAAGTTTGGCAAATATTTTCTGTCAAGGGCCAGGTAGTATATATCACAGACTTAACAACTACTCAATTTGACATTGTAGTGTAAACGTTGCCAAAGATAATGTGTCAACAAATGAGCCTGGTTGTAGTCCAGTAACACTACTTATGGAGACAGTTTTAAATTTCATATAATTTTTATATATCACCAAAGGTCCTTCTTCTTTTTACTCCCAACAATGAACACATATGAAACTACTTTGAATTTGGGGACCATTCAGAAGCATGTACTGAGCTCAATTTCACCCTTGGGCAAAGGTTTGCTGGTCCCTACCACACAGCATGACTTCACACACCTACATGGATATGAAGAAGCTCACTGCAAACCCCTTAAGTTCTCTCTGACCACTGTTGATTTTTAAAACACACTCCATTTTTCTTGTTTTTTTTTTTAATTACAACTTATCTTAAATATTAAAGCATTATGTTTGAATGAGTAGTTCTTTTCTTAAAGATATCAATAAGTTCTAAATGTATAAATGCAGACATGAGACGATTGGAGAATAAAATTGCGTATTTCTTTTCATGGACTGTTTTAAAAATAAATAAAAACAATTTTGATTGACTTCACTGAGCATAGCAAGGTTGACTTCTAGAAGATAAAACAGCCAAGTACTAGTTCCTAAGAATAAAGAGACTAACCCATATGTCAGATTCACATGGTATTTTTGATATATATATATATATATATATATATATATATATATATATATATATATATAAAACTTCAATGAGACAAATTAATTATTTTCCCTTTAGCTTTGTGACAAGTCACTAACCTCATCTATCTGTGTGCAGGCAACTGTTTTCTGAGCTAGGATGCAATTAAACAATTCTACCCTGTCAGGAACTCTTTATTATGTACCAACAAGAAAACAAGGCAGTACAAAAGCTAAATAAAAGTAATTTTGCTAATGTAAGTGTACACTGGTGGTTCATTTATAGTGGTCCTGAAAATAAAGATATATTTGTATTTCTCATCTAGCTTGTTATGAATACCTTTGTTCAGTATTAGTTATAATTATAATGTACATATCCATACAGTAATGTTCATAGTCACATAATATCTATTTAGCCAGGTTGAATAATGAGAAATATCCTTCTCACCTACAAAACCCTTCCAATAAAATGATGAGTAATGAGTAATCTTCAACAAAATACTAGCAAAGTAAACCTAGCAAATGCAAAAAGAATTATATTGCAAACAGATATCTGATAAAGGATTAGTACTCAAAATATACAAGTAATTTATACAAATAACTGCATTTATAAATTGTATTATAAACATTCTATTTTGATATAGCTATCAGTGAAATATTAAGTTTCATACTCTCCTAATCTTGTACCTATTTCTCTGCCTTTCATTCTCTCTCTCTCTCTTTCTTTTGTTTCTTCTCCCTCATCTCTTTGACAGGTCAAGTCAGAATGACCAGGAGCTCAGACCTCAGACCAATTTGCTCTCCCACATTTTCTCACTTGACTTTGACTTGACTTAAATGCATTTCTCCATGCCACAACCATTTCTCTTGCCTCTGTCATGTATATACAATAGCATGCTCAACATCTTCATTTGTATCATAAAATAAAATTCCTTCTAGTTTTTGCTATCTCAATTTAAAAAGAGTGTAATCCCATCAATTATTTCTTTGATCAATATCTAAATCACCTCCCAATCTTACCAAAAATAATACCAAAAGGTTTTATAATGCCTGACAAAGTTATATAAAACCTCGTCCTGCAACCTCTCTGGCCTCACCTCATAATACTTTCTTTTTTGCTCACTTTGCTCTCGTACCTTACTCTTATATTGATTTCAATTCCCTGTTTCAAGTTCCCACCACTTTACCAGTGTTTCCTGGGATTACATTCCAAATAAATTTATTAAATTAGGGTTCTTATCCAAACAACTCTTCTATGTGAGAACCTAAGCAAAGACTTGTGTTAATAGAAGTATTTCTTGGAAGCACACTTTAGGAATCTCTTCTGACTTTGGGTAACTTGCTACCCAAAATGACAATGATGACCTTATTGCTGGTGGTAAGATGAATGTGAACAACGATGGACATGTCATATCATCGACATTTTTAAAACCTTTACCTATGGTGAATTAGGATGTGTTAGAGGTAGAAGTAGATACACTGGTCCATACCACAGCTCTTGCATTTGAGAAGTATTAATAGAAAGTCAATAATAGCTGTAACTAGGTGGTTTGTTGACCATTGTTAATGGTCATTGAAATTCTGAAAGAAGAAAGTTATAAGTTCAGGTTAGCCAACTCTCAAGTCAACTCTCATATAAAAGTGTGAATTTATCTATGAGTCTGTCTTTATTTTGTCAGTTTATTTTGTTCATTAGATTCCAACTATGAGTAAAATCATATGGTACTTGTCTTTCTCTGACTGGCTTATTTCACTTATAAATAGAGAATAGGCTAAAAGCTTTCAGAGGGTGAGTGTCAGGGTGAAGGGGGTGAAAGGATTAAGGGAAAAGGGGGAAAGGAAAGGAAAAAACACAGATGAACATAGGCAACAATGTGATGATTGCCAGGGTGGGGAAGATGTATAAGATTGGAGAGGATACATGATGATGGAGGGGTCTTGACTTGGGGTGGTGCAGTGTACAGATGATGTGTTATGAAATTGTGCACCTGAAACCTATATAATTTTGTTGACTAGTGTCATCACAATAAATGCAATTAAAAGTAAATAAAATCTCACTCAACATAATATTTCCAGGTCCCTCCATATTGTTGCAAAAGGTAATATTTCCTTCTTTTTCATAGCTCTATAGTATTCCATTGTATATATGTACCAAAGCTTTTTAATCCACTCATCCACTGATGGACACTTGTAAGCTATTTCCAGATCTTTGCTATTGTGAACAATGCCTCCATAAACATGGGGTGCATTTCTTTTTTTCAGTCGGTGATATGGTGTCCTTGGGATATATTCCTATAAATGGGATGGCTGAGTCAAAAGGCAGTTCCATTTCTAATTTTTTGAGGATTCTCCATACTGTTTTCCACAGTGGCTGCACCTGTATGCATTCCCACCAGCAGTGCAGGAGGGTTCCCCTTTCTCCACATCCTCGCCAGCACCTATAGTGTGTTGTTTTGTCAATGAGTGCTATTCTGACTGGTGTGAGGTGGTTGAGTGAAATAAGCCAGGCAGAAAAATAAAAATATCATATGACCTCACTCATTTGAGGAACCCAAGGAATAATGAGAACTGAGGAATGGAATTGAGACAGAGGAGAAATCAAAGGGACCAGAGGAAAAGAGGACAGAGGGAAAGGGGATGATAGGATGGGATAAACCTGAAGGGAAGGGGGGAGAATGCTGTAGGGAAGGGGCAAAGAAAATGTTGAGGGGAATAGGGGGGAGAGGGATGCATTCGGGTGACCCTAGAATCTATGTAAACACAATTAATTAAATTAAAAAATAATAAAAATATAAAGTCTGACCATTGAATTAAACAATAAAAAGTGTGAATTTAAAGGTACTCATTTCTTTCAACTGGATGATAGAATGTACTAAAAATCAAGTCCAAGATGTGATTGGTACAGAGTTACACAAAGGTAACTGAATGCACAGCCCAAGAAGTTTCTTTTGTGGGAGTCAGGACCCAGCTAGGGAAAGGATGAAACCTGAGGGGTGGATGTGTTTGAGAACCAGAAGCAGACAGTTCTCAGAATTCTCTGAATTGGCAGGAATGACTTCATCTTCATTGTCAGAGATTAGCAACTTTGTCTTGCCTGGAGATTACAAGAGTGCTCACCCGTGGTGGCTTCCTGAGCATGCAAAGTTTGCCATCATCGAAGCTTTCCCCTCTTATTGCTTTATGAACAATAATTAAGGTCAAGTCTTAGTATGTCTCAGTCTGAAAGTTCTATTCCTGATACAGGAGAAGGACATTATTTCTTAAAGTACTAAAGGAATCAGCTAATACAAATGAACAGAACTAGGAGAACAGCTTAAGAATTATGCTAGAGTTTGCTGAACCTGGTGGTAGAGAGGTTATAAGGATTGATAATGGACATAGGGTTGATATGGGGACACTACTGTCTCTTGAGGTTTAATGTAGTGGCATGGATAGCCACAGTAAGTCCAAGGACACTGCTGAAATGGATTGTTAAAGCTTAAAAAACTGACACTACATTAAAAATAAAGTGGAGATAACATAAATCTTGTGGGAGAATACTGATAAGTGAATAAAAAGACTCAAACATAAGCATGTTAAAATTGCTTCTATGGCAACAGAAAATTCCCCAGTTGACCCTATATCCTGGAGGTTACAGAGATTCTCTCCTCACTAGCAACAAAAAATAGGCTAATGTGGAGTATCTGGCATTGCTGAGTATACCAGAGTAGGCCTCAGTAAGCCTAGGTGGAGAGTCACAAGTTCTGCTATGGAAACAGTTTTCTTTGTGTCATTGGGAATGCTAGGACTCCAGAAAAATAGATGTCAGTTGATTTCAGTAAACTGTGAGAGACCCGGTAGACCTAAACAATACATTGTGCCAGAAAGACCAAATATTAATCAAGATATCCTGACTCATACAAGCCAGCCCATTACCAGAGACTCAAAAAGCAGCTATCTGTGAAACAGCTTTATGTATATAAACAACGTAGCAAGAGCAAAGGAGGAGCTACTGCTATCACCATTACAAATACAAAATACGGCTATTACTGAGTTTCCATATCTGAGCTAGCTCTCGGATCCAGAGCCCATGGGTTGAAGGCTACAACAGATAGAAATCTCCCTAATCTGACTCAAGGAAGCTACAGCTGTATGTTCAAATAAATATAAGCTGGGGCAAAGTTTCCCATATCCATTGCCCAGATGGTAGATCAGAGCAGGAATGGGATGGTGGGTTAGTGCCATCCTCTAAGGCTAAATGGTGCACAGGTTACTGTCTCTGTCACCTCTATGTACATGCTTCCACTTTAGAGCCTGGAAACACAGAGGATAGTAGGGAGGGTGGTGCAGGCCTACCTATCTGACTGCATAGTAGTCCTGCTAAAGCAGCTGTGCTGAATGTGGTGTCTTTCCTAGAAAAGGTCAAAAGTCTATACAACTCAACATACAGATATTTACCTGGTGTATTTGGTGAAATTATTCTTTAAAATATCCATCAAGAAGCAGGGTGATCAAAAGCGGTTCAACTTTACCTGGAATAAAGAGTAGTGCAAAGTCACATTCTTTCCCCAAGGTTATGTGTTTTTTGTCCCAGTACAGTCTGAAGGGACCCTGATCATTGGAAAAGCTCACACTGCTCCACTATCTTGATGACACGATGCTAATTGGGCATGGTGAGATTGAAGTAGCAAGTACTCTAGTAAAATCTATGTATGCCAAAAGCTCAGAGAAAAATCCTCTAATATTAAAAGCCATCAAATAAGTAGACATTTTAGGTATCTAGTGGACTGGGTGCAAAGATAACCTGACCAAGTAAAAGGACAATATTTGAGCATTGTACTTCTTCACAATGATAAAGAAAGGCATTTGTATGACTTCTTCGAAATACGAATATAGCACATATCAAGAATGGGACTACGATTGTAGTCCCAAGAATGGGACAACTTCGATCTATTTTTGAGAGATTGAGAACTTTGGGTGGGAACAACAGTAAATCCATCATAACTTGGAGACTGAACATTAAGAAATGAATTGAGTTGAATCAATTCATGTGTTTTATTTGGACCCCATGAGATTTTAATTTATGAAGGTGACTGAGTGATGACATGGAGAGGTACATGCCACTGGAAGGAAATTTCTTATATTTCTCAAGAGAAGGGGTCACATCTAACCCTATGAAAGGAAAGCAGCAGGTTTTTATCAGAAGGCAGAGCAAGGGGAAAGTGTGGGCTATCGCCTTTATTTGGGTTTCAATGGGAAAGGAAAGTCGGGGCCTAGCCAAGTGTTTAGAACTGGGCAATTTGAATCATTCTGGTGGGCGAGGGGCTACTGGAGTGGGCCCTAGTTGTCTAGTACCTGGCCTTGAGTGATTTAGGACAGGGAAAATACTGGCTTATTGTGTGAGAGTTAGAATAGGCGTTGATAGGGAAATAGGGACTTGGAATTATAGGTCTGTATGTCAAACACACACCTGCAAGAAAATTGTTATTATCTTTGGTAATTAGCTTGCCCTGAAAAGGACACTGTCTATCCAGGTCACCCTCAACATGTAAAAACAGCCAAAATATATTTAAGAACTTGGTTCTTAATAAATTACATAAGAGGTAGCTCAGAGCCTGTGTCACCTACTTCAGAGTCACTGAATCCACTCCCTTCGTTACACAGGTTGATTTATTGGCTGCCTAGCTGAGTTAACAGAGCAGAAACATCTGATGTCAGATTCATGGATGAGTTGGTTAGATATGTTGATGTCAGCCCAAAATATATGGTTGAAGATTACAGTTCATCAGTACTGGTCTTGAAAAACAGTAGTAAGAGAAAATTCTTCCTACATAAATGATTCTAGCAGTATACTAGGTCCACAGTCAGCAAACTTTTTCTTAAAAAGCCAAATATAAACAATTTCAATCTTGTGGGCCATTTGGTCTATTTTTTAATTATTCAGCTGTGTCCCTGTAAGAAGGGAGCTGCTATGGACAATCCATATATAAATGGGCTCAACTGTGTTACAATAAAACTTACAAAATCTGGTGGTTGTACCATGGGCCATAGTTGTCTGACACTTATACTAGGTTATCAATTTGGTCTGTAAAGAACATTGGTCTGAACTAAGAAGAGACATAGCTTCCAGGGCAATGACCACATCCTCACTTGTTGGGAGGGTCATGAAGCAGCAAGACTGGACTTTCAGTGATAGGAAGTTCTGTGGGCCTATGGGCATATGGTGTGTGCACCTTTGAAACTTACGTCAATGTCCAATGAAGAGTGTCTGTTCAAAGGAGGTACAAAAGTAAAAGGTAAGATAACTTGTCCAGTAGAAGTGAATCATCTTCCATCTTTCCTCACCCTGAGGGCACAAGCAAGATCAGTGAGTCACAATGAGCCCATGAACAAAACAGCTAGGGTGGTCAAAATGGACAATAGGAACAGTTCCAGCTGTAGGAGTTCCTTTCTCCAAAGGAAATATAAGTACTGCTGGAGCTGAATGTTCAACCAGTCCTCAGCAGAGACTGATACTGAGCCCTCAGAATACTTCTCAGTCAGCAGTCAGTATCCTTCTTGTATCTAAAGCTTTTGCTGTTGCCTGGTCAGTTTTGAGGTCTTTGTACTGTGGAATTAGTGGGCAAAGAAAGAATTTACTATTCTGGAAAAGATGTGACCTTTATTAGCATGAAGAGTTTGAAACAAACAGTCAGGAACAAAGTTTTGGGTTACTCCCCTGCACACGCTATCTCAGCCAGCTGAGTAGTCATCCAGGGCGATGGGGAAACTGAGTGGTAGAGGACAGAGAGGATGAAAATCCTCTCTTCCATCACAGTTAGCTGTGTCTATGTTCTCTTTATGAGACACCAATTTCAGGGGATTATAAGCTTTCTTAATACACATAGTTTGTCTTTCACTTTTTTTTTAAAGTAAAGAAGTGTCATTAATTATAGAATGGGTATCAGGAGACCTATACAGAAAAAAAATAAGAAGTGTCTTCTAAGCAGTCTGTAAGTTAATTTGAATTTTAACTTAGTGAATTTGCCCTAATTACTGTAGATAAATTGTGAACAAAAAAGTTGTCACCATCAACCTTAAATTTGTAGTTAAGTAGAGATGGCTGGCTATAAATGTTTATTTTACAAATAACTGTCCGAGTACTGTGCATTGCTGAAGACTATTAGTGAAACAAGTCTGGGGTCTCAGGGAGATAGAGACATGGAAGTGCATTTGTGGAAATGTATACACTATTCGCATCTCTGTCTAGTTTCCTGCTAATTGATGAACCACTGTTCATCCTTCATAACATAGCCCTTCAAAGTCTTGCTAGCCACCCTACTGTGCACATATGGCTATAATACATGCTCACTGTGGAAATTTATGGCACTGGATTGATATGAGATGCCATTTCCATGCACATGTGTATCAGATTACTAGCTCCATGAAGTTAGGCAGATGGCTATAATATCTAGCACAGGACTGCCACAGAAAACACCCTCAAAACATGCTTATTGAATCAAATGGCAATAGTTTGTATAGCATGAAGGAAAGAGAGGCTTGCTAGCTTCTATTTTTTAATCTCCAAGATTGTTGTAGATTAGTACAAACACAGAAACAATACATAATGAACATCAGAGGGCAAATCAAGATGTTAGCAGGAAGCAGAGAAATATTAAACATTAGGAGGTGTGGTTGTTTAACAGAAATACAAATAACCTGTTTGGAAGAGAAACATTTGTATATAGAATGATTGTCAAGCGCTTGTTTTCATTAGCAATAGTCATAGGTGTTTCTTCAAAGTCATGATTTCGCTCTCTAGACTCTCTATTCTCTTAGCTTTTGAAATACTTGCCAGCTCTTCTGATGGGCATATGTATTACCAACTTTTTCAAGCATGACATCATCTTCTAAACTCTCATATTCCTCACAGATGGTATTTCTCAACTTGAACTATTTTGTCAAGCGTGACATTTACTTACAAGGTTTCCGAGAGTGGATTAAAGGCTTCCTTATAGTTTTTGCTGCTACGTGTCATTTTTTCATAATCCCAATTGATAACTTAGTTACATCTTGTTGCTACTCTAGAAGCACACTGTGAAACAGTTTCAAATTGATGCTTCATAGTTTAAATAAACCACTTGTACTTTGATTTTATTTTTCATGACTGTAGGGAACAGTTGTGTTAGGTTTGCTCACTTGCACTTTGCATGATTAGTGCATGAGCACATGGCATATCCACGTGTATATAGTCTATGTAAGGCTATAGGTGCTTGCTCTCAGGGCGGAGGGTGGATGGCAGATCGCCTGCAGCCACTGTGAGGGGCCATTTTGCTGTTTGTTTGCCTGCTGCTGGGAAAAGTGTTTTCCCCTGCCTGTTTGCTGGTCCACAGTTTGGAGACTCTAATAAATGGGAATGGCCCAACACTTTCTGGCTCCATGGTTCCTCTACCGTCTGCCCGAATCCAACATGGAACTGCCTGGCCTCGACCACTGGCATTACAATTTAGTAAAAGATCTTTCTGAGCATTTCTAAAAGTGCAGCAAAGAACAAATTATTCTCAGCATGTATGTTTGTATATGTATATATGTCTGGATATGTGTCTAATTATATTCTTCACATACTTTAAGCTATCACTATGTATCATTAGCATTATTCAGCACAGAAGTGTATGGTTATGGAAATTAAAAAATTATAAAAAGGTAAAACACTAAATCTGTATGTATGCTTGTAGGTGTGTATTTGTGTGTTGTATGTATTTGTCTTAACACAACTAAGAAAATACAAAAATTAAAATTATTTTGTCTCTATTTCATTAACTCTAAAATTATTTGGAAATGCTCATTTAAAAATTAGCTTAATTTTAAACACGTTTAATGTCATGTACCAATAGCGTCTGGCAATGCTAAAGGCTTTCCGGTTGGACTCTCTGGGTGTACCACTAATCCCCAGTTCTTCCCTTTCTGCACTAAATTCCGACATCATTACCATCAAGGAGGAATTATGACTCTGGTTTTGTCTATTTTCTTTTCATTTTTTACAGTGGAGCAGCAGATCCTGGCCTTTGGCTGTCACTCCCTTCCCTTCGCAGCCTGGCCTTACAAATGTCCTCTCCTGCCCTACGACAGGCCACTGTGCACTGCCTTCCAAACCTTCACTCAAGCACTGACAAGACAACGGAGCCATTGTTCTTGAGGCATTAAGACTCCATTGGGTCCTTCATGACTAAATTGGCATCTTAGGAAATATTAGTTAGGGATAAAAGTAATTACAAGGCTAAAAAAGAAATAAAAGGCTTCCTGGAAAACCAGTGATCCTTTACATGTTAGGTATTAAGACTTAATATATAGTTTTCTCATCCTTGCAAATCTATACAGAATGAAGAAATGTGTTTAACAAGATAAAACATGGAATACAAGAGTTAAAAACATTATCAAATAAACTCCTAAAATACCTAGAACATAGAGTTCAATAGCCCTTAGGAAAACTGGAGCACATTTTCTCATATAGAGAAAAGTATAAAAAAAACCAAATTGCAAGTGTATTAATAATTTAAATTCAGGCTACACATACAAACACACACAAATGTAATAGCAATTTTAGGAATTAAATTAGTCACTTAATTGCAATTTTACAGGCTCATAATAACTATGGTGTGGGAAGCTAAGCATTAACTAGAATGCATTTCAAATGGACTTTATATGATCAGTTAGAATGGACCAATTTCAAGGCTGGTTGTTAAATGTTTCAGTTATTTAAATTTATTATTTTTTCTTACATCTGTGATTTTTATCTTTATTCTTCTTATGATCAAAAAGAAATCTATAGTGTGTTTGTATGTCAAAGAGTATATAAAAGATTATTTCTTTTCCTCTTCTAGTTCTTGTATATTTGCTCAGGCAGCATGCTGAGAAAGAAATAATTTTGCATTTCAAGTTTAGGGATCTGAATTCTATAATGTTATTATATACAGAATAGAAAATCACTTATTCTTTTCCTGTTCCTCAGTAGCATAATTTTTTTAGAGAGGGCAAAGACAAGAAAATCAGAACCACTGGGATGTCGTTAGTCATCCATGGGCTAGAACCATCGTGTGTGCCTTGGTTCTCCTGTCTTTCACACTCAGTCTATTTGAACTCTTTCAGAAAGTAAAAGGAGGGAGAGCTGATTAATACATGATTGACTGAATTGGTTGATCATTTGTTCATTCAGGAAATACTTTTTGTTTGTCTCAATAGTTTTCACATTCCATGATGACTAATAGCAACCTATTTTAAATAACTTTCCCTTAATTTTGGAATGTTCTATTAACTTTCAAATAAATTCCCTGAATACAGTCGTCTCTCTTATACAAATATTTAAACTATACACTTTCATCGGATTAATCTTGGTATACACTTCCTTATGGCTATGTGTTGAAAAAAGAATTAAAAGACCTTTCTAATAGTTTTCTATTTTTAAAATTTTATTTAGAAAATTAATTTTAATGGGGTGACAATGATCAATGAGAAAATACATAGCTTTCAGGTAAATATTACTATAACATTTGATCTGTTGATTGTGTTGTGTGCCCATCACCCAAAGTCAAATCACTTTTTGCCTTCTTTACACCCCTCCCCTCCCCCCTCCCCTACAATTCCCCAACCCTGGTTAGTTCTATGTTTTTTAACAAAGAAGTTTGAAGTTATTAGCTTGACTTTGAATGTTCTCCAAGACCAGGCCCCAACATAAGATTTTGGGCTTTTTTTCTGAATACTCTCCCATGGCAATACATGTCTCCTAAGTAGATAGTAGACTTTCTAGCTACAAAATAACTTGTGAGGTTGCATGGGCAGCTGAAGCTGACCCTATACAGAGGAAACAAGTAAAAAATGTACAAACTAGGCGAAAAGGAGTACCCAACATCTAAAGACCAAATCCTAAAAAATAATTAATTCCTGTCCATCTTGAGTAGTAGAGGGTTGAAGAAAAATGTGACAGAAATGGACATTAGGAATCTGGCTTTAAACTCCTAATTTGAATGGATACAAGAATAGTGTTTAAACTAGGGCATAACTAAAGAAAGATATTGGCTGAGAAAGATTCAGATCCTTGAGGTGTGGAAGTTGATTGGCAATTACCCTTCCTTAGTGATTATGACTTGTTAGACACATTGTTCATTTATTTCTATATCACCAGTTTACTGATATTTTGTGCTCATTAAATTTAGGTTGAAAGAATAAATGAATCACTTAATATATCATAATGTGCATCTTGGCAATTGCCTTAGGTAACAGGTTGAATTTTTCTTGAACACCCAAGATATCTAGAAAATAAAAATAAATGATTGGGTGCCTGAGGGACAGTCAGTGTGGAGAACACCAGGCAACTCTAAGCAGGGAGTGACAAAAGTTATTGCCTGCTATTACCTAAGGCACTGTCTAATAATTAGATAGTTATAGGATTTTAATATCATCTAAAGGCAAATGTAATTCACTATAAAGGGAAAGATTATCAACAAAATGTAAATAGAAGTATTTAAGAAACAATCATTGATCATGAGTATCCAGGCAGAACAGAGAAACAATGACAAAACAATTTAGGGAGTCAATATCACAGCCTTGTTTATACATCTTCCAAGGCCATTTATCTCTCCCTACTTAAATTGTAGGCCTAAGAAGAAAATTTCTCATGAGTGAAATTCTGGTGAGAAAAATCTGGAAGAGGATGTCTAACAAGAAGGGCACATTCATAATATATCTCCCTACCATTACAGATAGAATATGTTTAGTCTTTTAGGAATAGTTTTATGTATCTGGGTCTATTAATACTTTTTTTTTCTAGATTTAATTTGGGATCTGCAAGTTTCATTGAAAGATACCGGATATACCATGGCAAGTCACAAGGCCATGTGATGGATTCACTGAAGCCCAGCAGCCCACTTCCTAGCCTTCCCCATCTTCCTCCCATCATGCATACTGCAGCTCAAAAGGAGAAATATCTCCTAAGTTCCACCAACCATTTTATTTCATACAATATTAAAGACAACACTAATTATTAGGTCAGATTTGGAGAGAAATGAGCAGTGAAAAGAAAATAAATCACCAGTACATGTCACCTCAAGAGGGTCTGAGAAGAAGAATATAGCTATTTCAGACAAGAATCTTAGCTGGGCCATGGCTGCAGCTGAGGCAGAACATGGCTGGTCAGCTTCGTCTTCTGTTGTACAGCACTCTGTGAGGAAAGTCCTATAAAGGACCTGGGTGAAAACAACAGACATTAATCCTCTGTTATGAGGTCTTGGTTTGCATTTTGTGGTTTGTTTTTAAAGTTAGTTTCTTGAGTTGTTCCTCACTAAAAGACTTATTACATTTACTTCTGGTTCAAGACATATTTCTACTATCTTCAGTGTTTTATCACATCAGAAATGGGTGTTGAGTAATTGTGTACCCAAAGAGAAGCATCAGGGCTACATCAAAAGACTGCCAAATATAAATATTGAAGTTACAACCATCTAGAGTGCTGTCCTCACATCTTAGACAAGAGTTCATCACTGAGTGTATTAAACTTACCTTTATGTAAAGTTACTTGCTGGATTTTGTGACTTCAGAGAATCACTATTGAATATAGTATATGGGCCAGTTAGGGTTTATATATTTAGGCTAGCATAATATAGAGCATTCTGGCTGGATCAACAATGAGCTCACATAGAAATTTCTCAATTACATATCACTTGACTTTTGTGTTCTTCCTGGTCTCCCTGCCCTTAGTTGCATAAGGGTCAGATGAACCTTTTGCTCATTGCATTCTAATAATAACTAATACTGAAAGTTGCAAATGAGAGGCAAGGTTGAGTCAGAGAGCCTGTTGCTGGTGGCTCTGGAAACAGCAATGGCAAGAGCCAGAATCATTATAGTCCATAAAATATATTTCATGGATCAGTGTAACTGGGGAAATCTAGTTTTGATGTAATTTTTAATAAAAACCCTGGCAAAAATGTATATGGTAAGGTGTAATTTACACCGGACCCTTAAACAACACAGGTTTGAAAAGGACGGGTCCACTTAAATGAAAATTTTTTTTCAATAAATATAGAGTTGGCTCTTTGTATCCCTGGGCTTCACATTTGTAAATTCAACCAACTGCAGATGATAAACAGTGTTTACAACTCACAATTGGGAGTCTCCAGATGCAGCGAGACAACTGTATGCATTGTTCTATCCATTTTATATAAGGGACTTGAGCATACATGGAGTTTGGTATCCACAGGGGTTCTGGAACCAAGTCTTGGCAGATACCAATGACAACTTAGTTAATGGATTTTTGACTGTGTGGGAGTCAGTGTCTTTAATCTCTGTTTTTTTCCAAGGGTCAGCTGTATACTGAAAAATAGCAAGGTTAAAGGATTCACATTACCTCATTTCAAATCTTATTATAAAGTTCTAGTGATAAAAGTTAAACACACAATATGATATACAGAGGATATGTTGTAGAATTATGCATCTGAAACTTGAGAGTGACTAACATTAATTACACTTACACACATACATAGAACTGACTTTACACTATTGATGAGTATGAAAAGCAACATATTGAGTGAAGGCATATTAAACATGCTTATCAAATTCATATGTAATACAGAGGCTTATCAATGCTTTGTATGTTGGATGGTATGTTCAAAATATCACTCCAACCTAGAAATATAGGAACGAGTAAACCCTTGAAATTCAGCGGGGATTCATTTAAAAATCCTCATTTTTAGTTCAAAATAATAATGATAAAAACAATGTGTTGCTAACATTTTGAGAAAAGAGTGAGATAAACATATGGGATGTATTTCACTAGGTGCCTGTCTATATCTTTTAAGTTTCACAAAATCCAAAGAAAATCAAATAGATAATAACCTTTGGATTGCATAGCAAGTTTGGGGAACACAGTTCGAGTATTCCTGTTAGTCAAATTAAAACATGATCAACCAGGTTGCTGTAAATATATGCTCCATCTCAAGCTGTTTTAGTGGATATGTAGAATAGACTGGGCATTGATAGAAATATTGGGTCAGTTCCTCTGCTTTGATCTGACCCTATGGCTAAGGCAGCTTTGATTTTCCTGTGTGGGTAAATAGCAGCATTTCTGATGGAAATGAAGAATTAGCAGCAAGCACTGAATTTCAGTTTTCTCATCTGTAAAATTAAATAATTAATTATATCGCCTGACCAGACGGTGGCACAGTGGATGGAGTATTGGACTGAAACATGGAGGACCCAGGTTTGAAACCCCGAGGTCACTGGCTTGAGTGTGAGATCATAGACATGACCACATGGTGGCTGGCTTAAACCCAAATGTCATTGGCTTGAGCCCAGGATCACTGGCTTGGGCAAGGGGTCACTCACTCTCCTGTAGCCCCCTGGTCAAGGCACATACGAGGAAGCAATCAATGAACAACTGAGGTGCTGCAACAAAGATTTGATGCTCTCATCTCTCCCTTCCTGTCTGTCTGTCCCTATCTGTCCCTTTCTCTGACTCTCTCTCTCTGTCTCTGTTAAAAAATTAATAATGATAATTAATTCAATTAATAATTTTTAGTGTGAACCATGCTTGCCAGATACCATTCCCAGTGCTCAAGTTATAGTGGAGAATAAAACATAAAATGAAGACTATAAGATCTGCCTTTGTGCCTACTGTCAGGATTCAAAATCCCCCAGGTTATTTTAAGTGTTCGATCATTGGCAAGTGTGATTGCTACTGACAGAGTGAGCAAGTTAGGATAAATATACATTTTCTATGTGGCTGACTTTTAGAAACTTTGTACAAAGATGTCATTTTCCCAAGACGGAATTAAACAATTTGGCTGGTCTAGGCTGTTACTTCAAAGATCACTTTGGTCATTTTAGTGAAAAATCCATTAGAATGTTTCTTCTGATCAGTGATTTATTCTAACGGCATTGTATGCCTGGCAGATTTAAAATTTTAAAGCTGTTTGAAACTGGAAGGGAAAAAAAATGGAGCATTCGTTAAAAGAAGCTGTTTGCATTTTCAGATCTCTTTGAAAGGCTGTATTCCACGGTGTGGGAAAAACCTTGCCACTGACAAACAGCAGCAGAGCACTGAAGCAGGGGGCCTTCTGGAAGGCTGGTGCCATCAGTCAGACACAGACAACACAGAGCCACACAACATATTTAGAGTTTCTTTGGCTAGGATGAGAAGTCATAAAAGAAAAGATAGTCATAACAAAATCAGTTGCAAAAGTAAGTAAGAAAGATGACCTCAACCCCCCTGGAAAGAATAAAAAAAGGCTCATATTAACCCACCTTCAAATATTAAGGGAGAGAAAGAGTAACTTTTTGAAGAGGAAAGGCAACATGAAACTCTAAAAGTATAATTTTCACACACAGGAAACAATGTGAAAAGCCCCCATTGCTTCCATACAATATCAAGTTGCTCTTCTCAGCTGAGTTGCTTGCTAGGAGTCACCAAGAGATGTTTCAGGATGCTTGCCTGTCATTAACGTGTACTTCCAATGTGCCTAAGAAAATGTTAGCATGTTTCTTTTAGAGTTACAAAATCAGTCTATGAATTCTGGCTGGGATAAAATAAGAATGAGATAATTGAATCAGATATTCGTATTATGTTACAACAGTCTCACTACAGCTCTTTTCGCATGGTGGCACTGCTCCTCAAGTAGCCACATGGTCCTAGGAGTCTTGTAGGCTGGCAGCCACACAGACTCCCAAGTTTAAGCTCGGAGCACAAGCCTGGGTACAGTGATGCAAGGCCAACCAGAGCACACCTGGGAACATAGACTATGCTAGGCATGTGAGGACAGGGACAAGCTGGACCGAACCATTGGTACAAATATCTGGACACTGCCCTTTGTATTGAGTTTGATGAAGACAAGACTAAACTTTTCCCATGGTGGGATGGACAGAAATAAGATGTTGGGAACCTGTAGGCAGCCTTCTATTTCCACCCAAATAACCATTTTACCACCAAGCCACAACTTCCTACACATGTCTCTTGGAATGCTTTCCCTGTGACTATGTGACAGAACACCATTTCTACTGGCATTAATTGGTCAATAGTGAAAGACCTTCTTCAGAGCTTTTTTTCCTTTTGTAGAGCTTCCAGATGGTATTACAATGTGGCTGCTTTGTCATCCCAGCTGAGGAAGTGGTGTAGATAAAAAAATAATAATACTTTTTTTTCCACCTTCTAAGTTCTTTTGGTTGGGCCAATCACCAAACTAACAGAGACAGATTAACAAGAAAAAAATCAAAGTTTAATACATGTGCATGGGAAATTCACACAGTAATGATAAATACATGAAAATTCCAAAGGCAGTGAGGGAACATTAGGTATACAAGGCATTTTGGCAAAGGAGAAAAAGTCATGGGGAGGTCCTTAAATTTCAGAAGTGAGAATGGATGATTTACAATTAGTTGAGGAAGAGCAGAAAAGAGCATACATGGTAGAAAAAGCCCTTGCTAGGTGACTCAGAAACAATGGGACTCACTGGGTCTGGAGTCAAAGGCACCTGCCTGAACCCATCTTGCTTACCACACTTCATTTAAATGAGGCTAAGGCAGCATCCTGAGATCTCCTTCCTGAAGAAGGTTTCCTTGTCTGAATCTATTGGGCAGTAAAGGGGGAAGATTTTTTTATCTGAGTCTCTTGTTTCTTAATAAAGAACTTACAATCAATACCCCAAAAAGCAGCGTCAGGACAGCAGAATTTTCTCCCCTTCAATGTGAAAAAATTAATAAGAGGTAGAAAAATGTATTAATCACACAAAATTGTATTACATTTCTATTCGGTGCCAAGTATCTTATAAAATCTTGTTCTAAAGACAAGAATAAGTCATAAATTTGGCAAATATGAAGTTAGAAGTACTTGGGGGAAATTTTGATGGTGACAAGGAAGATTGGATCTCACTTATTTTCTTTTCCTCTCAATAGTGCTAGGCTGATGATGTCATATGCTTCTGGAGAGTTTTGGGTTGGAATAAATGAAAAGACTCAAGATATGGCCAGGGAAGCGAGCTAAGGACAGGTATTTACATTAGCTCTATGCTTTTATAGAGAGAAATTAAGAATATTGAATTTGGTATATGGTCCAGCACGCTTACCACATTAAAATAGTGCATAAGAATTTAGGATTATAGAATGTTTACTGGATTAAGCATCCTCAACTTTGCATCATTTTTTTTATAATTTAGTGAGAGTCAGGGAGGCAGAGAGACAGACTCTGCATGAGCCAGGACCAGGATCCACCTGACAAGCCCCCTATGGGGTGATGTTCTGCCCATATGGGGCTGCTTCTCTGTTGCTGTGCAATGGAGCTATTTTTAGCACCTGAGGCAGAGGCCATGGAGCCATCCTCAGTGCTGGGGGGGGCAACTCACTCAAAAAAATCGAGCCATGGCTATGGGAGGATAAGAGAGAGAAAGAGAGAGAAAAATAGATGGTTGCTTCTCCTGTGTGCCCTGACCAGGAATCTAACAAGGACATTCACATGCCAGGCTGATGCTCTACTGCTGAGTAAACTGGCCTAGTCCAGCTTTGCATCTTTTAGAAACTCAACCTCAAAGGGTTCTGGTCCAGGGAAGGAAAATGAATTGTGGCTAAAGACAGGGGATATTTGAAGTAGCAGTGAGGAAGGATAGTAAGAAGATAGGAATATTTCTTAGCAAGTAGTATGGGGAAACTAAGATAGCTGATTCAAGCAGGCCTCATGCAGCACCCTGACTCACCTGCCTCCTTTTTCCCTGTCTGACCACTCCCTTCATCATTAAGCCCTCAGGACAGTGAGGTTCTGTTCAGCATGAAATAATCTTAGGAACAAAGTCTTGGGTCTGTTTAGCACAGAGACCAAGTTTTGGTCAAACTAGAGATCACATCTAGGTCTCAGTTGTGTTTCAGCCCCAGGCCCAGAAACATAGCAAAACCAGATGAAGCAATACCAGGGCTGGTGGCACAACTGGCTATGGTGACTAATGACCCCCTATCTCATGCCTACCAATCATTAGAGACCAGGACCCTAAAAGCACATACCTGGAAAGCTGATGAATAGTCTATTGAGATCCTCCCCTAAGAGCTCCTTTAAAATTCTTGCCTTTAGAAAACAGATGAAAATCTTTGAGGTGAAGAACCAGGTGTGTGCATTTTCTCTCTCTTTAGAGCAAGCCTGTGCCTTTCTCCATCTTCTTTCCTTAGGTGTGTATCCTTTGCTTTCTCTCTTCTGTTATAAAGTACTGCAATATGCAGGTTAAATAGGACATCAGGCAGGTTACAGAAGATATTTAAGGTGTTTATTAATTAGCTGGCTAGCTAGCTACATGGGGCATGGTCCCAAATCATGTAGACCCTCTTACCATTGTGAACCTTCTTTATTACAAAATCAAGTATTGGTTAGGGTAGGTAAAATAGTCAATTACTAACAAGCTTACAACATCTATCTATAAGATCTATTAAAAGAAAAAAGCATTCTTACACATCAAGATCACAAGATAGTGATAATTGTTTTACATACCCGGCAAAGGCATTTTCGAATCTTCTAGTGTCTAACCCCCATCCCTGTCGCCACAACAAAATGTTTAGCTTTACATTGGTTGGCAAACTCATTAGTCAACAGAGCCAAATATCAACAGTACAACTATTGAAATTTCTTTTGAGAGCCAATTTTTTTTTTTTTGTATTTTTCTGAAGTTGGAAACGGGGAGGCAGTCAGACAGACTCCCGCATGCGCCTGACTGGGATCCACCTGGCACGCCTACCAGGGAGCAATGCTCTGCCCATCAGGGGCATCGCTCTATTGCAACCAGAGCCATTCTAGCGCCTGAGGCAGAGGCCACAGAGCCATCCTCAGTGCCCAGGCCAACTTTGCTCCAATGGAGCCTTGGCTGCGGGAGGGGAAGAGAGAGACAGAGAGGAAGGAGAGGGGGAAGGCTGGAGAAGCAGATGGGCACTTCTCCTGTGTGCCCTGGCCAGGTATCGAACCCAGGACTCCTACATGCCAGGCCGATGCTCTACCACTGAGCTAACTGGCCAGAGCAGAGCCAAATTTTTTAAACTTAAACTATATAGGAAGGTACATTCCTTATCAAGGTAGCACCCACACATGGTATTTTGTGGAAAAGTAATACTCAAGGGGCGAAATAGCCTCATGTGGCTCATGAGCTGGGGTTTGCTGACCACTGGGCCTTAGGAAAAGGAGAGAAACTAAATGAAATTAGCTTTACTAAAAATGTTGGGGTTAGCTTATTAGGAAAATCTAATAAACTAATCCCCGTTTGCTTTAGTTTACAAGTTTAATACATATAAAGCAGTGGTCCCCAACACCCAGGCCACGGACCAGTACTGGTCCGTGGGCCATTTGGTACCATTCCACAGAGGAAGAATGAATAACTTACATTATTTTTGTTTTATTTATATTTAAGTCTGAACGATGTTTTATTTTTTAAAAATGACCAGATTCCCTCTATTACATCTGTCTAAGACTCACTCTTGCCTGACCTGTGGTGGCGCAGTGGATAAAGCGTCGACCTGGAACACTGAGGTCACAGGTTCAAAACCCTGGGCTTGCCCAGTCAAGGCACATATGGGAGTTGATGCTTCCTGATCCTTCCCTCCCTCTCTCCCCCCTTCTCTAAAATGAATAAATAAAATCTTAAAAAAAAAAAAAGACTCACTCTTGACGCTTGTCTCGGTCACGTGATACATTTATCCGTCCCACCCTAAAGGCCGGTCTGTGAAAATATTTTCTGACATTAAACCGGTCTGTAGCCCCCTAAAAATTCGGGACCACTGATATAAAGGACTTAAAAAGGGATGATTATTAGAAAGCATATAAAATGTTACAGAATGAAGGTTTTTCAAGCAAAGGGAGTGGGCTCGTGATGCCTTTGTCTAGAAGTATACGTCACTCTCAGGACTCCAGGAGGGGAGAAAGAGTTAGAATTGGTGTAGGAATTCTTTAATTAAGATATGTAAACATTGTCTCCTAAAGGATCTTAAGGAAGGGGAAGAGGAAGTTTTCAGTTATCTTCTTTGTTGTCAAGCAAGTAGTGGCCTCAGTCCTTCCAGAGAACTATAATTAATTACTAATTAACTTTTACTCCTTTAATCTCTTTCTCTGTTTTTTTTTTTTTTTTTCTTTTCAAAAGGACCAGTAAGGGGGCCTGATTCTTCCTTTTAAAGTACTAATGTTAACAATTTTTGCAATTCCTTGGCACCTTATCACACTTCTAAGCTCCAAGAACCCCTCGTATGCCACCATAACTTGTTTCCTGAGTCTAAACAGCCCTGCTGGCTCATTACTTCTGAGCCCATGACAACTCTTAGAGCCACTGCTTGGTTTTTCCTTTTGAGTGTTTTAAGGCCAGGGGCTGCTGCCATTATGGTCATTCATGTGCAGGCTCTCTTTGAATTCAGGCAGAGAGTAAGAAAACAGTGCAGCCTAAAAATGGTGGGCTATTCCTTTATTCTAGCCTCTCAACTGGCTGGCCAGTAAATACACACAGGGAAAATGTAAGAATAAGATGGTACTCGAACTCCAGATGTGCAGGCTTTATTAAAGGAGAAAAACCTGCCGGGACACTTCTCTGAAATAAGGGCCCCCAAAACAGATTGAGGCAAAATTTTATAGGGTTGGGAATAGCCTTGAGCAAGGGTGAGCTGTTATGTTTGGCTTTCTGGAATACTCTTCCTTGGGGCGATTGACCAGCTTCCTGGAACCCCTCTATCCCAGGGGCGATTGTCCAGTAATTAAGAGTGGGGTCAGGTAGCCAAGTGGAACAGCAAAAGGGCAGTTGTAATTCCTGGTCAATTCATATATCTATCATTTCTCAACTCTGTGGTTACATATAAAAGAAAGGCAAATATTAATTGTATAATATATGGTGAGGGGTGACGAGGAGAAAGAGGAGAAAAAATTGGAAAATTATTGTTTCTTCTAGAGAAAACTCAAGAAAAGAACCTTGCCAAACTAAGTCCCTCATCCAGTTAAAAAGGTCATCAATTTCCATGCTGTAAGGTCTGAACTGTGCGATGTCTTCAAAACCCTGAGTGAGGTAGTAAAATAATCTTGCAGGGTAATAATTGTTAGTTGCTTGCTGTGAGTGCCAATTGAACAGGGTGACATGGTGATACATGGTCTCCTGGATGAGTCTCATGAGACTTGCTGGTCTGGTTTCTCTCAAATGGGAGGACATGTGGAGATTTTTAGAGACAGGGAACCTGCTGTTGTAAATTTTAGAAGGACTGAGAATGTGTGGTTTAAAAGAAAGAAGGTTTGGAGAATATTCACGAGGGAACTTCTCGGGCTGAGGGGCAGCTTCTCCTGTTGTCATCCCTACCTGTTTGATATTTCTCTCGTGAAGTTCTCCTTGAGGTATTGGGGAATAGGAGTGTAGGAGCATTTGATTGTAGGTTCCTGTAGGAACTTGATAAAGAAGGGGGCAAGCATTAAAATTAGACACAGAATAAGGATTGGTCCTATAATTGGTGCTAGCATGGAGAACAAGGGATTTTTCCACCATTGTTTGGAGTAGGGCTCAGTACCATCCTGGCCACTGTGGATTTGTTCTTGAAGTTGTAAAGCCAGTGGCTGCGGCCACCATCACAGCCACCTGGCCCATGCAGGTTCACATTGGATTCGAACAGTCGGTAAAGAAACAACAGAGCCAAAAACTGGTGGGCCATCAGCTTTAATTCTAGCTTGCACCCAATGGGCAAGTAAAAATACACACTGGGCTCCAAAACCCACTCATTCAGTGCTCACAAAGCTATTGACTTATCTGGGTTTTCTAGAATCAAAGGTCTCTAGCTCACCAGACTTATTCACCTCTGTTTCCCATCTCCTTCCTTCTTCCTGCACAAACTCTGCAAAAACTGGCTTCTCACTCAGCACTCTGCCGTCTTGGCTGCTTTCCTCCTCTCCTCCATGTGACCCTTCTCTGCTCTCTAATGCTAATCTCAGGAACCAAGAGAGAAAGCTCCCAGTCTTCCCCACTTTATAGTGCAGAAATCAAAACCTTTAATCCAATATACAAAATAGGGAAGTCTCTAATACAAAGTCACTTATCTGAGGCATGATGGGAATGCACCACCCCACATCAAAAAAGCCTGGGAAAGGCTTAGTCCTAAAACCAAGCCCCAGGCTACAAGGGGCCTGCCTACACACATTAATATCACCTGGGTTATGGCTTCCACATGGGCAGTGCCATATTTAACAAAGTGAGCATAATATATTTTATCTGCCTAAGAAAGTTTTCGGAGAGAGTTGATATTTTCCTTGACCAGGCCAGACTAGTTATTGTAGTAGCAATACTGTTCCTGTAAAAAGAGGAAAGTACTACCCTTCTCTGCTGTTAGTAGATCTAAAGCCCTCCAGTTTTGTAGGTGACCTGAGCTAGAGAGATCAGTTGTCTCTGGAGGGAGGCTAGAGAGGTGGCTGAATTATCAAGGGCCTGTTCTGGGTCTGCCTTTAGTTGGTTAGTAGTCATATACTATGGCCTAAGCCAGCCCCGCCTATCCCTATAGCCACTATAGAGGTGGCAAGGGTAAGGTCAAGGAGGACCAGGAGGAAGGCAGCCTGTTTATTCCTGCTTGTTTTCAGGTGGTTTGAAAATCCTTTCTCTTCATAATATGCTAGTTGTGGTGCAACTGTTACCAGGACACAAGGGAGGGGGAAAGAGGTGTTTAAGGTTTTTAGAATGATTCCATTGCACCAGAAATGAGTTCCATTAGGGCTGGTTAGAGAAGTTTTGATTGGGATAGTCTTATTAAATAATGGAGTAGGCCGATTTTTGTAACAAATTGAGAGGTTTGAGGTGGGGTCTTCTTGGAAAAAAGGAACTCCAGAAAGAGAAAAAGGTTCTGGATTTTTTGTGATGTTGAGTGAGTAAGGTAAAAAAACTGCAGTGATGGGAGACTTATTAAGAAAGGTGCAGAGAAAGCAGTGAGAAATATTATATACAGAAGTGAGGTTAAGAAGTGCTATCCATGAAAAAGGTTGAGTAGGGATTAGATGCTTGAGTTTTAAGTTCATCTTCATGGGTAAGGATAGAATTGGTTAATTCTTCAAGAATCTTCAAGGGAGATTTTTCCTTCACCCATTTTTAATATATTTTGAGTTTCTGTTTGGAAGACCCAAATTTGACAAATAGAGATACACTAAGTATGGTTTTATCCACTTATTATTCCAGGGGGCCCAGATATTAAAGATCCAAGGATTAGAGGAGGTGGTCAACTGAAGAAATAAACAATCTTTAAAGAATTGACCATTAGTGCACTTATTTTTACAAATGGGTTTAGTTTGGAGATCAGGAATTCAGAGATAAGGAGGGTTGTATAGCGGGGGGTGAAAGTTCTTCCATGGTAAAGTTAGAGATATTCTTTCCTGGCAGCCCTGGAGAGAACAGTTAGCTTGAGCTAAAAGAAATGTTTCATGTCCATTTGTAGGCTCTTCTTCAACCAAGATAACCCAGTGATCTTGTCTTCTTACTATGTGAAGGGTAAAAAGACTGAGAAGCATTAAGAGGTGAATGCTATTCATTCTCCTAGTTCTTCAGGGATATGGGAGAGCTTTAGGGTTAGGGGGCCTGTAGGGGTTGAAAGATAAGATTTAGGAGGTTTGCTGATATAGGGTTTGATATGAGAAAGGTGAGTCCATTGGGTATCTCCCTCTATTTTTACAGCTGTTGGAGTACTCAGGATGACTTTATGGGGTCCCGTCCAAACAGGTTGGAGTGGTGTTTTTCCTCAAGTTCTCTTGTATACCTGGTCTCCGGGTAGGAGGAAAAAATGTGTTTTAGTTGTTGGAAAAGGTTGGGGTATCAGCTTGTTAACCTCAGCATGTAGGTTGGCTCACATATGGGCCAGAGCAGGAAAGTAGAACCCTATAGCAGGATCCAAAGGTGTAAGGGGGATGGAGTCTAAGAAAAAGGGTTTACCGTACATGATCTCAAAGGGTCTTAGGTTTAATGGTTTTCTGGGCATATCTCAAATTCTCATGAGAGCTAAGGGAAGAAGCTGAGGCCAAGGTAGGAGTGGTTCTAGGATGAGTTTTGTGAGATGATTTTTGAGGATCTGGTTTGCTTGTTCGACCTTTCCTGAGGATTGAGAATGGTTTTGAGTGTGTAACTGTCATTTGAGTCCTAGGTAGGATGAGAGGGATTGGGTGGTGTGAGAAATGAAGGCAGGGCCATTATCAGATTGAAGCATAGAAGGGAGACCAAATCGGGGAATAATGTACTTGGTTAAAATGATGGCAACGGTGCTAGCATCCTCTTGTTTAGTGGGGAGTGACTCAATCTATCCTGAAAAGGTTTCTACTATAGCTATTCTAAAATCACTTATATTTTGGCATACGTGTAAAGTCTATTTGCCAATTTTGGGCTGGTAGTTGTCTCCAAGCCTGGTGGGCAGGGAAAGATTTAGGATGTATTCCTCCCTGTGAGGTGCAAGAGATACAGATATGACAAGATAAAGTTATGCATTTAAGAATTGCAGAAATACTATTACCTGTGAGGAAAGAGGAGATGTAGATTAGAAGAGGTTGGTAGCCTACGTGGAAAGACTCGTGTATGGACTGTAAGATGGTCTCAGTCTGGGATTGTGGAAGGAGGAGCTTTCCATCCATGAGAAAACATTTCTCCTTTTGTGGGAGAGAGGAGTAGAAAGTTTTCTCCTTAGTGGAATATTGTGGAGTAAGTGAGGTGAGGAAGTACATTTGTGAATCAGGAGGCTGGGTTGCAACTTTCTTGGCTACCTGATTGGTTAAGTTATTTCCAATGGATATAAGAGAGGTTCTTCTTTGATGTCCCATACAATGAATAATGGCTGCTTGCTTGGGAAGTAGAGCTGCATTTAAAAGATTTTGTATGTAAGTGTGGTTTTGGAGGGGATTGCCTTTGGTAGTAAGGAATCCATGCTTCCTCCAAATGGCTGCAGCTGAGTGAAGAATATGATAACAATATTTTGAGTCCGTGTAAATATTAGCCACTTTGCCAGAGCTGAGAGTTAAGGCTCTTGTAAGAGCTATAAGCTCAGCCTTTTGTGAAGTAGTACCCTGTGGTAGGGGCTTAGCCTCGAGGATGAGATGTTGGTCAGTGATGATTACATAGCCTGCCTGAGTGGATTGTTGTCTGGTCTTAAGTGTGCTCCCATCAATAAAGAGAGTGAGGTGTGGAGTGGGAAGAGGTGTAGAAGAGAGGTGAGGGAAGGGCGTAGCGAAACATGTGAGAAACTGGAGGTAAGGAGGAGGTCGGGAGGAGTGTAGCCGGATTCAGATCAGAACAGGGCTGGAAAGAGAATTCAAAATTTTCAAGAAAGATGATATGAACTTGTTGTAATTGAGAGGGTGATAAATGGGCTAAGGCCTTATGAGTAACAAGGTCCTGTAGATTGTGAGGAGATTTGATGATGACTTTTTTTCTGAATGAGAGCTTTTTCTCTCAAGGGCTAACAGGGCAGCGGCTGCCAGAGTTCTGAGGCAGGGTGCCCATCCCTTGCAAGTGGGGTCAAGCTGTTTAGAGAGATAAGCAATTGGTGCAAAGGAGGGTCCCTTTTGATGTCCAAGGATTCCAAGGGCAAGCCCTTGTTTTTCTGTAACATAGAGTATGAATTCTGAGTTTAAGTCTGGAAGATGTAGGGCAAGTGCTTTAAGGAGAGGCTGTTTGAGTTTGGTGAAGGGTGTTAGTATTGGGAATTTAGGATGGGTTCAGTGAGGTCCCCTTTAGTGGCCTCATAGAGAGGTTTTGCTAACACACTGTAGTTAGAGATCCATGATCTGAGAAAACCCGCAATTCCCAGGAAGGAGAGAAGCTCCTCTTTGGTAGAGGGTGTTGGTATGGAGGATATTAAATGTTTTCTATTAGTGGTGATGGCCTTCTGTCCTGGGGTCAACTGAAGCCCTAAATATGTGACCTGTGATAGGGAGAGCTGTACCTTAGCAGGAGCTACCCGGTAGCCTGGTGAGCTAAGAAATTGAGTAGTTGAATGATGTCTGATTTAGAAGTTTCCGAGGATGGACTGCAGAGAAGGAGATCATAGACATACTGTAAGATGGTGCTCTGGGACAAAGGTAGTGATTTGAGGTCATTAGCTAATGCCTGTCCAAAAAAGTGGGGGCTCTCCCGGAAGCGCTGAGGTAGGACCGTCCAGGTTAGCTGTTGTGAATGTAAAGTGTCAGTATCGGTCCAAGTAAATGCAAAGAGGTTTTGACAGACAGGATGTAAGGGAATAATAAAGAAGGAATCCTTATGATTCAGCACAGTAAAGTGTGTAGTATTGGCGGGTATGGTAGATAAGATAATGGGTTAGGAACTACAGGAGTAATGAGAAGAACTGCCAAGTTAATGGCTCGGAGGTCCTGCACTAGCCTATAAGTGCTGTTGGGTTTGACTACTGGAAGGATAGGAGTGTTGTATGGCGAACTGGTGGGGATAAGAAGTCGTGCATTAAGAAATTTAATTATGTGTTTTCAGTCCTAGGAGGTGTTTGTGGGAAATGGGATATTAGGGTACATTAGAAAAGAGGGAGAAATTTTTAAGGAAAATTTGGACAGGGGTATGATGTCTAGCTATGGATGGGTGTTGAATGTCCAAGACCAACGGGTCGACTAGAGAGGAAGGAAGGAGAGGGGAGAGAAGTTAGAAGCCAGCACGTTGGGGTGATGAACCACTGGCCAACAAAAGGAGAATATTGAAGTTTGTTGTTGTAATGTTTGAGGAAATAATTGGAAATAATTAGAGTGCAGTACTGAATTTAGTTAGAATGTCCCATCCTAGTAATGGAGTGGGACATTGTGGAAAAACTAGAAATTGATGTCTAGCCTAGTATGCAAGTAAGTGGTGAAGTTATAAGAGGGCTAGTGCGTAGACCTGAAACCCTGACTATAAAGGTATTAGAGGGACTCAGAGGTCCTCCAAATTCAGGGAGGGTGAAGTAGGTGGCCCCAGTGTCAATGAGGAAGGAGATTTCCTTACCTGCTACATGAAGTTTTACCCTGGGCTCAGTGTTGGTGATCTGTACCAGGGCCAGTGTCCCAGGGCCTCCTCAATCCTCTGCTTGCCAGGCTTAGGAAATCAGTCACTGAATGGGTATTAGTGGGGAGGTTTGACCCAATCCCTCTCTGGCGACTGGGGCAATCAATTCCCCAATGACCCTCCTGGTGACAATGCGGGCAAGGCCCTGGCGGTGGATGGGGATTAGGACATTGCTTAGCCCAGTGTCCAGGTTGGTAGCACTTAAAGCAGGGACCTGGTGGCTCAGATTTGGAAGATTGACCCTGGAAAGGTTTGGTTTTTGAGCCCAGAGTAGGGTTCCCTTTTAGAGCCTTTGCTAGCATTAGGTAATTCTCCTGATTTCTCTTTTGTTGTTCCTCCTTCTCCATGTCCTCCTGATTATTGAATATCTTAAAGGCTAGATTTAAGAGGTTTCTCTGGGAAGTCTCAGGCCTGTTCTCAAGTTTCTTAAGCTTGCGCCTGATGTCTGGAGCAGATTGTGAGATAAAGTGTGAGTTTAAGAGGGTGGTCCCTGCTGGAGTTGTTGGGTCTAGGCAAGTGTACCTTTGAAAGGCCTATAAAAGGCATTCTAGAAATTCTCCAGGGTTCTCTTGGGGCCTTTGAATGATTTCTTTAATTTTGTCATAATTGATGGCCTTATTGGCAAGTTAGTTGAGGGCCTGTTGTAGGTAATCAATCATTTGATCTCTGAGTTTTTGATTGGCATGATTGAGCTGGTAATTCCAATTGGGATCATCCGAGGGAACTGCTAGATGACCTATGGGGAGGTTGTTGTTCTTACTGCTTGCCTTATCTGCAATTTGTTGGGCAATGGTCCATATTTGGTCCTTGTCACTGGCTGACAGAGGAGGTGAGAATAATACTTAAGTCGTGACAGGTTAAGTCATAGGAGTGGGTAAGGTATTTAAATTCTTTCATGTAAGTGTCTGAGAAGAATGACACTAGGCGGCACTCAATTTGGGCAAGGTCAGAGAAGGAGAAAGGGATAGCGACCCTAACAATTCCCTCAGCTCCCACAACTTCCTGGAGAGGGTACATGCCTGGCTGGGGTGGCTTATGTGGGCATAGGTGAGGGGGAGAAATTGGAGGAGAGGAATTAGGAGAAGGAGGTAATGGAGTGTTTTCAGGTGATTGTGTTTGATAGGGAGGTGGAGCAGTAGGATAAGGAGATGGAGGAGTAGGAGCAGAAGGGACAGCAGAGTAGTCTTGAGGGTCAAAAGTATCAGATGGAGGGTCAGAGAGAGGAGAGTGGGTAGAATATGAGGTAGAAGTTCTGGCCAGCAGAACTTGATAGGTAGAGCATGAAGAGCAAAGGAAAGTCTAGACCGGAGATAGAAGAAGGCCTGCACATAAGGGATTTCTGATCCCTTCCCCGTCCGGTGGCAAAAATTGTCAAGATCTTTTAGGATACTGTAATCAAGGGTTCCATTCTCTGGCCAGTGAGAATTGTCTTATTTATATTGAGGCCAGGCTGTATTATAGAGGAAGATGAGTTTTTGTGTTTGAGGTCAGACAGGCCAAGTTTGGTGAGATTTTTGAGGACACACCCGAGGGGAGTCTGGCCAGATGGTTTGGACTGAGAGGAGCCCATAGTAGAGGAGACTGGTGAGAGAAGGGGGCATCCCCATCTTCAGTCACAATTCTGAGAGGAGAAAATCTCCATAGAAAGAGAGTCTCATACAGGAGGTTGTCACCCCAAGGCTGAGGGGATGCAGGAGACGGGCCTGAGTAGGCACACGTAGACTTTTGTAGAAGTCCATAAAGAAGTAGAGGCAGACCACTCGCAGATATGGTGTCCAAAGTCAAAACCATCTGACCAGGAAGGGGTGTTTTTAGAGAGAAATTTGGAGGCCAACTGAGGAAGGGGAGGAAGAAACTCCTTACCTTCCTGGTCCAGCGGGTTCAGGACAGGGTTGGACTGCTGCTCACTCAACCTTGCTCACACAGCCGAATAGAATCAGGGAGTTAACCTGGATGAGCTGCCACTGTCCACTGCTTCCCTGGTTGTAAGTTCGGCCGGCAAGGAGATTGTCCAGGCAGCCAGTACCCTATCCAGGGTTTTGGCACCAGATGAAAGAATGAGGCACTCGAACTCCAGGTGTGCAGGCTTTATTAGAGGAGAAAGACCTGCTAGGTTGCTTCTCTGAAACAAGAGCCCCCAAAACAGACTGAGGCAAAATTTTATAGGATTGGGGATAACCTCAAGCAAGGGTGTGCTGGTATGTTTGGCTTTCTGAAATACTCTTTCTTGGGGCGATTGACCAGCTTCCTGGAACTCCTCTGTCCCAGGAGCAATTGTCCAGTAATTAAGGGTGGGGTCAGGCAGCCAAGCGGAACAGCAAGAGGGCAGTTTTAATTCCTGGTAAATTTATGTATCTATCATAAAATACTTACCTTTCTATTCAGGGCTCCCAAAGCCATTGACTCATCTGTTTTTTCCTAGAATCAAAGGCCCCCACCAGTCTCAGTCACCTCTGGTAACCCATCTGCCAACATGGCTTCTTACTCTGCAAAACTGGCTTCTCCCACCTTCCCTTCCATCTTGGTTTCTTCTTCTTCTTCTCCTTCTTCTTTCCTGCTCCTTCCTTTTTAAAATTTCTTTGGTGCCAAGAATGTCCCCTCCAGCCAACATTAGCATAACAATGGCCCTTCCTAAACTGGAAGGTAACCAGCAACTTTACAGACCAGCACCATTTTTAACAATAAAAGTGAACAGACTCAGAAAATATAGATGTTATGAACTCATTTTCCCAACAAGTGTACTTTCATTTTGTCTGCTTTGCCCTTGAATTCTTGGCTCTGAATTCTTTTCTAGCCAAACTCCAGAACCGAGGCTGCTGAAACAAGAGCCTATATCACCACCACTAGCAGTACTTTCTTGGAAAGGTTGTGTGGCCCTGATATGACTAGAAGATGTCCTTGACATACACTCAAGGTGATTTTTCAACCTGTAATAGAGATTTTTTTTTTTCTGGCAGTTTACAAAATCTTTAAATGAATTGACATAATTTTACTTTGTGTCAAACTAAAATTTTTCTGAACTTAACATTTTCTTTTCTGTTTGCTTGTACCAAGAAACTACTCCTTTCCTGTTGAGTCCATTCTTTAAATTAACTATTTCATTTAGGATGTAACTGTACACAGCACTGCAATGCCTGTGTAAAACCAAACCTTTCTAAACTCAGAGGTGGTGTTTGGCCCCTTCTTATTTTTTTTTTTTCCTTTTTAAAGCCCTTTTTACTCATCATGTCTGGGTGACACTCTCTGAAACATTGTTCCTGAATAAACCACCCAATTCTCTTCAGTTTTAGAGAATGATCAGACCAGAGTGTATGGTAAAAATGTGGGGAGGATATCTTTTGTAATAGCTGAGTAACTCAAAATGCAGCTGTTGAATGATAACCAAGTTACACCTTTTCTATAACAGATAACAGTTAATTAGAGTTGAATTTCAGAGACATGAAAGTTAGATTTTGAATATTTTTAAAATATAACAATAATTATAGCTTCTATTTACTGACCCCTATATAATAATTACTTGAAGCCCTAGACAGAGAGCTTGGTTGGTTAGCTCGTCCCAGTGTGCAGAGGTTTCCAGTTTAACCCCTGGTCAGGGCACATCCAGGAACAGATTGATGTTTCTGTCTGTCTGTTTCTGTCTTCCTTCTTTTCTCTTTTAAAAATAAATAAATAAAATAATTACTTGAATATACACAGATTTTCTAGAATTATGCATAAACATAAGAAAAAATTGTATTTGTTTTTTTAATATAGCATAACAAACAACCATAATTTTAGCAGCTTAAACGAGACCTATAACCTATTTCTGTAAGTCAGTGCAGGTGTTGTAAATTACTAGTTCCTCAATTCTGTAGGTTTACATAGAGACACCAAGTCCAGATAAATTTTAAGGAGTTTTATTAAAGGAGATTTATTAAGTATGCTGGCTCATATGACTAACATGGGGCATTCACAGACCCAAATTGTGTGTATGTCCAGGCACAACCCTTGTGGCAGGTTGTATACCTTTGTTCACATACACACAAGTTGGTGGGAAAAGGAGGAGGGGGATGGGACACAATTCATTAGCAAGCTTACAACATTTGTCTATAGGACCTATAAAAAACATTTCTACACATCAAAACATATAAGGTAACACAATAGCAAAAATGTTATTTCACATATTAAAAGATATTCCTAAATTTTCTAGCATTCATTTGCCATTCCTTTGTTTAGAAATATATACATTAATTATGCATGCTCAAAAGGGGAGGGGTTGTTTCCATGGTGCTAGGGAATAAATGCCTGCAAATGGCTCATCAAATAAGAAAAGGATTTTTCAATCTCTCCCTTTCTGCACCTGGCTAGCTATTTACCTGCTTCCTCACAGGTGTGGGGGACTGATGGGAATCTAAATCTCCTTCCCCTCTTTATTTACAATACAATGCTATTGGCCATACTGAGTTGGTGCTAATCACACAAATATAGAAACCACATCTAAAAAATCTCTCTACACACCTAGTCCAAATTAATAAAATGCTCTTTAAGCTTCCTAGTAGAAGGGAGCCTCTTGCACAGTACATTTCTGCAAGCTAGAAAACTTTCACATTTCTTTTTTTAAAATATTAATATTAATTTTGTAGCTTTTTGGTACCTGTAAAGCCAGTAGCCATGGCCACCATTACAGCCACCTGGCCAATGCAGGGTCTCATTTGATTTGAACAGTCGGTAATGAAAAAAATGAAGCCAAGAACTGGTGGGCCATTAGCTTTAATCCTAGCCTGCACACAGTGGGCAAGTGAAAACACACTCTGGGCTCCAAAAACCACTGACTCAGAGTTCACAAAGCTACTGACTTATCTAAATTTCCTAGAATCAAAGTTTTCTACCTCACCAGCCTTATTTCTTTTTACACGGACAAAGAGAGTCAGAGAGAGGGATAGATAGGGACAGACAGACAGAAATGGAGAAAGATGAGAAGCATCAATCATCAGATTTTGTTGCTGTTGTGACACCTTAGTTGTTCATTGATTGCTTTCTCATATGTGCCTTGACCATGGGCCTTCAGCAGACCTAGTAACCCCTTGCTCGAGCCAGCAACTTTGGGTCCAAGCTGCTGAGGTTTTTTTTTTTTTTTGCTCAAGCCAGATGAGCCTGCGCTCAAGCTGGTGACCTTGAGGTCTTGAACCTGGGTCCTCTGCGTCCCAGTCTGATGCTCTATCCACTGTGCCACTGCCTGGTCAGGTCTCACCAGCCTTATTCACCTCTGTTCCCCATCTCCTTCTCTCTGCACAAACTGGCTTCTCCTTCAGCACTTTGCCATCTTAACTGTCTCTCCTCTCCTCCATGTGGCCTCTCTCTGATCTCCTTTCTCTGCTCTCTCCTCTAATGCTAATCTCAGAAACTGAGAGAGAGCAAGTTCCTGGTATGCCCCACTTTATAGTGTAGAAATCAAAACCTTTAATCCAATATACAAACAAGGAAGTCTCTGATACAAAGCCACTTATCCGAGGCATAATGGGATTCCTCATAGGAGTGTACCACCCCAAGGTGGGAAAGGCTTAGTCTTAAAACTAAGCCTTTGGCTATAACAACTTTGCCAGCTTACAGCCTGTCTCCCACACCAAAAGCGAGCAAACATATATCACATTAAAAAACTTATTTGACCAACAGTATTTTACTACACAAGTGGTCTCAGCTTCTGTATGCATTGCAAACCTGGAATCAAGATGGTAGTCAGGGTGAGTGCTTGCCTCGACAACTGGGGGAGTAATCCATTACCAGGCTAAAACAGGTTGTTGAAAATGTGCATTTCTTTGAGTTTGGAGAACTAAGACCATGGCTTTCTGTCTGGCTGTCAGGGTTACCTTCTGCTTCTAGAGAACAGCTGCATTGTCCCCTGCATTTTTAAGACAGCAATAAGACTTTTAGCATTCCTTGTGTAAAGCCAGTGGCCACGGCCAGGGCCACCATCAAAGCAGCCCAGCTCATGCAGGTTCACAATGGATTCGGACAGTCGGTAAAGAAACAACGGAGCCAAGAACTGATGGGCTGTCATCTTTAATCCTAGCTTGCACCCGGCGGGCAAGTAAAAACACACACTGGGCTCCAAAACCCACTCACATTCAGTGCTCACAAAGCCACTGACTTATCCGAGTTTCCTAGAATCAAAGGTTTCTAGCTCACCAGCCTTATTCTCCTCAGTTCTCCATCTCCTTCCTTATCCCAGATACAAACTCTGCACAAACTGGTATCTCACTTAGCACTCCGCCATCTTGCCTGCTTCTCCTGGCCACATGGCCTCTTTCTGCTCTCTGCTCTGCTCCCTCTGTTCTCTCATGCTAATCATCCCAGGAACCAAGAGAGCAAGCTCTCGTGTAGTCTACCCCCATTTTATATTGTAGCTTCACAACCTCTAATCCAATATACAAAATAGGGAAGTCTCTAATACAGTCACTTCTCTGAGGCATGATAGGATTGTACCACCCCACATCAAAAAGGGTGGGAAAGGCTTAATCCCAAAACCAAACCCCAGGCTACAAGGATTCTCAACACACATTAATATCACCTGGGCGATGGCCTCACGTGGGCAGCACTATATTTAACAGAGTGAGCATAATATACTCTATCTGCCCAACACCTTGTAACTCTAATCTCTGACTTCACCTCTACTGCTGCCTTCTGCCTTTTAAAAGGCTTATGTGATTAGGTCATTTTCATTTGGCTAATAAACAAATTTTAAGGTCAACTGATTTAAATCTTAATTACAATTTAAAGTCCCCTGTAAAGCCAGTATGCAAGGTCACCATCACAGCTGCCTGGTCCATGCAGGTTTGCATTGGATTCGGACAGTCGGTAAAGAAACAACAGAGCCAAAAACTGGTGGGCCATTGTTGGGCAGATAAAATGTATTATGCTCACTTTGTTAAAGTAGCGCTGCCCACATGGAGGCTGTTGCCCAGGTGATATTAATGTGTGTCTCTGTGGGCAGGCAGAATCCTTGTAGCCTGGGGCTTGGTTTTGGGATTAAGCCTTTCCCACCCTTTTTGATGTGGGGCGGTACAATCCAATCATGCCTCAGAGAAGTGACTTTGTATTAGAGACTTCCCTATTTTGTATATTGGATTAAAGGTTTTGAATCTACACTATAAAATGGGGGTAGACTACACGGAGAGCTTGCTCTCTTGGTTCCTGGGATGATTAGCATGAGAGAGCAGAGGGAGTAGAGCAGAGAGCAGAAAGAGGCCATGTGGCCAGGAGAAGCAGCCAAGATGGCGGAGTATTGAGTGAAAGGCCAGTTTGTGCAGTTTGACGCTGGAGAAGGAAGGAGATGGGGAACAGAGGTGAATAAGTCTGGTGAGCTAGAAACCTTTGATTCTAGGAAACTTGGATAAATCAATAGCTTTGTGAGCACTGAATGTGAGTGGGTTTTGGAGCCCAGTGTGTGTTTTTTGCTTGCCCGCCAAGTGCAAGCTAGGATTAAAGACTATGGCCCACCAGCTTTTGGCTCCGCTGTTTCTTTACCGACTGTCCGAATCCAATGGGAACCTGCATGGGCCAGGTGGCTGTGATAGTGGCCTTGGCCACTGGCTTTACAGCCATCATATTTAATACTAGCTTGTACCCAGCGGGTAAGTAAAAACACACACTGGGCTCCGAAACCCACTCACATTCAGTGCTCACAAAGCTACTGACTTATCTGAGTTTCCTAGAATCAAAGGTTTCTAGCTCACCAGATTTATTCACCTCTTTTCCCATCTCCTTCCTTCTCCCTGCACAAACTCTGCACAAACTGGCTTCTCACTCAACACTCTGCCATCTTGGCTGCTTCTCCTGGCCTCCTCCACATGGCCTCTCTCTGCTCTCTCCTCTAATGTTAATCTCAGGAACCCAGAAAGCAAGCTCCCGGTCTGCCCCACTTTATAGTGCAGAAATCAAAACCTTTAATCCAATATACAAAATAGGGAAATCTCTAATACAAAGTCACTTATCTGGGGAATAATGGGATTGCACCACCCCACATCAAAAAGGGTGGGAAAGGCTTAGTCCTAAAACCAAGCCCCAGGCTACAAGGATCCTGCCTGCCCACAGCCCACCCCCATCACACATTAATGTCACCTGGGTGATGGACTTCCATGTGGGCAGCGCCATCTTTAACAAAGTGAACATAATATATTTTATCTGCCCAACATCCCCCCACAACAGTGACTAGATTTTTTTTTTTTTGATTGACTACCTGGGGGCAGGGAATGATAATTCTTAAAATTCTGCCTACCTCATAGCTATGAAGGCACTAACATTCTGCCACTTTGGAGCTGCCCTTTAAGGATATTAATTTTAAGGTGTTTATTAAGAAACTGGAGTCAGAAAGAAACATTGTCCCTCCCCACTTCCTGCCTGAGATATTCAGACAGAGAAATCTGCTTCAGGAAGGAGATTTTAAGATGTTGTTTTAGGCAAATTGGAGGTAAACAAGAGGGCTTCAGGGTGTTGCCTATTATTTACACAGGCCTGTGTCCCATTGTCTCTGAATCACCTTGGGGGATTTTCCTGCCACAAGTGTTTTCAGCTCTTTCTCAAGTTCCTGTAAACCACCAACTTTCACTTCTGAAATCTATCCCCTTCTCTTTTGTCAAAAAACATCTTATTACCTGCTTGTTACCTCACTTTTTTTTTTTAATTTTTATGCCTATGTGAATTCCCTATGCACATGTATTAAACTTTGATGTTTTTTCTTATTGATCTGTATATGTTTATTTGATAATTAGCCCAGCCAGAACCCAGAAGCACTGAGTAAAAAGCAGTCTCATTTTGTAGTTCTCACAACTGAAGTCTCAGTCTTAGATATCTTAAAACTGTACTTGTGGAGGATCTGCTAACCTACTGTGATAAAGTGACAAAAAACTGTAAAACTTAGTATTGACAACACCATTTTAAAAAGGAAAAGTCAGGCTTCTTGCCCCCTCGATTCTGTGGAAAATGGAGGGAGAAGAATGCAGAAGCTTTCTTGCTTACAAGGACAAATGGGTCATCTAGTCATAATTTAACTATAGTTCTCTGGAAGGACTGAGGTCACTACTTGCTAAACAACAAAAAAGATAAAGATTATCTAAAACCTTCCTTTTCCTTTCAATAAGAGACAATATTTACATATCCTACACCTATTTTAACTCTTCCTCCCTTCCTAAAGTCCTAGGAGTAATGTATACCTCTAGACAAAGGAATGGGAGGTAGACACTAGAAGATTTTTAAATGTCTTTGATATGTAAAATGACATCACTATTGTGTTACCTTGTAAGTTTTAATATGTAGAAATGTTTTTTGTAGATCTTATAGACAAATAATGATTGATTATTGTGTCATGTTCTCCCTCTTTTTCCCCCAAAATATATGTGATCAAGTCTATATAACTAGCTTCAGGGCTATTTTGCACACACATGATTTGGGTTAGCTATACCCCATGTATGTAATATGCAGCCAGTTTATTAATAAATCTCCTCCTAAAAATTCTTCAGTATCCTGCCTTGGTGTTTCTACATAAACCTGTGAATTAAGGTATGCTAATTTACAACACTACCTATATTTCTACTCTGATACTTTTTCTATATCTGTTGGTTGTGCTCTGATTCATGAATTTGAGAAATCATGTGGAGATTTTTTTAAATAATCACATCCCTTCCCATTCCTACTCCAACAATATACACACAGACCCCTTTAGTTCTAAAGTAACTCAGAATGCTGGCTTTTATTTCTCTAGTGAAAAAAAATTTGCCACAGAACTCATGAACCCAAAGATCAACAACAAAATAAAACAATGGAGACATGACCTGGTGCTAATTTGGTATTATCACTAATTTGTAAGGTGAAGCAGAGACATTAATGCTTGAAACATGCCCTGGAGACTTGATGAGCAACCCAGTGTAAACTCTCAGCATCAACACCGAGTCATGTCAGCTTTGGGATGCTTCTTTGTTGTAAATCCTGTATCAGAGTGCCAAAGCCATTCAAGGGACTGTTCTTTGTAAGCACTGACTGGTTTATATTCTTACCAATGCACAGTGTCCCGCAGAAGCACAGGTGTCAGGGTGTTTGTACAATGATTTTCTTCTCTGTCTCCTAGGTCTGTCAAGAAGCTGGCAGTCAAATCAAGGGAAACTGGCTCTCCAGAGTTAACTTCTCATGCTGGCAAGTGTGAGGTGCCCCTGGAAAGCCCTGCCCTACAATTTCAGAACTCAATGGGGAGGCATTGCTTTCTGGCATTTGCTAGCAAAGAGAGCTTTTCCCTAATGTTGATGTTTTTCTGTTCTGTGCTACCCAGAAACACTGGACACCTTTCCTGTTCACATTTTGTTCATCTCCATCTCAGGATCCTGGTTTCATGTGTAGCCACTACCTGGAAAATTTCTTCTTCTTTTTTCACTTATGTAGCAGATTATACATTTTTTATTTCACTTACTTACTAGATATAGCCTACTCAGATTATTTATTTCTCCTTGTGTGGCTTTTCATAGTTTGCATCTTCCAAGGAATGAGTGCATTTCACCTGCTATCAAATTTGTGGACATTTGTTGTTCCTAGTTCTTAGTATTCTTTAATTGATTTTTATTATTCTTTTTGTTGGAATCCATGGGAGTCCGAAAGGACAGAGTAACAGGCTTTATTGAAAGGAAGAAAGGAACCCTGCCGGGCACTTCTCCAGGGGAGAAGAGCACCAGTTACAGACTAGGGGCAAATTATATAGTGTTTGGAAGAGCCTGAGGGGATACTGAGGCAAAAGTCCTAGTATGTCCAGAGACCCTCCTTGGGGTGGCTTGCCAGCTTCTTGGAATTCCTCTGTCTCAGGGGCAATAATCCAGTAAGGGTGAGGTCTGACAGATAAGCAGAACATCAAGAGGGCAGTTTGGAATTCCTGTATCTATCATTTCTCAACTCTGTGGTTATATATAAAAGAAAGGCAGTTATTAACTTTATAGTATATGGTGAGGGGTGATGAGGATAAAGAGGAGAAAAAATTGGAAAATTATTGCTTCTTCTGGAGAGAACTCAAGAAAGGAAACTTGCCAAGCCAAGTCCCTCATCCAGTTAAGGAGGTCATCAATTTCCATGCTGTAAAGTCTGAACCAGGCAATGTCTTTGAAAACCTGAGTGAGGAAGTAAAATAATTTTGCAAGGTAATAATTATTAGTTGCTTTCTGCAAGTGCTGATTGAACCAGGTGACATGGTAATACATGGTCTCCTGGATGAGCCTCATGAGACATGCTGGTCTGGTTCCTCTCAAATGGGAGGACATATGGAGATTTTTAGAGACAGTGAACCTGTTGGTGTAAGTTTTTAGAAGGAATGAATATGTGTGGTTAAAAAGGAAGAGGGTTTGGAGAACATTCAGGAGGGAACTTCTCAGGCTGAGGGACAGCTTCTTCCTGCTGTCATCCCTACCTATTTGATATTTCCCTCATGAATTTCTCCTTGGGGTTTTGGGGAATAGGAGTGTAGGAGCATTTGATTGTAGGTAATCCTGGAGATTTCTTTCATCCGGGCCTGTAGGAGCTTGATAAAGAAGGGAGCAAGCATTAAAATTAGGCACAGAATTAGAATTGGTCCAATAATTGGTGCTAGCATGGAGAACAAGGGGTTTTTCCACCATTGTTCGGAGTAGGGGTCAGTACTGGCCTGGCCACTGCAGATTCATTCTTGAAGTTTTTGGAGAGAGTTGATATTCTTCTCGACCAGGCCAGACTCCTTAATGTAGTAGCAACACTGTTCCTGTAAAAAGAAGAAATTACCGGCCTTCTCTGCTGTTAGTAGATTTAAAGCCCTCCGGTGTTGTAGGGCTACCTGAGCTAGAGATATCAGTTATCTCTGGAGGAAGGCTAGAGAGGTGGCTGAATTATCAAGGGCCTGTTCTAGGTCTGCCTTTAGTTCAGGGATCGGGAAACTTTTTGGCTAAGAGAGGCATGAATGCCATATATTTTAAAATGTAATTCCATGAGAGCCATACAATGACCCATGTACATTATGCACTATCCAATAAAATTTGGAGTTGTCTCAGAGGACAGCTGTGATTGGCTCCAGCCACCCACAACCATGAACATGAATGGTAGGAAATGAATGAATTATAATACATAAGAATGTTTTATATTTTTAACATTATTATGTTTTTAATTAAAGATTTGTCTGCGAGCCAGATGCATCCATCAAAAGAGTCATATCTGGCTTGCGAGACATAGGTTCCTGACCCCTGCTTTAGTTGGTTAGTAGTCTATATACTATGGCCTAAGCCAGTCCCACCTATCCCTACTGCTGCTATAGAGGTGGCAAGGGTAAGGCCAAGGAGGACTAGGAGGAAGGCAGCCCATTTATTCCTTCTTGTTCTCAGGTGGTTTGAAAATTTTTCCTTTCCATAATATGTTAGTTGTGGTGCAACTATTACCTATACACAAGGAAGGGGAAAAGAGGTGTTTAAGGTTTTTAGAATGGTTTCATTGCACAAGAAATGAGTTCCATTAGGTCTGGTTAGAGAAGTTTTCATTGGAATAGTTTTATTACATAATGGGGTAGGCCGATTGGTATAGCAAATTGAGAGAGTTGAGGTGGGAATCTCTTGGAAGAGAGGAACTCCAGAAAGAGAAAATAGGTCTGAATTTTTGCTGATGTGGAGTGGGTAGGGTAAAGGAACCATGGTAATGGGAGGCTTGTTTTAAAAGGCACAGAGAAAACAGTGAGAAGTGTTGTATACAGAAGTGAGGTTGAGAACTTGGATGCCTTGCTTGATGAGTTCTAGCCATGAGAAAGATCACAATTAGGGGTGTATTTATAGGGTTTTAGATTTTTTCTGTTTTTCGAGGGCAGGTTTTAAGGTTGGTGTGTAATGTTGGGTAGATTTTTTCAATTTTATGATTGGTGAAGGTCTGCATGTGGTTCTGTAAGAAACTAGTGAACAACCGTAAAAGGCAGGGTGCAAAAGTTAGAAAAATAAATAGGAGAGTGTGGGATCAATGAAAGGCACTAGTCAAGACACCCAGTTTGTGTGAAACCACTGATTCCATGACTCAGTTTGTTTTTTATGAATTCACTGGGCTTCAGAGATAGAGAGAGTAGGAATAAGACAGGGCAGTTGCCAGCCCCCCTGCCCCTAGACCTATTTTTGTAGAGATTTCTAAAGCAACAAACAGAGGGATTACCTGTACAGCCCATTTGGTTCTTAGATTAATGGGTAATATACTAGGAATTAAAAGAAGTTCATGGGGTGGGATTAGGTTGGTATTTGGTGTGAGATAGATTAAGGTACAGGTTTTTGTCCAATTAGAAGGGAGACACATATAGGTATTGGTCCCACATGAGTTGAAAGCTTCTGATTGGGTGAAGCAGGCTGAGAGGTAAATAGAGAATAGAAGGACAAGGGGTCGGTTTTGTTTCTCTGTTTCTGAGCTCCAGATGGTCAGGGTGGAGGAAAGAGTTGTCCAAATAAGTGGGGAGAGTAGAGGATTGTTAGTTAGGGTGACTAATTAAACATTCTTTGAAAAACACATTTTCTGATTGTTCAAATTCTTTTTTCTTGGTATAAACCTCCTACAACCTGCACAAACCTTATAAACCTTCAACTTTCATAAACTTTCTAATCCAGTAATAACTGGTGTTCATAACAATTTGCTTTTCCTTTTCTTTTAAAAGTATTACCATACCTTGTACCTTCTATTATCAAAACCATACAATTCTTTTCTAGTCGAAATTCTTGATTTAAAAACCCTTTAATCTTTAGTGACAGTTAAGTTGACTTTCTTTTTACCCTAGTTTCTCTTTTCCCAAAATCTGATTAAAAGAGTCTTTAGTTTTTTATATATTCACCATACATAGACCAACCAGCTTCAGGTTTGTAGTTGGAGTAAGGCATGCCATTTTTCTATTTTAGCAGCAGTGGGAGTTGTCAGGATTATGGTGTGTGTGGATCTGTCCACGTGAAAGTCAGTCCTTGGGTGATGTAATGCTGGAAGCACCTCTTGGACAGTCTTTGAACAGTTTTCTGAGTAACCTCTAAATCCTGAAAGTGCTTAGGCAAAGGATGGTTATATTTCTATACTTTGCAGTTTGAGTTTAAGTCCAAGTGACCACTGCTTCTAGCTGGAATTAGCAGCAGGTCCCAGCCTACAATAGGCATGGGGCATTGAGACAAGAGGAATAAAGAAGATATTATACATTAAATAAAGTAGCAAACTCAGACTGTCAATACCCACAGTAGAGATCTTTGATGGATAAATAAAACTCAAATATTTAAGCGAGGCCCTTGTGTTTACAAGAAATGAGATCAGCTTATGTGCTACTTGGAAGAAATACCTTAGGCTTGTGAACAATGTCCTTGGGCTTTCAGTGGCAATTCCCAGCATGCTGGCCAAGGTCAGGTCACAGGTAGCAGAAGCAGGGCTAGAAGAGGCTGAACCCTCCCTCCATGGAGCAAGGGGGCAGCTTACCCTTTTTGTGTTCCTCTTCCAAAGCACGGACATGTCAACCAGTGGGGCCAGGAAGCCTGGCAGGCTTCAGTTCAATGACCTTTCTTTCCACTCTGGAACGGGGCCCTGGTTGAATTCTATGAAGCCCTATAGGGCTCTGGAGCCAAAAGCTGGTATTTCCTGACTTCTTTTGGGCCTTATTTGCCTTTTCTGTCACTTCCTTGGCCATTATAGACCTTAAAAGCCATGCTCAGAAGATCTCACTAAGGGGCTTGACTAATAGAGCAAAATTGGGAATTCAGTGTCTGAAGAAGCCTATTAGACCAAGGAAAGAAAAGATTTGTCTGCAGTAATAGGTGGTTGGAGACTGCGGAGGGTCTGAGTTCAATTTTGGGTGAGACTTCAGGTGGTGGGGGTTAAGGCAATGCCTAGATAGACTGCAAACTAAGAATGAACTTGAGCCTTAGTAGAGAAGACACGATATCCCTTTACAGTAAGGAAGTTAAGAAGGGTGGCAGTGTGTCTCCTTGAGGCAGGTAGGGAGGGGCTGCACAGGAGTAGGTTATTTACATATTATAAGAGAGTACTAGTTTTGAGATTGCATGCTGCTAAATACTGAGCTAGTGCTTGCTGAAACAGGTGTGAGCTGTTTTTGATCCCCTGGGGTAAGACAGTCCATGTAAGTTGCTGGGTTGCATTAGTGTTCAGGTCAGTTTAAATAAAAGTGTTGGGCAGATAAAATATATCATGCTCACTTTGTTAAAGATGGTGCTGCCCACATGGAAACCCATTGCCCAGGTGATTGCTTGGGATGGGCACGATTGTATTAATGTGTGTTGGGGGCAGGCTGTGGGCAGGCAGGATCCTTGTAGCCTGGGGCTTGGTTTTAGGGCTAAGCCTCTCCCACCCTTTTTGATGTGGGATGGACTTTGTAAAAGAGACTTCCATATTTTGTATATTGGATTAAAGGTTTTGATTTCTGCACTATAAAGTGGGGCAGACTGTGAGCTTGCTCTCTTGGTTCCTGAGATAAGCATCAGAGAGCAGAGAGCAGATTAAGGCCACATGGAGGAGAGGAGAGGCAGCCAAGATGCCGGAATGCTGAAAGAGAAGCCAGTTAGTGCAGAGTTTATGTAGAGAGAAGGAGATGGGGAGCAAAGGAGAATGAGGCTAGTGAGCTAGAAACCTTTGATTCTAGGAAACTCGGATGAGTCAGTAGCTTTGTGAGCACTGAATGAGTGGGTTTTGGAGCCCAGTGTGTGTTTTTACTTGTCTGCCGGGTGCAAGCTAGGATTAATGCTAATGGCCCACCAATTTGTGGCTCCATTTTTTCATTACCGTCTGTCTGAATTCAATGCAAACCTGCATTGGCCAGGTGGCTGTGATGGTGGCTGTGGATACTGGCTTTACATTTGGCATAGTCAGCAGGATTTGCTACAGATGGGCAAGGAGCCACCACCACTTTTGAGTGGTGGAGTAGAGGACTGGCTGCTGTTATGGTTCCCCATGGCTGTCCTTTTGGGGGCCGTAGGCTGTCTGACTTTTACAGCCATGCGTGAGGAAACTGATAGCTCTGTGGAAGAAGCTGCCTGCGATCTGCAAACTGAGCAGTGGAAGGAGCTGGAGCAAACATGGAAGAAACAGATGCTGACCCTGGAGCTGGAGGAAGCACTGGAGGAGGAAGCCAACTAGGTTTGTGAGATTTGCTTGGAAATGGAGTAGCCACTTGAGAAGAAATCACAGGTTTGTGAGTTGCAGCATGTCCTGGACATTGTGGAGAGCCAGCAGTGGCAGGAGGCTGGGGCTGAGGCCAGAGCTTGGGCTGCAAGGCCTGCTGAGCAGAAGGCAGCCATGGCCTGGGGCTTGAGCCCAGCAGCAGGAGCTGATGTTTTCAGTTCCTCTTTGGAGGATGAAGAAAATCGGGTTGGAGTTGCAATCTGTAGTATCCAGAAGGTGAGAGGCCAGCAGCAAGGAGTATGTATCATACCCCTGGTAGGTATGCAATTTTGGGACATATGGGTGGATGCCATTATGCTCTCAAGAGCACAGATGGAAATGCTGATTGCCATTGCCATGTGCTCCTCTTTGGGACAATGTAAGACCTGCCAGGATAGCAGGGATGAGGGGGGTGGCTGAGGCCCCATGTGCGTGGACTGATTTCCTGGACTACGACCAAAGTGGGCACTGGCTCCGTTGTTGGATGGACTTATGGATTTTGGAAAATATCAAATACCCTGATGGAGGTGGGGTGCAGCTTTGCTAGAAGCATTCCCCTGCCCCGGAAAGCTTTTCCATGGCTAGAAAGAAATCAGAGGACATTTTTTACTTTTGGCAAAGTGCTCAGAGACTGGTGAAATGTACTTTTGTAATTGTTGAAATTTTATAATTTCTCATGTTGTAATTTGTGTAATGTGCCTAATTTCCTTGCACAGGGATACCAATGATGTACATTGTGGGTAGTAAAGTGAGCATAGGGGTAGATTTTTGGGCAGATAAAATATATTATGCTCACTTTGTTAAAGATGGCACTGCCTACATGAAAGCCCATTGCCCAGGTGATTGCTCGGGATAGGCATGATTGTATTAATGTGTGTTGGGGGTGGGCTGTGGGCAAGCAGGACCCTTGTAGCCTGGGGCTTGGTTTTAGGGCTAAGCCTTTCCCACCCTTCTTGATGTGGGGTGGACTTTGTATCAGAGACTTCCCTATTTTTTATATTGGATTAAAGGTTTTGATTTCTGCACTATAAAGTGAGGCAGACCAGGAGCTTGCTCTCTTGATTCCTGAGATTAGCATTAGAGAGCAGAGAGCAGAGGCAGACAAGATGGCGGAGTGCTGAAACAGAAGCCAGTTAGTGCTGAGTTTGTGTAGAGAGAAGGAGATGGGGAATAAAGGAGAATGAGTCTAGTGAGCTAGAAACCTTTGATTCTAGGAAACTCAGATAAGTTAGTAGCTTTGTGAGCACAGAATGAGTGGGTTTTGAAGCCCAGTGTGTGTTTTTACTTGCCTGCTGGGTGCAAGCTTGGATTAAAGCTAATGGCCCACCAGTTTGTGGTTTAGTTGTTTCATTACCATCTGTTCGAATCCAATGCAAACCTGCATGGGCCAAGTGGCTATGATGGTGGCTGTGGCAACTGACCATACAAAACATAAACAGAAAGTAAGAGTCAGGGTGTAGAAGAATGATAAAGAAGGCATTCTTGAGGTCTAGGACTGTGAAGTGAGTAGTGTTTGAGGGAATGTGTGACAGTAACTTGTAGAGATTAAGGACTACTGGATGGAAGGGAACTATCACCTCATTCATTAGATATAAGGCTTGTACAAGGCAATAAGCCCCTGAAGATTTTCAAACAGGAAGGATGGGGGTATTTCAGGGAGAGTCTATGGGGATGAATAAGACTTGATTTAAGAGGTGGGTAATTATTGGTTTAAGACCTTGGAAATAGACACAGTTACTCAGTCAACAAAGAGTTTATATATAAATTATGAATTAAGAAATTTAAATGAGTGTGCTTTGTTTGTTTTAATTTAATTTATATTAGAGATATTTTCTGATAAACAAATAGACAAGACAGATTACTTACATAGTTTAATAGACAATTCAGCTTTTTAAAAAAAGTTTTTTTAGATGGTAGGGAGTTGCCAGCATAGAGGGGAGGAAGAGAGAAAGCAGATGGATGGACAGTGTGAACAGATGGATGGAAAGAAGGAGGGTCAGAATCTGCAGGAGGATGAGGAGTTTAAAGTGCTAGAGTTCTGAAGAGAGGGGAGAGGGTGAGGGGGAGAATGGAATAGCCATAGCAGAAGCTGGTGAGGAGAGGGAAATGGGTAAAATATAGCTGAAGCCAGTGGGGAGGGGTCAAAGAGGAGAGACAGGTGCCACAGCTGGAGCCACAGCTTTAAAGGAGGGAGGAGGGATTTAAGAACACAGTGGTGAAGGGAGGGGTCCCTGGCCAGCAGGGGAGAAGAAGGAGAGACTGGTATTTGCAAGTGAATAAAAAAGAGGATTCAACAAAGAGAGGGGAGGGGGTTTTCTGGAGGGAAGAGACTAGAATGAAAGAGATTTGCAGAGGGACAGGAGAGGGGTCCCAAGAAAGGGGTTCCCCTGGGGGTCAGGCAGGAGGGAGAGAGAGTTGGGAGTCCACAGAGAAGGAAAGATTAGGAGCGGAGGTTTTAGGTGAGGTTTCTCTGGCCAAAAACGGCCTGCATGTAGAACAAGCAGCATAGAGATTAAGAACAGGAGCGAAGAGAGAAGAGAGGCCTGCACATAAGGAATATCTGATGCCCTCCCCATTTGGGGCAAAAGTTGTCAAGATTTCCTAGGATATAGTAATGGTAGTAGAAAACAACCTGGCTAGGCACCTAGACTTTCAAGGAAGTTCGTAGAAGCAGGCCACTCAGAGTAGAAACCTCCCAAACTGTGAACCTCAGAGAGTAGAGTGAGCATCTCGAAGGAGTAGTCCCAAAGTTGTGGAGGAGTAGTCTCTGAGGCCAGAGATTGGGAGGAGCCCCTGTTCCAAGGGGAGTCTGGCTGGATGCTTTGGACTGAGAGGGGCCCACAGTAGAGGAGATTGGTGAGAGAAGGGGGTGTCCCCACCTTCAGTCACAGTTCTGAGAAAAGAAAATCTCCGTAGAAAGAGAGTCTCTGACAAGAGGTCATCACCCCAAGGTCGAGATCCTGGGACATAGGAGAGGGACCTGGTTAGGTGCATGTAGAATTTTGTAGAAGTCCGTAAAAGAGTAGAAACAGACCACTCGTAGATATGGGGTCTGAACTCAAAACCATCCGACCAGGAAGGGGTGTTTTTGAAGAGAAATTTAGAGGCCAACCAGGGAAAGGGAGGGAGAAACTCCTTACCTTCCTGGTCCAGCAGGATTTAGGACAGGGTCAGACTGCTGGTTGCTCAACCATGCTCACTCAGCCAAACAGAATCAGGGAGTTAGCCTGGACGAGCTGCCACTGTCCACTGCTTTCCTGGTTGTAAGTTCAGCCGGCAAGGGGATCGTCCAGGCAGTTGGTACCCTGTCCCAAGTTTTGGCACCAGATGTAAGATTGAGACGGCACTCAAACAGGTGTGCAGGCTTTATTAGAGGAGAAAAACCTGCTGGGGCGCTTCTCTGAAAGAAGGACCCCAAAAACAGACTGAGGCAAAATTTTATAGGGTTGGGAATAGCCACAAGCAAGGGTGTGCTGGTATGTTCGGCTTTCTAGAATACTCTTCCTTGGGGCTTTGGAGAAGTCTGAAGAAATGATGCTATTCTGGCCACTGTTATTTCTATTATTAACAAACTGACCTTTGATTCTAAGTCCCATGTGTTGTTTTTTATTTGCCAGCATCTATAAAACCATGGCAGGATAACTTGTTAGTCTGCATGGAAAGTAAAACATAGACCCACTATAGTCTTGGACAGAATTAATTGGTTATATTAAAAAGAAGTCCTTCATTGAACCAAATAAATTAAGTACATGCATGCTCATTTTCAAGAAAATGTCTAGAAACTTGATTTTCACTCATATGCAGAAATGACTTAGATAATGGGACCAGTATTGGGCTTAAGAAAAAGACACTGGACCTTATTCCAGCTTCTCCTTGACTCAGTTTGTGAACTGAATAAAACTACTTCTGTTTAATAGTTTTTAATGTCATAGTTAACTTATTGTTAGCAAATGCAAAAGGTAATCAGTTTTAAATAGTATGTTTCTTTATAAAAGGACATGTGTTTTCCGGTTTCCCCAGTTACAATTTTTCAATTTTAACGTTGTCTCATATACTTACTTGAATATTGTGGGTGTAAAGGCTATATAGTATATTAGAGAGAATCACATGCAATTCTTGGTTCATAATTTTAAGCATATTTAAAACCTTTATTTGTGTTTGTGGGTATTTTGTATGTTTCATAAGACTTCCAGTTTCACTAGAGGGAGATATGACATCTTTAAGGTCAAATGGGGAGGAAAGATCACACTTGTCTGCATATATTTCCTGACAAGGAACCTACTATATATCATGGGGTATGGAATATAATAAAGTTAGTTTTGAAGATTGAACCTCAAAGTGAAGTGACTGTGAAATATCACAATTGGAAAAAAAATTATATTTACAATTTTGATCCAGACAGAAGGCTCATATTTTAAAGCTCAGTTCTCATGATAGTGGCAGAAATACTACTATTATTGAAGTTTATTTTTAATGTTATGTTTTGAGTATGGCAGTGGTTGTACTGTTGGGTAATTTGCCCCAAAACCCTTGAGCTGTGCATTTAAATTGTATACCTTTATTTTATGTCAATATTCCTCATAAGTAAAAAAAACATTTGATAACTTAGTGTATGACAAAAGGTCTTTATATTCTCCATGAGATCATCAGTTTCCCAGGAGTGTCTCCTTATAATGGGGTCATCCAGGTTTCAGGGTCATCATGGAATCTTTCATCAGAAGAGACAGTAATATATGACTTAATGTAAATATGTTTCTCAGGCTTTATTTTTCTGAAAAATAAGTCTTACTTAAGAGAGCAAGAAATGGGTTGTGTAGGGATTAAAACTATGAATAAAGTTAAGAATGAAATCCAGGCAGTTCCTCAACAGAAAGTAAAGCCCTGGGTAACTTAAAATTTCTTCTGATTACAACCTTGACTTAATCTCTCATTTTGCATTTTTTTCTTGTAATTTAAACACACAAACAAGACACCAAATCATTTTCTGGTACTTAGTGCATTAGCATTTTAAGACATTTATGTTTTTTTTTAAAACCCACGTAAAAGAAAATATGCAATTCATTCAGCTTTATGTCATTAATTATTTAAAACAAATTGAGACAGCTGTGATTGTCTATACTTATGTATTTAATATTCAAAATAATTTCAGCTTCAGTTGCCTTTGAAAAATATATACAGTATAATATATTGTCCTAGATTTATTGGTTCTATAAAAGATATGTGAATACTTAACTAAATATAAATGTAGAATTTTATATATAATTTTGTCATCATCATTATCTTTAATATTTTTAGTCTAGTGCTTGACATAATATAGAAACTTATAAAAACAGTTTTCTCTCTGTTAATCTTCTACAACCACAATGAAAATTATGGACTATAATATTCTGGTAGAATTCAATTCATCAAGTTGACAAGTGCACTGCTCTTCTCAGTTCAGTATGACCAGGGACAAATAACACTAATACCTAGTTCACATTGAAGGCTGGTCATGCAGACACCTAAGGATCTGAACTTTAAAGCTGTCTTGTGATAGGGTTCCATAGAAAGGGCTGAATCTATAGACATATTTGCTCAGAATGACCAGAAGAAAAGAAGAGAAATCAAAGGCAACACCCAAAATGGTTTAAGGTAACGTTTTCAAACAGGGATCAGGAAACTTTTTGACTGAGAGAGCCATGAATGCCACATATTTTAAAATGTAATTCCATGAGAGCCATACAATGACCTGTGTACATTACATATTATCCAATAAAAATTTGGTGTTGTCCCGGAGGACAGCTATGATTGGCTCCAGCCACCCACAACCATGAACATGAGAAGTAAAAAATGAATAGATTATAATTCATGAGAATGTTTTATATTTTTAATATTATTACTTTTTAATTAAAGATTTGTCTGCAAGCCAGATGCAGCCATCAAAAAAGCCACACCTGGCTCATGAGCCATAGGTTCCTGACCCCTGTTTTAGAGGGTAAGAGTTAGCTGTATGCAGAAAGTGACACCTGGGTTCTACAGTGCAGGGTTCATGAATAGTCCTGGGTGTGTAGAATAAATTCAGATGGGACATGACCAAACTCTCTTTCTTCTTAGCTATGGTGGAATTTGACAGAGGAGTGTATACAAAGATACATAGCCAAGTTTCATAGAAGAAACTTAAATTCTCTTCAAGAGACAGCACACCTGTAGAGCAAGTAATTAGAGAAGTATTTCCAGACTTTCAGTCCAGAAACTTTTCTCCTGATATGCTCACTATAAATACAAATTCTCAGGCTGTGTTTGAGAATATTTCTGATCCAATACTTTCAGGATGGAAAGCAGAAACTTTATTTAAACAAACACTTGAGATCCAGTTTTCAAATATTAAAATTAAGCTCTAAATATCATGAGTATCATCTTAGAACATGGGTTGGGAACCTTTTTGGCTGAGAGAACCATGAACGCCACATATTTTAAAATGAAATTCCGTGAGAGCCATACAATATGTTTAACACTAAATACAAGTAAATGTGTGCATTTTATGTAAGACCAACACTTTTAAAGTACAATAAGGCTCTGAATTCTTTTTAATAACATTGCTATGCTGTTGCTAACCAATGATGAATATAGTACTTCTTACCATTAATGTGACTTCTGGTGCTACATGGTTTTGCTGATGGCTTTGTAGTCTGGTTGATATGTGGTGAGGTTAAGCTTCATGCAGGCGTTAAGACTTCCATCAGGTTAAACATGATCGTAGGTTGGTCTTAACATTCTTTAGATGTGAGAAAGACTGCTCAAATGCATATGTAGAGTCAAACATTGTCAGTACAACAATACTCACATGCTGCAGTGTGTGGTATGTGATGGGAAGTGTGTTCCAAGTCTTGATAATCAGCTGGTCCATGGGTTGAAGTTTTTTCATTTCTCCCCACTTGTGTTTGCTCGCCAACTCTGCTTGCTGTCGTGCAAGTCTTTCCAAATCTTCATTCAGTAACTTAAACTTTTTCACCCTGTCTGAGGCCTTCAGGTCAGCAGCTTGTAGTTCAAAATCTCTGACAAAGACACCAGGGATATAACTCAGGTCAGCGCTGTCCACTGCACACTTGTGTGGATGGGTGATGAACTTAAAAAGACGAGTGTGCTCACAAAATTCTCCAAAGCACACTTTGAATGACTGCAGGAGATTAGATGTGAAGCCCGCTAGCTGCTGGAGATCAAAATGTTGAGCAGGGTCACTTGCTGTGCATGCATCTTTAAACTCTCCTAGTTTTTCAAAGTGTAGCAAATGACCCGTTTCAATGTCGGTGATGAAGAGTTCCTACCTGTTTTCAAATGCAAACACTGCTTGTTGAAGGGATAAGACTGTATTTCCAACGCCTTGAATTTTTACATTGAGCTGGTTCAGATGTTCAGTCATGTCCACCAGATAGTAGAACTTCAGGAGCCACTCATTGTTAGCTAACTCAGGATGCTTGACGTTTTTCATTTCAAGAAAAGTTTAGGCCCTGGCCGGTTGGCTCAGTGGTAGAGCATCGGCCTGGCGTGGAGTCCCGGGTTTGATTCCCAGCCAGGGCACACAGGAGAAGTGCCCATCTGCTTTTCCACCCCTCCCCCTCTCCTTCCTCTCTGTCTCTCTCTTCCCCTCCCAAAGCCAAGGCTCCATTGGAGCAAAAAGTTGGTCCAGGCACTGAGGATGGCTCCATGGCCTCTGCCTCAGGCACTAGAATGGCTCTGCTTGCTACAGAGCAGTGCCCCAGATGGGCAGAGCATCGCCCTATGGTGGGCATGCCAGTCGGGCACATGCAAGAGTCTGTCTGACTGCCTCCCCATTTCCAACTTCAGAAAAATACAAAAAAAAAAAAAGAAAGAAAAGTCTGGATTTCGCTCAGACAACCTGTGAAACAGCTAGCACCTTCCCTTTTGACAAACAATGCACATTGCTGTGCAAAAGCAGACCAGGATAATTATTCCCAACTTTATCCAGCAGTGTTTTAACCTGGCAATCATTTAAAGCTCAGGCAACAATAAAGTTGACCAGCGACATAACCTCACTAAGCTGCTCTCCACACATCTGAGCACAAAGTGCCTCCTGATGTAGGATGCAGTGAAAACTTAGGATGGGTCTCTTTTCATGTTCATGAAGAAGCCCTAAGAATCCTCTGTTTTTCCCCACCATGCATAGAGAATTATTAGTATACACCGAAATAAGTTTATCCATTGGTAGATTTTTTTCTGTAGTGAACTCAGTGAAAAGCTTGAATAAATCCTCCCCTTTTGTTGTCTCTTTCATAGGCAAAGCAGCAAGACTTTCCTCACATTGTGTGTCACCGACAGCATACCTTGTAATAATGCTAAACTGGGATAAGTGGCTTACGTTTGTTGACTCATCCAAAGTGAGAGAAAAGAATGGTACTGCATTTATATCCTTCACTTATGTTGCCTCAATTTGATTTGCCATCATGATGGTACAATTGTGAACAGTTCTTGCCAACAGAGGTATGTCTTTTATTTGTTTTATTATCTTGTTTTTATCCAAAAGGTCATCAAAAAGTTCACTAGCAACATCAAGCATAAATGTTTTGGCATAATCCCCATCTGTGAATGGCTTTCCGTTTCCCACAATTGCTAAAGCACCAGCAAAGGTAGCCGAATTCCAGCCACCTTGTTAGATCCAAACATGGAGTTGCTGTCCCCCACCGGATACTTTGATGCAAATATAGTATGGCATGTGTTAAAGTGCTGCATTATATTTGACCAATTTCATCAATGCAATTTTATCTTTGCATATTAGACACACTGCAGTACCTGCTCTCTCCACAAAGGTGAATTCCTCTGTCCATTCCTGCTGAAAAGTACAAAACTCCTCATCTTTTTTTCTTTTAGCCATCTTCTTCATCTGCAATTAGGTTTCTGCAATTAGCTAGCTGACTACTTGATTAAAAGGGGGGAAGTTTACTTCCTGACCTCACAACAACCCGTGTACATTAGGCATTATCCAATAAAAATTTGGTGTTTTCCTGGAGGACAGCTGTGATTGGCTCCAGCCACCCGCAACCATGAACATGAGCAGTAGGAAATGAATGGATTGTAATACATGAGAATATTTTATATTTTTAATGTTACTATTTTTTTATTAAAGATTTGTCTGCGAGCCAGATGCCGCCATCAAAAGAGCCACATCTGGCTCGCAAGCCATAGGTTCCCAACCCCTGTCTTAGAATGTATTGGGTACTATTTACTTTAAAAATATTTTTTAGGCATTTACATTTGAATCTGATGCAGTGTGTCTCTAAGTATTGTTGATTATAAAGCAAAATAGTACAGTAAAAAAAGCCCATTCTTGAAATAAAAAATCTATAAGATAAACTACAGCCTTTGATATTTATGAGTCATGTGAACTTTTAGCTTCAGCTTTGTCATCTTTAAAATGGAGACTAGTGGTTCTCATTTCAAGGCTGTGTTTTTACAACCTTCCCCTTATTTTTAGTAGCCTTCAAAGGGTCATCTTCAGTTTTCATTTTGAAGTTTATGTAATGCTGATTCTCTACTTTCTGCTTTCCTACTACATGTTTAAACTGAATTTTACTCAAAGAAAGAGTTTTCTCCTTTGTGTTTTTATTTATTATTAGTTTTACAGTAACATGGTTTCAATCATTTTTCTATATATTTCTCTATAGTACTTGAGTTAAATGTATTGTATTGGCTGCTTTGATTAAATTTTTTTACCTAAGCTGATGAAGTTAAATTTGTGGCCAGAAGAAACTGATTTTTTTTATACTAAACAGTCTTTTCCAAATGGTATTTTAGAAATGATACTGTACAAAAAAAATTGAGAAACAAACAATTATTGTAGAAACAAATAAACCAAAAACAATTCCCCAAGAAGTCACATAGCTATTTAAAACAATAATATTAAAGACTTGAAATATTAAATTTATATAGTGCTGGGTATGAGTCTTAATTTTAAAACTCTCACAGTCACAATGAAAAATTATGTAACGTCAAATCTCATTTTTTCATTACTTAAAGTATGCACATGGGTTATACATGTATACTTAAAGTATAAATGTTTTTAAAAAATTATGATTGGAACAAATGTACATAACTTTTTGGTAATTTATCAGGTATATAGCAGGTACAAAACAAATTTTATGTATTATATGGTGTGAGATGACAAATTTTATTTTCTAAATTTTTTTTAACAAAAACAAGCATATAAGTTTTTTTTCATGTCTTTTTCCCTTTCACTAGAATTGAAATCATAACATTGGCCTTGCCTAATTTCCACAGGAGAATTTCTATGGGTTTAGTGGTCTAGAGCATGTTGTGATCATCTCTCTAAAGAAAGAAAAAAATGTGAGCCTTCCTTTTAAAATGCTTAACAAGTCTTTCTGGATTTTAAAGGCAACATATATGACAACTGTGGCTTTTTTATTATTATTCATTTTTAGAGAGAGAGGAGAGAGAGAGTGAAAGAGGAGGAAAAAGCAGGAAGCATCAACTCTCATATGTGCCTTGACCAGGCAAACCCAGGGTTTCAAACTGGCGACCTCAGAATTCGAGGTTGATGCTCCATCCACTGTGTCAGCACAGGCCAGATGACAGCTGTGGCTTTTATACTCAGTCTTTCAAAAGACAACTCAAAATGCTGCCAGTTGAAAATGCATTTTAAAACAGGAGAAGAGAATTCAGTTTCATAAATGTACAAATTCTTTGCCCATGGACTCTGACAAACCTCGTGGAAACATTCTGTGATGCCCAGACTCGCATGATAGAAGACTGAAAGAGGATGCCCTGTGGGTTTAAAGCAAGGCAAACTTCTCCTCAGAGAAAACGTTCTGTGAGAAACACAGAGATTGACATTGACACTTGATATTAACTTATGAGGAAGCTGGAAGAGTTTCCATTTTGAACTCAGATGACTGTCACACAAAGCACCTATTAAAATTCAGGTGCTATCTGATTAGGCTAACTATCTACCTCACTTTGGACAGTACATTAATGGCTTAGACTCAATGTCCCTGCATATATATATTTTTTTAATTCAGTGAGAGAAGGGTAGGCAGAGACAGACTCCTGCATGTACCCAGACCAGGATCCACCCAGCAAACCCACTAGAGGCAATAGACTACTTATCTAGGATTTCCTCCATTGCTCAGCAACTGAGCTCTTCTTAATGCCTGAGATGAGTCTATGGAGCCATCCTCAGTGCCTGGGGCCAACTCACTCTAATTGAGCAATGGGTGCAGGACAGGAAGAGACTGTGTGTGTGTGTGTGTGTGTGTGTGTGTGTGTGTGTGTGTGTGAAAGAGAGAGAGAGAGAGAGAGAGAGAGAGAGAAGCGAAAAGAGTGGCTGGAGAAGCAGATGGGCATTTCTACTGTGTGCCCTGATGGGTAATCAAACCTGGGACATCCACATGTGGGGCTGACACTCTACCACTGAGCAAACCAGCCAGGGCTTCTGCATTCTTACGAATCATCTGTTTACTCTCAAAAGTGTTTTGACAAGATAATAAGTATAGGGCATCCTGTATGTCATACATCAAACCATAAAGTTGAGTTTGACTTATATAATGCCACTATCAAATTGAAGAAGTACATAAAAAATTTGACCTTGACCTATCCTGTAGGTCCAAATGGTATTTTAAACAATGTTTCCTTTACATTATTACTTATCAACATTTGTTATTTGTATGACATTTTATGCACCATTGTTTTATGAATAAATAATTCCACATCATATTTAAGGAGGAAAATGGATTAATAATGTCCTTAGAAGTTCTTGAGGGAGAAACAAGTACTGAGTAAGAACCTGCTTTCTACAAACAGATTACTTGGGTTCAAATTCTCAGTCTTACAAACTCTTAACTTAGATTGATAAACTAAACTAGCTCTTATAATGTGTGTGCTCTGGACAACTTGTTTCACAATTTTTTTGCCTTATTTTTCTCATCTGGAAAAGAATATGACTAAGCTATTATATAAGGGGTTATTGTTGAGATTAAATAAATATATGTAAAGTTCCTAGAACTATGTTTGGTATTTATTCAGCTTTTGATTATTTTATCATATATTAGTATTCTGGAAAATTGAAATTGTTTATTGAAGATCAAGTTATAATGTGAACTAAAAATCAAACCAACAGTTCCCACTGTTTTTGGAAGGTGCTGTCTTCTATTCCGCTTAGTAGCACTGGAAAGCAACCAATATATGGCACAAATAGGTCCATGAAGTAAGTAAAAGAATTAACAGTCAAGGGAAATATATCTCTCTACTACATCTATTGACCTATTCTCAAAATGATTTTCCCTAGACTTTGTGCACTGTGCTGTTTAGGTAGATGTTTGATTAACCCAAGGGAAGAATGCTTCCCCCCACTTGACTCAATAAATTATACCACTCAACTCACAGGCTGAAATTGTTACAGGGCTATTTCAGGCTTCTTAGAACACTCACAGAAGCAAGTATAAAGAGAGCCCATGGGGAACAAAAGTTTATAATACACATTGGGGAAATGTACTATTTTTGAAATCCTCTGTCCAGTGTTAAAAGCAATAATAAGTACGACTACATTATTTGTATGCAGAGCACTTACGTCTTAAAAAAGTTTTGTTATACCTGATAACAAGATATGAAATGGTTGAGGCAATGTCTGAAGACAAAGAGACATAGCAGCATTGCAGACGCCATAGCAAATCAGAAAGGGCTTAAGTATTTGTCAAAACAGATTCAACTGAATACTTAATATGTGTGTATTTTATAGTATAAAATACACTTGTGTTAAGATATGTAATACAGCTATACTTATCCATACACAAAATATACATATACCATCTTAATATACATATATATAGCAAAAGCTAAAAGAATAAAAAGGGTAAGAGAAATTTGAACAATCCTCATAGTTGTATATTCTACACATCTCTCTTCTTACTTTACTCACACCTTTATTTTATTTCTAATGATTAATGGCTAATGAAAAAAACAAAGTACTTTTAAGACTATGATCTTACAACAGTAACTGTAGTTTAAATGCTAACCCTTCCATAAAACAAGACCCTTCCATCTCTAGGAAGGGATTTCTTTAAGTTTCCTGAACCCAGTGGCAACTAATATTTTTTATCAAACACATACAAAAAAAATAATAGATTTAATTATTGTTTCTCATACCTGAAAAATTAAACAATAATACATTTTCTCTATGCACATGATGCATGTACTCAAACCAGAATATAGCTATTAATTACCTATAATTATGAGTCTCAGACTGGGGTCTGGCTACTTCTAGGAGTTTATTTGTGGTGTGCCCAGTGGTATTGCCAATGTTATGGAGAATATTTTCACTTTCTTGGAGAACAATATTTACTTGAGGCTAAGGAATTACACATTTATTATTGTCAAAAATCTTACATGGAAGCTTTTACTACAGAGAAACATATATAGGCCCAGAATATATAAACTAGTTACAGGAAAGTGCATTGTCAGTAGTAGTTGGCTGATGTGAATTCTTCCTCCACACAACATGAGGCTGCATAGCTCTTTCCCTCTTGGTTTACCCTGGGGAGATGCTTGATACAGTAAGCCTCACTGCCTTCCAATTTCAGTTGAAAGACTGATCATCCTGCCCAGGACACAAAAAGGCCTACAGGTAGTCCCAAAAAGCTTCCAACACTGTACCAATCCTGCCGGACCTTTTTTATTTTCTTTTTGGTTGAGGTAAATCATAGTCAGAGCTAGCATAGTTGGTCTCTTATGAGCTGAGGTCCAGGGTCAAGTGCTTTAAATATGAAGTTTTCTGACTTTTCTTCAGGTTGGTTGCAATAAGTTCCAACAAATTAATACTCTGCTTTTATTAATGTAGCCCTCAGATTCCATGGCACTTCCATTTTAGGACACACAAACAGTGATACAACTTTACAAACTGTGAAAAAGTGCTGACTGTTCCCAAATATTCTTCTCATCTGGTTTCTGAATAGTCTCATTTTTTTCTCCTTTGTATGTTCTTCTAGTTGAAGGAACCACTTTGCTCAGTACTGAGAACAGAGTTCTGTATCTGTGAAATGTGGGTGACCAGAGAGTCCATCTCTGTAGGATACCACAATTGAGCCACAATGACTCTAGAAGCTCTAATCGGCATCATGGTTTATGATATCCAGGTGCACCACAACCTACAGTGGAGTTTCAAACATTCTTTGGATAAAAGGTTTTGGTTTCTCTGAAGCCTTCTAATGAATCACACGTAGCTTGCCCTGACACTCAGCCACATAGTCCAGCAGACCCATGTCCTTCAAGTTCTGTGTTCAATAGCACTTTCAAGAGTTCAGACTCCACTGACATATTCAGAATATGCTTGATGCTTTCAATGTAGCCAGATTGAGGAAATTTTTATATCTTTCTTTTATGCTTTACTGGGTGACAGTGTATTTTCCAAAGCTTCATGGAATAATTTTCCTTGTAAAAAATACATCTAAACTGCATTCTGCAAAACTATTCCAGCCCAGTTCCAGAATCATCCTCTTTCCACTTTTCCAAATAGAATGTCTTCTGATACCATGCTTTGCTGCAGGACCAGTCACACTGCATCTTAGTTCCTGGCAAAGGGACTTTTGGAGGAATTGTTGTATCATGTATTGCATTGGGTTTTAAGCTTTTCTCTGGATTAAAGAGAGAAAACCAGTTCACTGGGACTACAGCCTCCTTGTCTTGTTTTGAGGGCTTATAATCACTAAATTCTTAGAATAAAGTATCTTCCTTTGAACAATGTTGCCAAAAGACATAAACCTACCTATTTAAGAAGCAGGGCAGCCTGACCAGGTGGTGGTGCAGTGGATAGAGCATCAAATACAGAGGACCCTGGTTTGAGACCCCAAGGTCGCAAGCTTGAGTGCGAGCTCATCTGCTTTGAGCAAAAGCTCAACAGCTTGAGCCCAAGGTCACTGGCTCCAGCAGTGGTTACTCGGCCTGCTGAAGGCCTGTGGTCAAGGCAATCAATGAACAACTAAGGTGTCACAACGAAAAACTGATGATTGATGCTTCTCATCTCTCTCCATTCCTATCTGTCTGTCCCTATCTATCCCTCCCTCTGACTGTCTCTCTGTCTATGAAAAAAATTGAAGAAGCAGAGCACACCACAAAAAAGATAAATTCAAATAATTCTGTCAAGACACATATTGTCTATAAAAATGAAGATTGAGAAGAATCTTGAAAGTTGTGAGAGAAACCTAGCTTATAGGCAAAGAACAGCTCAAATGTGAGTAGGTTTCTCAACAAACATACAGGGCGAGAAGGGAATAGCAGAACACTTAAAGTTGTGAAAAAAGACAATTGTCAATTCAGAATTTTCTGTCTATCTATTGAAAATATCATTTAAAAATTAAAGAAAAAAAACAGATAAAGAAAAACTAGAAACCTGACCAGGCAATGGCGCAGTGGATAGAGCATCAGACTGAGACAAGGAGGACCAGGTTCGAAACACTGAGGTTGCTGGCTTGAGTGTGGGCTCATCCAGCTTGAGCACGGGCTCACCACCTTGAACATGGGATCATAGACATGACCCCATGGTCACTGGCTTGAGCCCAAGGTCTCTCAATTGAGCAAGGGGTCAATTGTTCTACTGGAGCCCCCCCCCCACCCCCAGTCAAGACACATATGAGAAAGCAATCAATGACAAATAAGGAGACTAAGGAGCCCCGAGGAAGATTAATGCTTCTCATCTTTCTCCCTTCCTGCCTGTCTGTCCCTGTCTGTGCCTGTCTCTGTCTCTCTCTCTTTGTCTTTGTCACACACATACAAAAAAAGAAAACCTAGGAAATTTGTTGTCACTGAACTACTCTAAAAATTGACTAACAAAAAAAGTTCCCCAAAGAGAGAGCAAAAGATAAAAAAGAGATTGTGATCATTAGTAAGGAAGAAAGAACACAGTACCCAAATGTATAAGTAAATATAGTAAACTTTCCTTCTCTGACTGTTTTTCTAAATTTTTTGGCTGTGTAAACAAATATTATAATATGGTCTGAGATGGTTCTAAAGTATTTTAAAATCATTAAAATAATTATAAGTGAGGGAGGTGAAATAAAAAAATGTAAAAGGAGATTAAGTTTTTACATTTCAGTTACTAGTAAAAAGACAATACCAGCAGTCTCTAAGTTATGTATATATAATGGTAATACTTGGAACAACCACTAAAACTCACATACAAACAGATATTCTCAAAGTACTACTGACAAAAGTCAAATTCTAAAGAAAATCTTCAAGTAATCCACACTAAGGCAAAAGAAAACTAAACAGATCTAGAAAACAAAGAGAACAAAAATATAACATAAAATTGCATACTTAACATTCATTATATATCAATAACTACGTTAAGTGCAAATGGCTAAATTTACCATTAAAACCCAGACATGCAGTTTAAAAAACATGACCCAAATACATTTTGTCTATAAGTTATCACATCAAACATAATTATGTACACAGTTGAAAAGCAACAGCAAGAAAAAAAAAGGTTATGTTACACAAATGTTAATTAAAAGAAAATAAGAGTTACTATATTAATATTAGGTAATGTCGACTTCAAAGCAAATTTTACACAATGATGTAACTGTTAACACACCAAGGCACAGTAACTCTGTGTTGTGTATCAAACAATGGAGTTGCAAAATATGTGAAGTAAAAAATGATAGGACAGAAAAGAGAAAAAGACAAATGCACAGTTATATTGGGAGCAAGCACATCAACTCCTGCTCTATACTTGCTAATACAGCTAGGCAGAAAATTAACAGATACTGAAAACCCCTAAACAATGCATCCAAACAACAGAATCTAACTGACAATTATAGAAAACTTTTCCAACAAGAATGAAATATACTATTCTTTTCAAAGTAAACATGGAGCATATAACAAAAATAAATCAATCCTGAATTATAAAATAAGCTATCACAATTTTTTTTTAAAAAAATGAAATCAAAGTGTGTGTGTATTTTATATATATATACATATATATATATATATATATATAATTTTTTCTTTGTTTGTTTTTAGTATTTTTCCAAAATGAGAAGTGGGGAGGCAGTCAGACAGACTCCTGCTCGTGCCCAACCAGGATCCACCTAGCATGCCCAACAGGGGGCGATGCTCTGCCCATCTTGGGAATTGCTCTGCTGTGGCCAGAGGCATCCTAGCACTTGAAGCGGAGGTCATGGAGCCATCCTCAGTGCCTGGGCCAACTTTGCTCCAGTGGAGACTTGGCTGTGGGAGGGGAAGAGAGAGATAGAGAGGAAAGAGAGAGGGAAGGGTGGCCTGACCGAGATTCAAACCCAGAACTTCCACACACCAGGTTGATGCTCTACCACTGAGTCAACCAGCCAGGGCCAAAGTTTATTTCCAACCAAAAAGATCAGATTTGAAATCAAAAGCATAAAGATAAAAGGAAAAGTTGAAAACACATAAAACCTAGAAAAACACTTTTTTTCTAGGTTGGATCTGAGAGAAAGTTTCAAGGAAAATATTTTTATTAAAAATGAATGAGCACAAAAATGCAACACAGTAAGAATTGCAGGACACAGGTAAATTGATGCCATGAGATAAATTTATAGCACTAAATGCACATGTTAGGGAAGAGATAAAGCATTCTCTTGATCTGAACTGCATTTCAAGAATGTGGGGGAGGCCTGACCTGTGGTGGTAAAGTGGATAAAGCATTGACGTGGAACACTGAGGTTGCCAGTTTGAAACCCTGGGCTTGCCTGGTCAAGGCACATATGGGAGTTAATGCTTTCTGCTTCTCCCCCCTTCTCTCCCTCTCTCTCTCCCCCTGACTCCCTCTCCTGTCTCTAAAATGAATAAATGAAATCTAAAAAAAAAGTATGTGGGGGAGATCAGAGAGAGACAAACTAAAAATAAGCAGAAGGAAATAAACAATAGATAAAGAATGGAAGTCAATAAAATTGAAAAGGTAGTAGAGAAAAACAATGAAACAAAGATTTGTTTCTTTGAAAACTTACAAACCTCTCACAAAACTGAAAAAGAGAAAGAGAAAATTACTAATATTGAAGATGAAATAAGGAACATTACTAAAATCACTCTCTCTATATATCTATTGTGTTTATATAGATAAATAGATAGATAGATAGATACATACATACATATATTTATAACTGATAAATCAGTAATACCAAAAGTAATTCTACAACATAATTTAGATAACTTAGGTTAAATTGACCATTTTCTCCTAAAGCACAAATTACCACAACTAACCCAATACAAAAGAGGTCATCTGAATATAACTATCAAGAAAATTATAGTTATAAAAATTTATGTAAATAATTGATAAATTATTATATAATAAGTTATATATAAATAATAACTAAGAAGCTCTCAAGTGAGTAATTTTGAGTCCAGATAGTTTTATATTCAAGACTTAACATAATTTATTATATTATTAAGCTACAACAGAAAAATTATATAATTATATGAATCCATACAGAAAGAGCTTTTGAAAAAATTCAATATAACCCAAAATAAAAATTTAAAAAAAAGAAGAGAATAGTAGGAAACTTCCTTATCTTGATAAATATATTTTAAAATAAATTACAAGTAAACTATTTTGTATGGTAAAATACAAAATAGTTTACTTGTAAACTAGGAAAGAAGAGATTGTTTCTATTCTTATGACTCCAACTCAGTACAGTGCTTCCAGTTTTTGGCAGTGCAATAGGTAGGGAAAGGAAATAAAAGTTATAAGTATCAGGAAAGAAGAAATAAAAATTTTTTACTTCTACATGATATCACAGTCTATGAAGAAAATCCCATGAAATTTACAAAAGTTTTTCAGGAACTAATGAGTAAGTTTTCCATGTTGAAGAATGTAAAATGAAAGTCTATATAAAAATTAAGGGTAAAAAGGATAAAATCAATAAAAAGCATGATCCATTAAAAGAAATATTAATAATATAGCCTCCAACAAAACATTAAAAACATGATCTGTGAAAGGCCCTATTAGGAAGATGAAAAGACAAGGTACAGGCTGGGGAAAAATATTTGTGAACCATATATCAACAAGAAGTTAGTATTTAGTCTATGTAACAAAGTCTCAAAACTCCACAAAATAACAATGCTCAATCCAATTAGAAAACAATAAACATGCCACACATGATATTTCACTAACGAAATATACAAGTGGCAAGTGAAGGGTCAGCATGTGAGAAGCTATTCAGCATCACTGGCCATCAGGGAAATGTAAATAAAACCACCACAAGATAACACTACTCACGGATACAAATGGCCAAAATAAAAACTAGTGACAAAAACCAAGGGTTAATGCCAGTGCGCCTAAACTGGCTCCTTCATACATGGCTATGGACATGTAAAATGGTATGACCACTCTGGAAAACAATTTGGTAGTTTTTTAAAAATATAGACATGCAGCTTGACTAGGCAGTGGTGCAGTGGATAGAGTGTCAGACACTGAGGACTCAGATACAAAACCCCGAGGTCACCGGCTTAAGCACGGGCTCATGTGGTTTAAGTGTGGGTCGCTGGCTTTACATAGCCAAGATCCCATGGTCACTGGCTTGAGCCCAATGTCACCGGTTTGAAGCCCAAAGTTGCTGGCTAGAGCCCAAGGTCGCTAGTTTGAACAATGGGTCACTGGCTTGGCTGAAGCCCCTTGGTCAAGGCATGTATGTATGAGAGAGCAATCAATGAGCAACTAAGGTGATACAACAATGGATTGATGATTCTCATCTCTCTCCCTTCCTGTCTGTCTCTCTTCCTCTCTCACAAAAAAAAGGAAATACATTTTTATAGCATCTAAAACCTGAAAACAAATTTAGTGCCCTTCCATGATTAAATAAACTGTTGTGTGTATACATCATGGAATAATACTCAGCAATAAAAGGGAACAAACTATTGACACATGCAAAAAACTAAAAAATCCAAAAGTGTATGCATGTATGTATGTGTGTGTGTATGTGTGTGTGTGTGTATATATATATATATATATATATATATATATATATATATATATATATATATATAATGACTTTATTTACATGATGTTAATGAAATGACAAAATTAGAGAAATGAAGAGGTTAGCAGTTGTCAGAGGCTGAGGGGGAGGAGGGGAGCAGCAGGGTGTGGTTATGACAGGCGATGTCAGGCACAGTTGTGGGAATGCATTCTATCCTTCTTTTACCAGTGTCAATATCCTCCTGCACATGATATTTACTACAGTTGTGGGAGATGTTCCTCTGAGGGAGCCTGGCTAAAGAGTACATGAAATTCAGCCCTGGCCAGTTGACTCAGTGGTAGAGCGTCGTCTTGGTGTGCAGGAGTCCTGGGTTCGATTCCCGGCCTGGGCACACAGGAGAAACACCCATCTGCTTCTCCACCCCTCCACCCCTCCCCCTCTCCTTCCTCTCTGTCTCTCTCTTCCCCTCCCGCAGCCCAGCCAAGGCTCCATTGGAGCAAAGTTGGCCCGGGCACTGAGGATGGCTCTGTGACCTCTGCCTCAGGCACTAGAGTGGCTCTGGTCACAACAGAGCGATGCCCCGGATGGTCAGAGCATCGATCCCTGGTGGGCATGCCGGGTGGATCCCGGTCGGGCGCATGCGGAAGTCTGTCTGACTGCCTCCCCGTTTCTGGCTTCACAAAAAAAAAAAAAAAAAGAGTACATGAAATTTCTATTATTTCTTACAATTAAATGTGGATCTACAGTTATCTCAAAATAAAAAAATTAATAAAAATTTGAGAGTTTCCATTCATGATGACATCTACCCTTGTGTCCTACAACCACAGGAACCAAGCTGCCAGGGTCTCAGTATGTTTCTGCCTGAATTTTAGCCTTAACTGAATCAGCACTGCCTGAGTATAGGGCCCGACCACAGAGTGCTCAACTACTTGTGGAGGGGGTTGTGCCTGCCCCCTGAGGCACTTTCAGCTGCTGGGTTTTTAGCTAGTGAATAACCACTGTCTGGACTCTGAGTCTGCCTGTGATGGCAGTTTCATCTCAAACCTCCTCCTCCTAAGAGGATAAGAAGTTGGAAACGCCTACAACTGCCGACTCAGAGTCACTCTGTCGGCACTTCTTCAGTGACTGCTACAACTCTTGCAGCCACTGGCTGTCAGCCTGAAGCTGAAACTGGAGCTCTTGAACCTGCAGTTGTTTCTTTGACAAATGCTGCTACCAGCACTTAGCTTCTAGTGCAAACTGGAGTTCTCAAATTCACAATTCCTTCTCAAGTGACCATTTCAATTCCACTTGCTATTGGTGCTCAGCCTGCATTTTAAACAGAATCTCTCAAAAGCAGTCAGTCTCCTTCTCCAATAATTGTTCCAGTATAAACCTGGTTCTTAGCCTGTAGCCTGAACTGGAGTTTTTGAACTTGTAATGCCTCTCACACAGAGCTTTTGGTTTCTTCTCATAGGGCTGTAGAAACACCTAGCCCATGGCCCCCAACAGGGTAGCCATAGGGCACCACTTGCTCAAGAACATGAAGGGTGCTGGCAGCCACATACCATTCTGATCCAAATCCTGCCCACTACACCAGATGTAATGATGGTGGCCAAGGCCAGGCAGGCTCACACTGGATGGGCAGATGGTAGTAGAACTGCAAAGTGGGAAAGGATTGGGCCATTTATGTTTATTAGATTCTTGCAATGGCAGGCAAGCAAAAAGGCAGGTGTAAATCTCTTTTCACAGTACGAAGCAAGTGATCCGCAGCAAGGGAAAGCACCCATAGACTTATGTAGGCTGTACACACGTGGCTCTGCCATGTGCTCATGCACTAATCATGCAAAGTGCAAGTAAGCAAGCCTGACACAGCTGTTTTCTTTATACTACCACTTTGCTGTCTTGAGAACTTAGTTCTTCTGCTGCTGCCTATAGAATAAGAGACACAGAAGTAGACTGAATATTTAGGTCATAAACTGCTAATCACTACCAGCATCTCATAATTTCCCTAAATGGAGGGTAAAGATGTTTCATAAGTCTTGCAGTTATGCTTTATTATGGTTTCCTTCACATTTCTGTTTTTGTGAATGAAATTCTCAAGCGCCTGCCATTTGGTCTTAAAATTAAAATGTAAATCTAACTGGAGGCTAATATGGGAATATCACTGTAGCTATGTTCGCTATTTATATGTATATATTGCATGTGTAAATAGCTATTTAAATTTAAGCATTTGCAGCAGGACTTAATATTAAAACAGAGGTAGTATAAAGGGTTAGAATTAGAAATATGTCAAACACACACTTTGCTTTCAGGCTTCAAAATTTTGCTTGTGAAATAAGAAAGATATGTCATATGCAATGCCATATTTGATATTAGAGAGTTTTTAAAAAGGCACATGGTGGAGTACAAACTGTAAAACATTTCCCCAATGTAAAGCTATCAGATTATATAAATGGTATCCTCAAGAATGCTGACTTTCTTTGAGAAGACTTTAAGCTTGAAGTTAAGGAACACTGGTTATTGCTCTTAATAATAAACTAATTTGTTCAAGTATTCCAATGTTTCCTTAATAATTCATTGTAGTTCTGTTATTATCAAATAAAATTTAGCTTTCTTAAAGAGTCTTTTTTTCAAATTTCCTTTCAATAGGGTTATACATTTTTAAAACCCAAATCCAAAGGAAAATGTTTATATATGATTTAGACATTAAGTCATCTATTCTTTGTTGGACCCAGTTGGTTAACTGGTTTGTTGTTTTTATTTAAAGTTCTTGTCTGTTTCCTAATTTATTTGTAAATTCTCTTACCTGGTTTAAGTTATATTTTTGGAGTAGGAAGCCAATTATGACCTTTTCAAAAACAAAAAGCAGAAGAGAGAGAATATCAAAACTCATACTGATTATCCTCCTGAACTAGGTTCTTAGCTCAAGAAGAATTCTCCATATCAGTGTGTTTGGTCTATCACAAAATTGTGGGTTTTCTATATGATGGTGATTTATTTATTTTTTATTATTTAAAATTATGTCTTATATTTGTTACCTGTTGGTCAAATAAGTTTAATATGATTTTTATGCTCACTCTTCTTGTTAAAGATGAATACTGCTCACGTGATGATGCTCTCACGTGATACAGCTAATTGCTTTCCATGCTTGGGAAGGGGCTTGGTTATGCTAATGTGTGCTGGAGGAGGGGCTTTCACACCAAAAGGTTTTAAAAGGTGGAGCTAGAAGGCCATTTGGAGAGAGACCATGTTGTTGTAGAGAGGAAGAGACCATGCTGTAGCAGGGCAGGGAGGCCAGTGGAAGAGCCAGTCAAGATGGAGGCATGCAGAGGGGACTGAGTGAGGCCTTTGATTCTAGCAAAAACTGGAGAAAGTCAGTGGCTTTGGGAGCTCTGAATAAGAAGGGAAGTGTTTTCCCTCTATGTGCATTTTCTCACCAGCCAGTTGCGAGCAGGAATAAAGAAAAATGGCCCATCATTCTTAGCTCTGCAGTTTCATTACCATCTGTCCAAAGGGAACCTGCATGGGCCAGGCAGCTGTGATGGCTGTGACTGCTGGTCTTATATTACCCCTATACCATTTCTGTGCAACAGATAGAGAAAAGAATATTGTGCTCATTAGCTTTAAAGAGAAACTGAAGAACAATGAGACAAAAATCAGAACAACTGTATCTCATCATAAAAGCTCTGTGCATTCAATGATTGAATCCCCATTGTTGATTATTGTGTTCTCAGCAGGTAACCTGAAGCCTGAGATACAACTCCTACTTCTTAAGTAAATGTAAGTGAGTAACTGGGTTATGAGGGTTAGAACTCAAGACATGTGTTTACAGCTCTCCTCCTCTCTCTAGAGCTTTCTTCTTCTTTTTCTTTTCCAAGTGAAAAGAAGGGAGATAGAGAGACAGACTCCCACAGGTGTCCTGACCAGAATCCACCCAGCGACCCCACTGTGGGGTCAATGTTCTGCTCATCTTGGGCCATGCTCACAACTGAGCTATTTTTAGTGCCTGAGATAGAGGCTCCATGGAGCCATCCTCAGTGCCTGCCTGGGGCCAATGTGCTCAAACCAATCCAGACATGGCTACAGGAGAGGAAGAGAGAAAGAGAGAGAGAAGGGGGAGTAGGAGGAGTGGAGAAGCAGATGGGCACTTTTCCTGTGTGACGTGACTGGAAATTGAACCTGGGACATCCACACTCCAGGCAAACACTTTACCACTGAGCCAACTGTCCAAGGTGTATCCTCAACTTTTCTTCTTTGCCACATAGCCAGAAAGAATTATATAGTTTCATGCATTCTTCATTTTTAACTTTCATTATCTTATAATCTTGTTACAGACCCAACCACAGAGTCTAACAACAGGGGATATGAATGAACCAATTTAACTAGATGGTAATAGTTTATAATCACAATTTTTTCCTTCTGAATTTAAGAACTGACTCCAAGTTACACTGTTCTTTGTAATTAATATTTAACATCTGTGCTGTGCTTAATGGTTGCAAAGCACTGCATTTATTTAGTGAATAGTCCAACATCCCCCTGAATGATGGCATTCTTATTATCTGTAGGTTCTATTGATGGAGGTCTTGATTAGGTAAAAATCTTGCCTGAGGCAATTGTTCCACTTGTAAGAGAAACACACTTGTCTGAAGCTGTGGCTGGAGAAGAGCACCCTGCGGCAATGAACTCAGCACTTCTTGCTTGAAGGAGAGCTGTGTTTTAGAAAGCCTCCTTTTTTCCACTGTGAGTGGAGCATAATGTTCATTCCCTGTGTCTCCTCTCCTCCTTAATCCTCCTTTCACTAAAAACACTCTTTCTTTCAGTTTCTGCTTAACTCAGGACAATTCTACCTCTAATGAGGTTGTATGGAGATTAAGACCATGCAGTAATGAAATAGAAAGGTGAGTTGTCTCATGATCTGCCTCATGCCTGGTACTCTAGGGGCAGCTCCTACAAACTTTCACTTACTACTGCACAGTGAGTTAGAAAGGCAATGATCTCATGTGATAGTTGTGGTATCCAAGGCTGGGAAGAATGAGGAAGCTCATCAAGGCAGGGCTGACTCCAGAGTACTGCTCTCCCCACTGCACGGAGCCAGAGCTAGGGTCATGCTAGAGTTGCTTTTCTACTAATAAACAGTTTATGTGAGCTCGGACATGTCACTTCAATGTCAGAAGAGTATTACTTGGAGAAATGATTTTACTTTCTGTAATTAATGAATGTACTCCAAAATTCTATTGCATACTGTGTTCAGTAGTTTTGGGGATGTCACAGTAAACAAAGTAGATATGCCTCTATCCTTGACTTTAGTATAATAATTGATCTTATTTTAAGAATTTGGAAAACTAAAAATAGAAAATATATAAAAATAAAAACATGCATTTTTAAAGCATGTGAGACTACCTTATTTATACTTATATGGAAGTTGGAAAACATCTCTAGAACTTCAGATACATCAGTGCATTTCCACTGTCAAAAATTCTTGTGCACTGGGTCTGAAAGATCTAATATTACTTTTTTACTGAACTACTGATAAAACAGCTTAAAGATCAATTTGAAAAACTAAAACATTTTTTATCTAAGAGAGTGGTATAACCATTCTAAGAGAGTGGTTTCTCTTTTTTGCATATAATTTACAATAGTTTTAACAGCCACTCATATTTGTTGCTATATAAATGCAGTATATATTTAAATACTTAAACATCACTTGGACAGCATTTAAAATGTGCTCAAAGCAGAGAGATTAAATATAGTATAGAGAATAAGGTTAAGTGCAAATGCAAATGCCCAATTCCTCAGTTATCTCTTCTGTAAAATGGAGATAGTGTACTAAACTCATAGAGTTGTGAGCATTCAGTAAGATAGTGTATTAGAACTCTTGGTGCAAAATAAGCACTCAGCAAATTGTATAAATAAATAAAAGTGTCATTCACAATGATAGAAATACATAATGGTGAAATATTAAGATGAACTCAGAAGAGTCTTTGGTACAAAATATTGCACTCCAGAATGTTTTATGCAGTTACCAAAATAGCAACACCGTGTGGTGGACTTTTTAACTGTTTTATATTTTGACATACCATATCATTTATTAAATCACTTTTTTCTATGTTTTCTATCTTCAATTATTTTATATTCTCTTGTACTAAATCCTTCCAGGGAGTTGGATTTATAGATATATTTCTTTGGGATAAGAGAGTCTAAAAGTTATCAATATTACTATATAAAAAGATATTATTTCTTTTCTAAATATATGATGAAGGAATGCCAAACCTTTTCAATTCTTCACTTATGCGACTTGTTTCAGTGGTCATGATAAAACCTTCAAACCAAATGATTTTAAATAATGTACTCATCTTCTTTCAATTGTTGTTAAGTAAAAGAGATGATATGCATCAAATATAACTTTAACACCATGCCACAATGCATTTGTGTTTCAAAGCTATACATGCATTCACAAACGTTTATACACATGTAAATACATATATGTATCACATGTAAGAAATTTGTGTGTGTGTGTATATATATATATATGCAGATACACATACTTTTAAAAGCTTAAAGATCTAAAGAAAGAAGGATAGTAGTACTCATCATTTGATATGCCTACATGCTATGCTAGACAGTGGAAATAGAAAGAGATATTAGAGAAAGATTAGCTTTCAGAAAGCTCAAAATCTGGTTGGAAAAACAATACAATATGGAAAATTTGTACTCAGTGGTGGACTACAGCAGTTACAGGAAAAGGATAAGTATCTCCAAGTTCTCCAGAGACATTATTTCAGAAAACTTGGGAAAATGGTGTCTGCATGATTAAAAATGATGCATTTTAGCCATTCTTTCTTCTGCCTAGGAGTCCACCTCTTTTACAAGGTGATGCCATCCTGTTTCAATACTATTTTCCATACAACTTGCCATTCCATTGATAGATTACTTAGCATGTGTCAGTCACTTTGCTGGTCCTGTGTGCGCCTCATTTGTAAAGGACTTTGTCACAGCTATTATTGAAGCTGTTTGAAGAATGTCAGAAAGCTGTCAAACTCAGCAGTCAAACAGTTTGCAGGAAACAGCAAGTGAAACATACTCATAAGTGATGAAACGCACTTGGTAAGTGATCCTCACCAAGAAGTGGAAATGTTGTCAGACTGAGTCATCATCTATTTTCTGCACCTGGGGTCATGCTAAAGACAGTTGTTGCTCATAATTACATAGGAGAACGCTTGCCTCTCAAAGTGAAAGACGCCCTGGAGAAAATCCTTTCAATTTAATGTTGTGTTGTCATATTGAGCAGGGAGGTGGGGGGGTAGTGGAGGAGGTGTTACTCCTTTGCTTTAGACTCATTACATAAACTGCTTTATTTACTTTGGTGACATCTGTAAAGAAAATATTAATAATATAAAAACCAACAAAAACACAGAAATACCAAATCAACAATCAAATACATAAATGCAACTGAAGCATTTATTCAGAAGGAACTCACCCATTTGCATGTATTTTCCTGTATTAACAAAGTAGCCTACTTTATTAAGAATAATATTGGATGTGTTCAATAAGCTTTGTTTTTAATATGCTCATTAACAGTAGAAGAACAGGAGCCCAAATAATAATAATAAAATTAATTTCTCAGTTTTACCATTCAGAGAAATCAAGGCCTTAGAAGTTAGTTGTTGATGATCATATCTAGTTTAATAAAATTGATAGGATATTTATTTAGTGGTAAACTGATGACCCTCCTCCAAAACAAGGTTTTTATAGAAACTTAATTATGCACAAATGAATGAGAAAGAAATGCTTAGCAGACATGTTTTCCCACGGCTCAATGAGACAGCTTGTAATCACATATACTTAAAGAAAATCAGCTTTGTTCAGGTTGAATTTATATACAAAAAAACTAACCAATTGACATTGTACAAGATGGTGATTTTTAACAAATATGCATAAACATGCTATATAATACAGTATATTCATATGCCCCCCAAATAGTCCATTTCCATTCACATACTATACCTTCTAAAACAGAAACAACTACTTTTCTGTTTCCCTCACTATCAATGTACCTTGTCTAGAATCTCAAATAAATGCACTAGCTTTGTGTCTACCTTTATTCACTAAGGATAATCAATTTTGTTATTTATGTTATAGATATATTATTGCATGTGTTAGTATTTAATAATATATTGTAAACACTAAAGTTTATTCTTCTTTACCTTATCAGAGCTTGTCAGACTGTAGAAAGTCAAGGATACTGAGGGGCTCACAAGGAAATCAAGGATTTTTTTGAAGGGAAAGTGCTAGGCTATGTCTCATTAGCTTCTCTTAACATGTCAAGGTGAAGTATTTTGTTTGTTTGTTTGTTTGTTTGTTTTTGGAGAGAGGCAAGGATAGAAAGAGATAAGAACATCAAGCTGCTCCTGTGTGTACTCTGACCAGGGAATCAAACTGGCAACCTCTGTGCTCTGGGATGATGCTCTTATCAACCAAGCTATCCAGCTAGGGTTTAATTTTTAATTGATTTTTAGTGAGACAGAGAGAGGAAGGGAGAGGGGGGAGGGAGAAGGGAAGCATTCATTTGTTGTTCCACTCAGTAATGCTTTTTTAAAATAATTGCTTCCCATGTGTGTGCCCTGACCAGGGATTGAACCTGCAACCCTGTCATTTGAGGACAAGACTTTTAACTAACTGGGCTAACTGGCCAGGGCCAATTTATAAATTTTCAAAAAGCCATTTTTGACCAATTTAACTTAAAGCAACATGTCTTATTTCTCTGTATTTTTAAATCAAGAGTTATTTGTGTCATATATTTAGCCATGAGCTACATGTTCTTTTGTGACCTTAAAAAAAAAAAAGTCTATAAGGTAATAGAATAGTATGTAACTAAGGACAAACTAATAGAGACAAGAATCTATAAGAGCAGTCAAATGGTGCCTTTAAAATAAGTTTTATGTGATATAGTTCTAGTATCCTATAATCTGCTTTATTGAAACGTTTTTGATATTGAGAGCAGCCCCAGCTACAGTCTTAGGCCACATTTTTAGGTTAGGTTAGGGAAGTAGAAAGGACAGCGAAGAATTTGCTGATTGGCTGCCACTATCGCTGGGCGCAGGGGTGCTTTCCACTAATTACGGATGTTGGTGGATTTTCAATCGTCAGCAGTTTCAACCATCCATGACTTCTCAGAATTGTGACATCAGACATTCCTTTGTGGTTGGTCACCTGCTACAAGCCCTGAAATGAAACTCATGCTGGCAGGGTTAAATAAATGAAACCTAAGATTCCCCACTATTTGATATATATATAAAAAGGAGAAAGAATGATTCCCAGAGAGGCTCAAGGGAAAGGGGACGGAGGTCATCATCTTCTGTAACTTCTTCCTGCTGAGTAGGGGTGGTGAAGGGTTATAGCCTCTCTAAGGATAACTCTCAGAGGGGCTTCATAAGATAGAGGAGTGCAGTGATGGCTTCCTGCTGAGTAGGGGTGTATTTACAGGAGTCCAGATTTTTCTGTTTCACGAGGGCAGGTTCCAGGGTTAGCTTGTAAAGCTAGGTAGATTTCTCCAATTTTCTGATTAGCAAAGGCCTGCATGTGGTTCTATAAGAAACTAGTGAACAGACATAAGAGGCAGGGTCCAAAAGCTAGAATAATAAATAGGAGAGTGAGTGAACCAATGAAAGGCAATAGCCAAGACACCCAGTTTGTGCGAAACCACTGATTCCACAATTTGGTTTGTTTTTCATGAATTCTCTGGGCTCGTTCCTTTAATTTTTTTTTTATAATTTTATTTTTAATGGGGTGACATCAGTAAATCAGGATACATATATTCAAAGATAACAACTCCAGGTTATCTTGTCGTTCACTTATGTTGCATACCCATCACCCAAATTCAGATTGTCCTCTGTCACCTTCTATCTAGTTTTCTTTGTGCCCCTCCCCTCCCCCTCCCCCTTTCCCTCTCCCTTTCCCCCCTCCTCCCGTAACCACCACACTCTTATCAATGTCTCTTAGTTTCACTTTTATGTCCCACCTACGTATGGAAAAATGCAGTTCCTATTTTTTTCTGATTTACTTATTTCACTTCGTATAATGTTATCAAGATCCCACCATTTTGCTGTAAATGAACCGATGTCATCATTTCTTATGGCTGAGTAGTATTCCATAGTGTATATGTGCCACATCTTCTTTATCCAGTCATCTAAAACAAACAAACCAATAAAAAAATGGGAAGAGGACATGGACAGACACTTTTCCCAGGAAGAAATACAAATGGCCAACAGATATATGAAAAGATGCTCATCTACGTTAGTTATTAGAGAAATGCAAATCAAAACTGCAATGAGATACCACTTCACACCTGTTAGATTAGCTATTATTAACAAGACAGGTAATAGCAAATGTTGGAGAGGCTGTGGAGAAAAAGGAACCCTCACCCACTGTTGGTGGGAATGTAAAGTAGTACAACCATTATGGAAGAAAGTATGGTGGTTCCTCAAAAAACTGAAAATAGAATTACCTTATGACCCAGCAATCCCTCTACTGGGTATATACCCCCAAAACTCAGAAACATTGATACGTAAAGACACATGCAGCCCCATGTTCATTGCAGCATTGTTCACAGTGGCCAGGACATGGAAACAACCAAAAAGCTCGTTCCATTAATTTGACTGCTGCATCTCTAACTAGTCTTGACTGATTAAGGTAAAAGCAACACTCTTCTCCTAGAAAGATACAAATACCTCCTTTCTCTGCCATTAAGAGATCAAGTCCTCGATGATTTTGTAGCATGGCAATGGCTAGGGAATCAATTTGATCCTGGAGTTTTACTAGAGTGGAGGCAATTTCTTCCAGGGAGTTTTGGAGGTCTTCAGAGAGAGAGAGGTAATAAAACAGGGCAGTGGATAGTCCCTCTGCCCCTAGACCTACTCCTGTAGAGATTCCTAAAGCAACAAGAAGAGGGATTACCTGTACAGCTTGTTTGGTCCTTATATTGATGGGTAGTGTACTAGGAATTGGAAGAGACTCATGGGGTGGGATTAGGTTGATATTTGGGGTGAGATAGACTAGGGTACAGGTTTCTGTCCAAATAGTAAGGAGACACATATAGGTGTTGGTCCCACACAAGTAGAAAGCCCCTGATTGGGTGAGGCAGGCTGAGAGGTGAATAGAGAATAGATGAACAAGGAGTCAGTTTTGTCCGTTCGGCTCTGAACCCCGGACAGTCAAGGTAGAGGAAAGTGCAGCCCTAACTAGGGTGGAGATATGGTTAGATGCCTGTTTTGAGCATTGCAATCATGTGGTAGAGGTAGTGAGCTGTGTGGTGGGATAGGAGAATTTATGTTGTGAAGCTGTAAGAGTAGGGGGTCCTGTACCTTGAGCAGTGAAGTATAAAGGGGCAGGTGAAAGCAGGGGGGTGTTTAGGGTGACTGGTCCCCGAGCAGGGGGAATTTATGGTTTTAATTTTTCAAGTTGGGAATAATAGGTTTGATATAGCTTATTTGCTTGGTTGGCGGCTGAAGTGGGATAATTCCCTATAAAAGTGTCGGCTCTCTCAAAGAAGGAAGCCCCTTTTTGGGTTTGGTATATGAGAACTGTCCGTAGAAGGTGGGTGTTGTTGTTTGGGATAGGGAGGGCAGAGTAGGCTGAGGAGGACATAGACATACACATCCAGCAATTAACTGCATAGGAAGAATTAGCTTTAATTAAAAGTCTTTGAGTGAGGTTAAGAGAGCATTCTATATATGTGGCCTCTAGGAGAGAGGAGATGGGGTGGCATATGTGGCACCCAGTAAGAGAGAAAGTAGAACTGGTGTTAGGAGATCAAGAACTGGGGGCATGGTGGTTGGGCTTAGGGGTGATTAAGAGGAAGAGAAGAAATTGAAAAGCCGCTGTTTCTTCTGGAGAAAATTCAAGTAGAGAACTTTGCAAGGCCAAGTTCTGCATCCAATTGAGGAGTCCGTCAATTTCACTGGAGTGAGGCCTAAACCAGGAGAGTCCTCAGAGGCCTGAAGAAGGAAGTAGAAGAATCTGGCAAGGTGGTAATTGGCAGTTGCCTGTTGTGAGTGCCTGCTGGAGTGGGCAGTATGGTGGGATATGGCCTCTTGGAGGAGCATTGAGATGGACTGGTCTGATTCTTTGGGGGACCATGTGGAGATTTTGAGAGACAGAGGACCTGTGGGGGCAGAGGTGTAGGTTTTAGGGATATTGGTGGGATAAGGCTTAATGTGGGAGAGGTGAGTCCAGTGTGAGTCTCCTTCCACTTTGATGGTGGTAGGAGTGGACAGAATAACAGTATGGGGCCCTGTCCAAGTAGGCTGGAGAGGGGTTTTTCCCTGTGTCCTCTTGTAGACCTGGTCCCCAGGAAATATTGATAGGTGTGAGTCTGTGGTTGGAAAAGGCTGTGGAAGGAGCTTGTGTACTTCCTTTTGAAGATTAGCTCACATGTGTGCCAGTGAAGGAAAGTATGAGCCCATTGCTAGATTGGGGGTGGTAAATAAGTTGGAATTTAGTTCGAATGGGTAGCCATACATGATTTCAAATGGGCTAAGGTTCAGAGGCTTTCGGAGCATGACTCTAATTCTCATTAAGGCTAAGGGAAGAAGCTGAGGCCAAGGAAGGTTTAGTCCAAGAATAAGTTTTTTTACATGGTGTTTGAGGATTTGGTTGGCCCTCTCTACTCCTCCTGAGGACTGGGTGTGGTATGGAATGTGCAGTTGCCATTTTAGTCCTAAGTAGGACGTGATGGATTGAGTGACTTGGGAGACAAAGGCTGGTTTGTTGTCTGATTGGAAAGAGGAAGGTAGCCCAAATCTAGGAATAATATGTTCTGTTAGAGCTGAGATAACTATGTTAGCATCTTCTTTTTTGGTTGGAAAAACCTCGATTCAGCCAGAGAAGGTATCTACAAGAATAAGAATGAATTTGTTTCCTTTGTGGGGGGGCATATGAGTGAAGTCGATTTGCCAGTCCTGACCAGGGAGGGTCCCCCTCGCTTGATGAATTGGAAATGATTTTGGATGTATTCCTCCCTGTGAGGAGCATGGGGTACAGATAGAACATGAGGACGTGATGGTTTTTAAGAGAGTAGGTAGATTCAGTCCCGTTAGGAAAGCGGAAATATAGATGAGAAGAGGTTTGTAGCCTATGTGGAAGGAGTTATGAATGGTTTGCAAGATGTTTTCTACCTGGGTTTGGGGAAGGATAATTTTTCCTCCCTGGGTGTACCAGTTCCCTTTTTTTGGGAATGTTTTATAAGAGGTGGTATTTTTTGTGGAGTATTGGGTTTGGTAGAATGATAGAAAGTAAATATGAGAAGTGGGAGGTTGGGTGGCAATCTTCTTTGCCACTTGATCTGCCAGGTTATTTCCAGTGTTGATGGAATTTGAGTTTTTTGATGGCCCTTGCAATGTATTATGGCTGCCTGTTTTGGCAATAAAGCTGCATTGAAAAGATTTTGAATAAAGACATGGTTTTGAAGTGGGCTTCCCTTGGTTGTGAGAAAACCTCGCTCTTGCCAAATGGCAGCAGCTGAATGGAGGATGTGGTAACAGTATTTAGAGTTGGTGTAGATATTAACCGATTTATTGGCAGTGAAGGTGAGTGCTATAAGTTCATCCTGTTGGGAAGTGGTGTTTTCAGACAGGGATTGAGCTTCAAGTTCTTGATGTGAGTCAGTTGTGATGGAATAGCCTGCTAGAGTGGTTCCATGTTTTGTCTTGATAGCACTACCATTTACAAATAATGTAGAATCAGGAGATAAAAGGGGGTTTGAGGTTAAATGCGGGAAGGGTGAGTTGAGTTAGGACTTCAACGCAAGAGTGTTAGGGTAGTTGTAGAGTATGAGGGACTAGGGTGGCTGGATTTAGATTGGAACAGGGTTGAAAAGAGAATTCTGAATTTTCGAGAAAGATAATGTAAAATTGTTGAAGACAAGAGGGAGAGAGATGGAGAGATGATAGGTAGCCTTGTTGGAAGCTAGGTCTTATAGGTTATGGGGTGATTTAATAATAACTTTCTGTCCTAGGGAGAGTATTTTTGCTTTTGAGTGCTAGAAGTACGGCAGCAGCTGGGGCCTGCAAGCAGGGTGCCCAGCCCTTGCAGGTAGGATCAGGTTGTTTGGACAAGTAAGCAACTGGGGTGAAGGAAGGTCCCTTTTGGTGTCCTAATACTCCAAGGGCGAGACCCTGTTTCTCATGGACATATAGGAGAAATTCAGACTGGATGTCGGGAAAGTGTAAGGCTGGTGCCTGGAGTAAGGCCTTTTGTAACTTAGAAAATGATGTTTTAATTGAGTATCTTGGATCTAGGGGCTTGTTAGGGTCCCTTTTGGTGGCCTCATAGAGTGGTTTGGCCAGAAGGCTATAGTTTGGGATCCAAGACCAGAGAAAGCCGGCAATTCCTAGGAATGAAAGTAGTTCTTTATTAGTGGGGGTAGGGATTGAGGCTATAAAATGCTTTAGTCTGTGGTGATGGCTTTATGGCCTGGTGAGAATTGCAGTCCCAGGTAGGTAACGGTTGTCTGTGAAAGCTGAACTCTGGAAGGGGATACTCTATAGCCTTTTTGTGCTAAGAAGTTTAGTAGTTTGTTTGTGTCTGCCCTGGATGCTTCCCATGTAAGACTACAAAGGAGGGGATCATCTACATGTTGTAAGATAATACTTTGGGGAAGAGAAAGAGATTTAAGGTCTGTAGCTAGGGCCTGACTGAAGAAATGGGGGCTATCCCTGAATCCCTGAGGGAGAACCCTCCAGGTCAGTTGTCGGGAGTGCATGGTATCCGGTCAGTCCAAGTAAAGGCAAAGAAAGGCAAAGAGGTTTTGGCATTCCAGATGGAGGGGAATGGTAAAGAAGGCATCCTAAGGTCTAAGACCTTGAAGAAGGTGGTATTTGAAGGAATAGTGGAGAGAATGGTGTAGGGGTTTGGTACTACTGGGGTAATGGGCAACACCACTATGTTAATAACCTGCAAGTCCTGAACTAAGCGTTAGGTACCATTGGGTTTGACTACTGGTAGGATGGGAGTGCTGTAAGGGGAATGGCTAATAGTAAGGATACTGGCCTGAATGAATTTAGTGATGAGGGGCTTAAGACCATGTAGATGTGTTTGGGAAATGGGGTATTGAGGGATTTATGGATATTTGGAGGGGTCTTTTTGAGAGATAATAATGGGGTTGTGGTGTGTTGCAATAGAGGGCTGATCCGTATTCCAGACAATGGGATCCACTTGGTTTGGGGAAAGACGAGGAGAGAGGGATGATGGATTGGAGAGGGATGGGTCTGGATCACTGGCCAACAAAAGGAGAATATTGGAAGTTGGTGTTGAGGATTTTGGGGAAAGGTGAAGAGTGGAGCCAAACTTGGCAAGAATGTCTCTTCCTAGTGAGGGGGTGGGACATTGTGATATAACTAAGAATTGGTGTGTAAATTGTGTTTTGTCTAGGATACAGGTGAGGGGAGGTATGATTAGGGGGTTACTCTTGATGCCTGAAACTCCCACTATGGAAGTGATAGAGGGTGAAAGGGGGCCAGCAAATTCAGGAAGGGTAGAGAAGGTGGCCCCGGTGTTTATGAGAAAGGCAATTACCTTACCTGTTATGCGAAGCTTTACTGTGGGCTCACCGTTGGTAATTCATACTGAGGCCTGTTACCCAAGGTTTCCTCAGTCTTCCGTTGCTAGGTCAAGAAAGTCAGCCACAGGTATAGAGGGGTTATTAGTAATGGGAGTGGTTGGCCCAGTCCCTCTCTGGCGGCTGGGACAATCAACCCCCCAGTGTCCCTCTTGGCAGCAGTGAGGGCATGGACCCGGCAATGGATGAGGATTAGGGCATTGTTTAGCCTAGTGTCCTGTCTGCTTGCATTTAAAACAGGGTCCTGGTGGCCCAGAAGATGGGAATGTCCTTCTGAGTGTTTTTTGTTTTAGAGTCAGCTGGTGAGTTCCCTTGCAGGGCTTTAGCGAGCATGAAATAATTATCCTGGTCCCTCTTCCATTGGTCCTCCTTTTCTTGTTCCTCCCTGTTGTGAAAGATCTTAAAGGCCTGGTTTAAGAGATCGCTTTGTGGAGTCTCGGGCCCATTTTCTAGCTTTTTTAGTTTTTTTTATTTTTTTATTTTTATTTTTTTTAAGTCGTGAGCCAATTGGGAGATGAAACGTGAATGGAGGAGAATGGTCCCTGTAAGGTCGGTGGATCATGGGGAAAGGTCAGGCCCGGGAACTTTGTCTAGGACCACCCATAACCAAGGGCACCAAAAGAAACTTCGCAGGAACCCTTTGGAAAAAAGCGACCATCTGCCAGCCAGTGAGATTTCACCATGTCATATTAGCTCTATCACCCTAGAGACCCTTTAAATATCTCTCACACGGGTCACCACTTTCGACTTCCCTGGCCTCTATCCTTCCTCTGAGCCAGAGAACCTCGCCGGGCGGGATGCACGCTCTGTACTCAATAAAGCCTTTTACTATTCCACACACTTCGTGGCTCTGGCCCTTTCCTTCCATCTCAGCAGGGAAATATACCTTACAGACCCTGCTGGGGTGGTGGGGTCCATTCGGGAGAATTTTTGCAATGCTTGTGAGAGGCGTTCCAAGAATTCTCCTGGGTTTTCTTCTGGTCTTTAAATGATTTCCTTGATTTTGTCATAATTGACAGCCTTGTTAGCCAATTTATTTATGGGCTATTGTAAATAATCTATCATTTGATCTTGGGCTACCAGTTCTGATGGCCTGCTTGGTAAGCCCAAATAGAGTCAGCAGTGGGGACCACCGCAGTGCCTATTAGATTAGCATTGTTTCGAGTGTGAGCCTCATCAGTGATTTTTTGGGCAGTGGTCCAGGCCCTGTCTTTGTCTGAGGGGGAAAGGGAGGATAATGTGAAGGTTGTACCAGGTTAGATCATAAGATGAGAGCAAAGGTAGAAGAAAGCCTGAACATAAGGGATCTCTGAGGCCTTCCCAGTCTGGTGGCAGAAATTATCCAGGTTTTGGAGGATGTTAACGTCAAAGGTTCTGTTTTCAGGCCAATGGGAACCGTTATCTAATTTATATTGGGGCAGGCCATATTACAAAAGAAGATTAATTTTTTCAGTTTAAGATCCACGAAGCTGAGTTTGATGAGATTTTTTAGGAGGCAACTTAAAGGAGTAGCTTTTGAGGATTGAGATTCGGAGAAGCCCATGGTGAGCTGAAAATAGGAAAAGAAAAGAGCGTCCTCAAACTCTTTTCACTATTTGTTTCATAGTAGGTAGAACAGGAGAAGGCCTGTTGTCATCAGAATCCCGGGTTCCAGAGAAGAGAAGGGCAACTTGGCCAAGCGCCTGGACTTGTTAAGTAGTCCATGGGGGCAAGTCACCCGGAGTAGTCTCCTCCCTAATCTCGGCCCATGAGAATTAAGTGAGTTAATTTGGAGGAATAAAGGAAGCCTACTGGATACCGGAGAGGCTGAAGGATCCTTGCCTCTGGGTCGACAGGGGTTCGGGATAGTGTTGGCCCACCGGCCAGTCAACTCACAATTACTCATCCAAGAAGAATCAGGGAGTAAGCCAGAACAAGCTGCCGCTGTCCACCGCTTCCCTGATTGTAAGCTTGGCGGGCAAAGGGGGACCGTCCAGGCAGCCAGTACCTTATCCCAGGTTTTGGCACCAAATGTTAGACTGAAAAGAAGACTGGCAACCGAAAGGTTTAGAGAATCAGGCTTTATTAGAAAGAAAACATGCCAGGCTGTCTCGAAAAATGAGAGCAGCTCTGGCTACAGTCTTAGGCCACATTTTAAGGATTAGGGAAGGGAAGTAGGAAGGGTGGCGAGGCATTTGCTGATTGGCTGCTGCTATCACTATGCGCAGGGGTGCTTTCCACTAATTACGGATGTTTTTACATTTTCAACCATCAGCAGTTTCAACCATCCACAACTTCTTGGAATTGTGACATAGAACATTCCTTTGTGGTTGGTCACCTGCTGCAAGCCCTGAAACGAAACTCATGCCAGCAGGGTTAAAGAAATGAAACCTAAGAGTTATTTATATTTATTTATATTTTCTCTTTACTTTGGAAGTATTTGTCAAGCTTCAGAGGAATGTCACTGTGATTCAGGTTGGAATTGCATCAAACAAGCCATTTGTTTGAAGCTTTTTTTTTCCCCAATGGAAATCTGTGTGTGTTTTTTGTTTGTTTGCTCTTTTTTTAGTTATAGATCAACAGAGTCAGTTATTTCAGCCATTGTTACTTCAGCACCTTTGGTTTCATACTTTTTTTTTTTTTTTTTAGGTGAGAGGAAGGGAGATAATGAGACAAACTTCCACATGCAACCCAACTGGAACCCACCTGGAAACCGCTGTGTGGGGTTGATACTTGAATACCAAGCTAATTTTAACACCTGAGGCTGAAGGGCTTGGGCCAACTGAGAAATCCTCACTGCCTGGGATTGTTGCTGAAACCAGCTGAGCCACTTTCTGAGGGAGAGAAAGAGGAATTGAAAAGGGAAAGGGAGGGAAAGGGAGGGAAAGGAAGCAAATGGTTGCTTCTCCTGTGTGCTCTGCCCAGGAATCAAACTCGGGATGTCCATATTAAGCCAACACTCTATTCACTTAGCCACCAGCCAGGGCCTGGGTTTTGTACTTCTTAACATCTTCATTGTCATTATGTCCATCAGTTATCATTACTAAGTTGTGAATATTCTTAATTCTTAGACATTGTATTGGGAGCATCACATATATTTCACTAAATCTTTATAACCAAAGTGTAAACATATATGATATATATGATAATCATTACCTCTATTTCACAGATAAGTCAATTCTATTGAGAGACAGTAAGTAATTTTTCACTTCCTTCAATTTTATTTCAGAGTATTTTATTCATTCTGAACCTGGCCAATTTTTAGCCTATCTATGTCTTCTTTATTCAGATATGATGTCTACTACTTGAAATTTAGTTCTTCACCTGTAAGATGGGAATTATAAAACCTATTTTACCTTTGTGTTTCCAGAATCAAATGAGAGACAGAGAAACTAGATCTATTACAAAAAATAACTCAGGCTTAATTTTGTCTGGTCATACTGGCACTGGGAATTCATATGGTTATGTAAGCATTTCTTCAAAGCCATTATGTAGTCCCTTATTGCATAGAGTTCTAACATGTGTTTCTTCTTTCTTTGGTCTTCTTCTGCCTTATCCCCCTCACCTATAGAAGGTTTCTGATCAAGTTTAAAATTAGTGTTTCAAATGACAACCTTTTGTAGCTGCATCATTCTTTTTAGTGGAATGCCTATAAGAAAAGATATCTTGTTCTTGTGTCAATTACATTTCATAGAAAGTATGACACTAACGTATGACAGTGATATATGAGTTTGTTAAAAGCAAAACAAAAAATATAGATAACATACACACACAAGCATGCATACAGAAACATGCAATACAATGGATAACCCTGAAAAAATATATACCTAGATTAGAATCATGCCAATGGAGGTAAACTCAGTGAGAACCAAGAGTCACTTCCTTTTCTGGCACTGACTTCTTAAATAAAATAGGAGTTTATTACTTTTGGGAACTTTCCCCATATCAAGATGAAGATGGACCTCATATGCTGTGCTTATAGTGCAGGTTTGATTTTTAAGGCTGCTTCAATGAGTTTGAATGAAACTTCAGGTGCGAGAGACTGGGGTTCCTGAACAGTAAAGTGACTACATCTAGATGCAGTCTTGGTTACGAGGAAGCTGGAAGCTGTTGCTGTAGCCAGATATTGGTTTTGCTTAAGTATTTTAAGTATTATTGCTTTCATGACTTAACTTTTTGAGTAGAAATATTTTAAAAACATTACATATTTGGTTTTGCATCAGATTTGTTTCAACCCCAGTGGCATCTTTATTAATATTATTTTTGAAAACTCTCCAGTAAGCTAACTGTTCAAATCTTAACAGTGGTAGGTAATTTTAAAGTTCTGATGTACATAGTAAATTTGCTTTTCCATCATACAAAAGAGGTTTTCCTTCTACCTTCTCAAACTTCTATCCACAGAACTGATTTCTTTTCACAACTGAAGAGCCAGAAATAAATTTTAGCATTCTCAAGTGGGGTAGAGTGACAAAAATTTCAAAAACCTTATATTAATCCAGAAGAAGCATTTGCAGCATTGAGACACAGCTGAGAATGGAAATCTGTTGGGTTGTAGGGTTCCTAAAGAATAATAATGCCCTCCCTGAGATCCCAGAGGTCCTGAGTATTTGGAAGATACTTAACAAGAGCTACTGAGCTGTGGAACAGATGCTGGAAGCCCACAAGACCCATGAGGGCTGTCTAGTGGAAATGACTATATTGTGATATCTAGCCCTATTTGTCAGCCAATACACACATATATGATCACTTTGAGCCCTGAATTTGTTTATGAAGAATGTACTTTGGGTATTTAAAACTGCAGAAATAATAATGATGATATATTTCAGCAATATGGGCACAGGCTGACTTTATAAACTGTAAAAGTGAGATTTAAAATAAAAAAGTTACCAATGTTAGTGTTAGGTCTACCATATGAAGTGTACTTTTAATACATTGCCTTTGCTTCCACAATAGCTAATTGTCAGGCTTTATTTCTTTTCCTAGAAGTTCATTTTTATTTCCTTAAAGGGCTAATTCCTCTGATTTGCCACCATATTACCACCAGCAAAGGCAGATTATTTTCCATTGCAATAGCCTTCAGATATTTCAGTAATTTCACTTTATTCATGAAAGAGTTCAGCATCTCCTTTCTGTCTTCTTATATATAACTAATACTAACATTATTTTTTATGACTACATCATTTATGCAGTTTCTTCTGGTGCTGTTTCTTCTCAGGTCTTCAACTAACGTCTACTTCTCTTCCTCTGACACTGACTTCCACTATCTTGCTCTATGAATTTTGGGTCCTAGATTTAAGTCTTACTTGTAATTTTTATTTGAACTCAACAAAATTTCAGTCACATGTGGAACTTTACTGGATGAGTCAACTGTTTTTTCCAGTTTCCATCTCCTTTGGGTTATTGTTTTACTTCTAAATCAACTTAGATTTCATAGTCTGACACTAAATTTGCTTCTTTACATAGATTCAACTACCTTGAATCTTTCTCTATTGTCACATCGATGTGACAGAAATCAAGTCATTAAAGGCAGCACATCGACTAAATGTACGTTTACACAAATGTAGGTCAGTGGTTGAATATGAGGATATTGATATCCTTCTGACTGAATTAACTTTAAGTTTATGGTAATACATTTCAGGTGTTTCTTTTGTGTTGCCTGATAATGTCTATTTTTCTAGCTTTTTCCATTTACAGTGGCCTGAGATGACTATTTTATGTACTTCTATTTCTTCCCATAACTTACATACATTTTTCCTTGCACAGTCTCAGTTGATGTTTCCCTCTCAGGTACCTGGACAAATAGAAGCCATGAGATAAGTATGTCACCTTCCTACTACCAATTACATAACCCAATTGTAAGGCCAGTGGCCACAGCCGTGGCCATGCAGATGCAGGTTCCCATTGGATTTGGACAGATGGTAAAGGAATTCTGGAGCCAGAAAATGGTGGGCCATTTTGTTTCTTAGTGTCTTGTAACAGCGGGCAAATAAACAAGCAGGGAAGACCACTTCCCTTTCTCCCTCTGGACTCACCTGGACTCACAGGTCCCCACAAGCAAAACAGCACTCCCTGGCCATACAGGCTGCCTGAAATCTCAGGGTTCCCAAAACCCTCAGCACTCCTTCTCGCTCTCTGTCTCTCAACTCCCCAGCCAAACAGGTTGGGTGAAAAAAACCCTTCTCCAGCAAACAGTGGCCCCACCCAACAAGGAAGGCAATCACAATTTGCAATCCGATGCCATGAGGGCAAGCACCCACTGCCTTCCATAGACTATACACACATGGTACTGCCCCAATATAAGTAAACATGTTGTCAAGTACCGTACCTCAATTCCATGGGTTTATCTAGAGACACCAAGTCCAGATGCATTTTGCAGGGTTTTATTAAAGGAGGAAATTTATTAAACATGCTGGGGGGCATTCACAGACCCAAATCATGTGTGTAGGGCACAGCCCTTGCAGCAGGTTATATACCTTTGTTCTCACACACACAGGTTGGCAGGAAAAGGAGGAGGGGGATGGGACACAATTCATTGGCAAGCTTACAACATTTGTCTATAGGATTCATAAAAACATTTTTACACATTGAAACTTATAAGGTAATACAATAGCAAAAATGTTATTGTATATATTAAAAGATATTCCTAAATTTTCTAGTGTTCATTTGCCATTTTCTTGTTTAGAAATACAATATATACATTTATTACACATTTTCAGGAGGGGAGGTGTAGTTTCCATGGTGCTAGGGCATAAATGCCTGCAAATGGCTCATCAAATAAGAAAAGGTTTTTTTCAATCTCTCTCTTCCTGCAACTGGCTAGCTATTTACCTGCTTCCTCACAGGTGTAGATGGGAATGTAAATCTCCTTCCCCTCTTCATTTACAATACAATGCTATCGGCCATCCTGGTCTGGTGCAAATCACACAAGTATAAAAATTACATTTACAAAAACCCTCCGCATGCCTAGTCCAAATTAGTAAAATGCTCCTTAAGCTTCTGAGTAGAAGGGAGCCTCCTACACAGTATGTTTCTGCAAGCCAGGAAACTTTCACATTTCCTTAAATTATTGATATTAATTTTGTAGCTTTTTGGTACCTTACTACAAGCAAACCTAAACACCAATCTACACACACACACACACATGCACATGCACCATACATACATATACGCATTCTTCCTGCAGCACTATGCCTGTACCTACATAAGGCCCCAAAACTTCCATTTGTGCACTGGACTCTACTAGGTATTGCCTATTCAAAAATATTCTATAAATAACTTCACACTTGCCTGCTGTATGGCCAGTAGCCATGGCCACCATCACAGCCGCCTGGCCAAAGCACATTCAGGTTTGATTCAGACAGATGATAATGAAACAATGGAGTCAAGAACTGGTGGGCCATTACCTTTTAATCCTAGCTTGCACTCGGTGAGCAAGAAATACACACAGTGGGAAACACTTCCCTATTCATTCAGGGCCCCCAAAGCCACTGACTTATCCGAGTTTCCTAAAATCAAAGGTTTCTAGCTCATCAGCCTAATTTACCTCTGTTCCCCATCTCCTTCTCTCTGCACGAACTCTGCACAAATTGGCCTTTTTTCCAGCACTCCACCATCTTGGTTGCTTCTCCTCTCCTCCACGTGGCCTTTCTCTGCTCTTCTCCAGCATGGGTTCCTCTGCCGCATTTTATACTGTAGAAATCAAAACCTTTAATCCAATATACAAACAAGGAAGTCTCTGATACAAAGTCACTTATCTGAGGCATAATGGGATTCCTCATGAGAGTGCACCACCCCCCATCATGCAACAGTCAAGGGTGTGGGGAAAAGCTTAGTCTTAAAGCTAAGCCTCAGGCATCCCCAAACTACAGCCCACAGGCCGCATGCGGCCCCCTGAGGCCATTTATCCGGCCCACTACACTTCCAGAAGGGGCACCTCTTTTATTGGTGGTCAGTGAGAGGAGCACTGTATGTGGCAGCCCTCCAATGGTCTGAGGGACAGTGTACTGGCCCCCTGTGTAAAAAGTTTGAGGGCCCCTGCCTTAGGCTATAACCACCCTGCCTGCTTACAACCTGTCCCCCACACCCAATGCAAACTACTGTATAACTGAGCAAACATATACATCATATTTACAAACTTGTTTGATCAACACCTGCATTACCAACACTTCACTCTTTTTTCCCAGTCTGTAATGAGACATTTCATTTCTAGAGGTAGAGAATTTCAGCTTAAAAAGTATATTTTTATTTTTAAAAAAGTCTCTGACAAAAATCATAGATATGATAGAGCAGGAATAATTTTGTAAGTCTGATTGAGCCTCATACACTATTAAGACAAATCCCTAGGCACCAAAAATGAGGAGAGACTGGAAAATCACAGTGAAAGCTGGATCTCCACAAGTGTTGGCATTCAAGGCATTTGCTAATCTCAGTAATTTACATGTATTGAGTTTGAAAGTACTCACTTGGAAAAAAAACACAAAACATCTCACTTTAAATTTTGACTATTTTAAATACTCATTTGTCTTAAATTAGTTGTGCACATTATTTTAAAATTGAAACTAACTAGGAGGAGGGGTTGGGGGAGGGGATTAAAGAAGGACAAATATATGGTGACTGAAAATGATTTGATTTTGGGTGGTAAATATACAACATAATCAACAGTTCAATTGTTATTGAGATGTTTATCTGAAACCTATGTACTCTTATTGATCAATGTCATTCCATTAAATTTAATTTTAAATAAAATTATTAAATAATTGAAACTATATTAGAGAATAAAATAGAGAAATGTAAAAAAGAAAAAATAATAAAGCCAAGACCCTCAAAAATTTATACCCTTCACCCTGGCCATGTAGCTCAGCTGATTGGAGCATCATCCTGACATGCTGATGTTGCAAGTTGGATCCCTGGTTGAAGCACATACAAAAATCAACCAAGGACACATTAAAAAATGGAGCATCAGACCAATGTTTTCCTTTCTCTCTCTCCTAGAAGAAAGTATTTATTTACCAGCTATGTTCTGGGTTGAATACCATGCCCTCTCAAACCTCAAACATACAGACCTAACCTCTTATAGGTCTGCAGTTTGCATTTAATCTCATCTCAACTCAATGAATTAATTTCAAATGCTCAGAGACTGAGACTATTTTAGAACACTTGACAGAATAAGTGCAGATGCACTCTGCCAGCTTGTATTTTTACAGTATTCTAATAAAGTTCTAATTTTTAAAATGAAGTATCTGACTTAATGCTATGAAACACAAGAAGAAAAGAAATAGAAGTACTAATTTGAGTTAGTTGAAAGGAAACCTCAAAGAAATATACATATTTGATAATGTACATGTTCAAAAGGTTTAGAGAACTAAAAGAAAAAGTTGTAAATATGAGCCAGATATAGGATATGAGTTTAACACTAAAAATTTAAATATTAAACATTTAACATTACCTGATTGTGATTTTTTACAATTACAATTGGATGGGTGAGACAGCAGTTGAGACAAAGTAATATAATCAATTAAAGTGCAGAGCAAACCTGTCGAGTAACAGATCTGCTGTTACAGGTCTGATGCCACTTTCTCCATCCTCTGCCCCACTTAGTGGCATGTGGACTGAGGAATGTCTTAATGAGCTTACAAGAAACTTGAGGTATGACATTTTTTTGTGTGTGCCTTAAAAACTTCAGCTTGTTTTCTGTGTATAAGATGCTGACTTCACAGGTGCAATGCAAGGCGGAAGGAAATACAAAGTTCTAGCCGTTTACATGAGGCCATGGGGAACAAAAGCAGGTTTCTTAAAAATATGAAGCTGTGATGTAAACAGAGTAGGTAGTTTGTGCACTAGGTACTTTCTGATTTATTGTTCATTAATTGTTGCCTTTTAAAATCATTCTTTATAAATAATTATGCAAATAAAAATATATAAAAAATAAAAATATATAATGTATATTTTTTGTGAAGAATCTTTTCTAATTCTGAATTTAAAGCTTCTTTACATAAATGCTTTCATATAAAACCACTGTATAATACATAATGAGTTGTTCTTTATTTCATTTTTTTTTAATTTTATATTATTTTATTTTTAATTGAATTTATTAAGATGACACTAGTTATCATAATTGTAAAGGTCTCAGGTGCCTAATACTATGACACTTCCCTGTACACTGTATTGTGTGTTTATCTTCTCCCACCAAGGCAAGTCTTTTTCCATCACCATTTACTTCCTCCCCTCCTGGTAGTTACCAACCAAACTGTTGTTTTTTATATTATATTGTATTTTTTGTTTTTAAAATTATGGAGTATCAGCATTACTGGACTTATAAAAGTTACCTAAATATTTTATTTTGATTTCTTTTATTAAAATTTTTATTTTAAATTTATTGTGTTGACATGGTTTCAAGTGTCTCATTCAATATAACTCCCTCTATACCCTGCACTGTGCCCTCCATGCCCCATGCAATATAACTCCCTCTACACCCTGCACTGTGCCCTCCATGCCCCATGCAATATAACTCCCTCTACTCCCTGCACTGTGCCCTCCATGCCCTATGCAATATAACTCCCTCTACACCCTGCACTGTGCCCTCCATGCCCCATGCAATATAACTCCCTCTACACCCTGCACTGTGCCCTCCATGCCCCATGCAATATAACTCCCTCTACACCCTGCACTGTGCCCTCCATGCCCCATGCAATATAACTCCCTCTATATCCTGCACTGTGCCCTCCATGCCCCATGCAATATAACTCCCTCTACACCCTGCACTGTGCCCTCCATGCCCCGTGCAATATAACTCCCTCTATACCCTGCACTGTGCCCTCCATGCCCCATGCAATATAACTCCCTCTACACTGTGCCCTCCATGCCCCATGCAATATAACTCCCTCTATACCCTGCACTGTGCCCTCCATGCCCCATGCAATATAACTCCCTCTACACCCTGCACTGTGCCCTCCATGCGCCATGCAATATAACTCCCTCTACACCCTGCACTGTGCCCTCCATGCCCCATGCAATATAACTCCCTCTACACTGTGCACTCCTTGCCCCGTGCAATATAACTCCCTCTACACCCTGCACTGTGCCCTCCATGTGCCATGCAATATAACTCCCTCTACACCCTGCACTGTGCCCTCCATGCCCCATGCAATATAACTCCCTCTATATCCTGCACTGTGCCCTCCATGCCCCGTGCAATATAACTCCCTCTACACCCTGCACTGTGCCCTCCATGCCCCGTGCAATATAACTCCCTCTACACTGTGCACTCCTTGCCCCGTGCAATATAACTCCCTCTACACCCTGCACTGTGCCCTCCATGCCCCATGCAATATAACTCCCTCTATATCCTGCACTGTGCCCTCCATGCCCCGTGCAATATAACTCCCTCTACACTGTGCACTCCTTGCCCCGTGCAATATAACTCCCTCTACACCCTGCACTGTGCCCTCCATGCGCCATGCAATATAACTCCCTCTACACCCTGCACTGTGCCCTCCATGCCCCGTGCAATATAACTCCCTCTACACTGTGCACTCCTTGCCCCGTGCAATATAACTCCCTCTACACCCTGCACTGTGCCCTCTATGCCCCATGCAATATAACTCCCTCTATACCCTGCACTGTGCCCTCCATGCCCCATGCAATATAACTCCCTCTATACCCTGCACTGTGCCCTCCATGCCCCATGCAATATAACTCCCTCTACACCCTGCACTGTGCCCTCCATGCCCCATGCAATATAACTCCCTCTACACTGTGCCCTCCATGCCCCATGCAATATAACTCCCTCTACACCCTGCACTGTGCCCTCCATACCCCGTGCAATATAACTCCCTCTATACCCTGCACTGTGCCCTCCATGCCCCGTGCAATATAACTCCCTCTACACCCTGCACTGTGCCCTCCATGCCCCGTGCAATATAACTCCCTCTATACCCTGCACTGTGCCCTCCATGCCCCGTGCAATATAACTCCCTCTATACCCTGCACTGTGCCCTCCATGCCCCATACAATATAACTCCCTCTACACCCTGCACTGTGCCCTCCATGCCCCATGCAATATAACTCCCTCTACACTGTGCCCTCCATGCCCCATGCAATATAACTCCCTCTACACCCTGCACTGTGCCCTCCATGCCCCGTGCAATATAACTCCCTCTATACCCTGCACTGTGCCCTCCATGCCCCGTGCAATATAACTCCCTCTACACCCTGCACTGTGCCCTCCATGCCCCGTGCAATATAACTCCCTCTACACCCTGCACTGTGCCCTCCATGCCCCGTGCAATATAACTCCCTCTATACCCTGCACTGTGCCCTCCATGCGCCATGCAATATAACTCCCTCTATACCCTGCACTGTGCCCTCCATGCCCCGTGCAATATAACTCCCTCTACACCCTGCACTGTGCCCTCCATGCCCCGTGCAATATAACTCCCTCTACACCCTGCACTGTGCCCTCCATGCCCCGTGCAATATAACTCCCTCTACACCCTGCACTGTGCCCTCCATGCCTTGTGCAAAGTCTCTTTCCACCCTCATTTCCTCCCCTGTGCCTTCCCTCCCCTCCCTCCACCTCTTTTCCTCTGGCTATTGCTACCCTGCTATCTTTATATTTGCGTTATGTATATATGATTATGGCTAACCCCTTCACCTACTTCTGTTTAAACAAGTATGTTTATATATCTTCGGCACTAATATATTTGATTAGCTTCCATAATTATGATATTTAATCGGAAAATCTCAGAATCTCACTCCACACATTCTTCAATGACTTTATCCTTTAGTACTTTTTTTGTTTTGTTTTGTTCTAAACTAAATCTTACCTTCTACAATTTTCTCTCTTTTATTCAATGTTCTCCCTGAACTCAGGTCACAGACTTTCCAAATATAAGTATCGTTTTTACAGAAACATTGCTTGCTTGTTCTTGTTGCTTAAACAATGCACCCTTCCCTGGCCTGTGTTGGTCGACTGCTTTCTTGAGAGACATCAAAACCCATACAGCTAGTGTCTGCTTTTGATGCTGGTGAAGAAACCACAGGTATGATTGAAAATATGCCTAGTAATTTTAAGACAATGATTCAGTCTTCTTCCTTGAGATATGTTTTTACAAGCAGCAGGTTGGCCCCGGGACTTCTTCAGAAAAAAAATGATGTCTGGCTGTGGGAAAGGGCTGAGTGTTCTTGCCTCTCTAATTCTACAGCTGATTCTGCCCTGTCTGCCAAGGTGAGTCGTGCACCGTGTGCAGTGTGAGCTCTTTGTGAGCTCCAGTACCCCACGACATCCTAGAACTATCTGGGGAACCAAGGAAGTACCAGGAAATTAGTAAATTCAGACACAAACCAAATCAAGCAATTTATGTGAAGGAAAGACCAATCTTTCTCAATATTCTTTCCTTTAAAAAGTGATGAAAAGTTACTGACTTTGAGTCAGATAAAGTTAAGTTAAAATTACCACTTTATACCTTAAAATATTTGTTACCTTAGACTTACTTAACTTTTCTACTCTTAGTCTCCTGCCTATAAAATGTAAGAGAATAACATGTATAGAAAGCTTTCAACTTTATGTGCATAACATTTAGTTTTATCTCTTCTGAATTCAATTTTATCACACAGCAGTTATCTCCAGGCCAATGATGGCCTGGAAAAACTTGGTGAGTATATTCTGGAAAATAATTTCTGTAAATTTTTCCCAGAGGTGGATTAAGGTCGGTTGAGGCCCCAGGCGCAGAAGACAATATTGGGACCCTTGTCACTAGAAAAAAGTGTAAAGGGGTTTTGCGGGGCCCTTCAGAAGTCAGGGCCCAGGGCGTGTGCCTGCTGTTAAATCCGCCTCTGATTCTTCCTCTCAAAAAATAGATTGTATTCTTCTTTCCTTAAGTCGCAGGTTGTGCTTGATGACCTTTTCTCAAAGAGAACATTTTTTAAAATGTTTACGTATTGATTTTAGAGAGAGAGATAGAGAGACAGGAATATTGATCTGTTCCTGTATGTGCCCTGACTGGGAATCTAACAGGCAACCTCTGTGTTTCTGAGAGATGCTCTAACCAGTTGAGCTATCCAGCCAGGACAAAAAGAACAGTTGGATTAGAAAGTAAGAGACTTTCTAGTGGGGAACCTAACAACACACATGACCTCAAGACAATTAATGTCACCTTGATAACATGTGCTTTTGATATAATGTGCTGACAGTGACATTTTACCTGTGGGATCTTGCTTCCCCAAACCCATAATGCCAGTTTAACCATGGGAGAAAAAGCAAACTGATCCACTTTGAGGATCATTCTACAAAGCTCTCCTCAAACCTGTGAACATCATCAAAAAACAAAGAAAGTCTGAAAAACTGCCACTGTTTAGAGGAACGTACACCTTGTATTCTGGATGGGATCTAAGATCAAAAAAGGGCATTTTGTAAAAATTACAGAAATGCAAATAAGGTATAAACCTTAGTCAATTATAGTGTCCAACATTATCACTAGTTGTGACATAAATTCTACAGTAATATAAGATGTTAATGATAAGGAAACTGAGCCCTGGCTTCTTGGCTCAGTAGTAGAGTGTCAGCCTGTCATGTGGAAGTCCTGGGTTCAGTTCCTGGTCAAGGCACACAGAACAAGTGCCCATCTGCTTCTTCACTCTTCTCTCTCTACTTTATCTCTATCTCTCTCTTCCCCTCCCACAGCCAAGGCTCCATTGGAGCAAAGTTGGCCCAGGCGCTAAGGATGGATTCATGGCTTCCACCTCAGGAGTTAGAATGGCTCTGTCCACAATGGAACAACGCCCCAGATGGGCAGAGCATCACCCAGTGGTGGACATGCCGAGTGGATCCTGCGGGATTCTATCTCTTTGTCTCCCCGCTTCTCACTTCGGAAAAAAAAAATGATAGGGAAACCACAGGAATACTCTGCAGTACTGTTTGTATCTATTGGATCTATATAAAGCAATCATAAAATTTTAAAAAAATGTTTAAAAAGTCAAATGTTGAAAATTCAAAGTTAAAAGAAAGTGCTACATGACTTGTATGCATATTTTTCTCTTACCATGATCATATTTTTTTAAATATTAGATCAGAAAACTAAATTTTTAAAAAGTCATTATATACAATCAGTTTTGTGTAAAGACACTTCAAGGTTATTTTTAATTAAAACATCTTTTAAAAATATGGATTAGCAACATTTTTTTAGTTTAAGCTAATTTTTCATTGACAGTTTATCATTTCTTTTGGGAAAAAAATGTCTAGGAAGACTTTGTGCACATTATCAGATGAATTTAGTTCTGCTTCATGCAAACAGTGCACATCTTAGAGGAAGGTCTAATTGCAGGTATAAGGTCACACTTATGTGCAATTCACACTTGATTAATTTATCTGCATAAAATTTTGTGGCAACGAAAACTAAACCTGGGCAGATTTCACCAAAGCAAATGTGCACAATATCTGTCTAATATGGCTTAAAACAAAATGAAACAGTCTCTGAGTCAAAAAAAAACCTGGCTCAAGGGATTTTTAAAATGATCCCCAAGAAAGATTTGTCTAATTTGCTTAAGGTGCTTTTACTCTATGGATTTGTCTGAGAAAATTGGCTTAGTTATGAAGTAAAATTTACTTTCTTCTTCACTCAGTCTACATTTGGACCACAGAGGAGAACAATCTAATTACTTCTGAATCAGAGCATTTATGCACCAGAGATCCAGTTTATGTCTTTTCAGGAGTCAAGCAGATCATGCTAAGAGTCAGAAATGCCAAGCCCTAATATCCAGATGACACTGGCAATTCATCTAATGTTTATAAACAGCCTCATTTTCTTCTCTTACCATGAAAATAATAGTTACTACTTAATGCATGTGGTGCCTGGTAATTGTGGGCAAAGAAATTAGTTTTATTACTATTTCTACTTTGCATAACCCTCTTTGCAATCTCTCTAAAATAACAACCAATGAAAATTCATTCATGGTCGGTGAGATAGTCTAGTTCTCTCACTATATACATACTAGTTCTTAATTACACTGCAGAACTCTGACTCACAGAATAAATATTAACCCTGCTGCCCAGCATTGTTTGTAGTGTGCTAGGCGTGAGAGTTATTGTCTCTCTTCAGTTGAAAACAACAGACTGAATAAACTACTAGAACTGATAAATAAATTCAGTAAAGTAGCAGCATACTAAATAAATATCAAGAAATAAGTTACATTTTATACACCAATAATGAACTACAAAAAATCCAATTTACAGTTGCATCAAAAAAATAATTAGGAATAAATTTAACTGAGGAGGTTAAAGACCTGTACTGAGAAAACTCTAAGGCACTGAAGAAAGATATCAAAGAAAATACAAATAAATGGAAGCATATAGCATGCTGATTGTTAAGAAGATTAACATTGTTGAAATGTTCATATCACCCAAAGCAATCTACAGATTCAGTTTAATTCATATCAAAATACCAATGGTGAATTTCACTGATATAGAAAAAATATTTCAAAAATTTATATGAAAACACAAAAGACCCTGAATAGCTACAGCAATCTTGAGAAAAAAAGAACATAGAAAAATCATGCTACCCAACATCAAACTATTCTACAACGCTATCATAATCAAAACAATATGGTGATTAGGTATACTATACTATTGTGTAACACATTGTCTAGATGCATCAGCGGCCTCCAAACTCAATACCAGATAATTTATTCCAGTGAACACCATCCAGCCAGTCTCCTAGACCAAATTAAAACGCTCAGATCACACAACTCATTTAAGTCACACAGCTTATTAATTCAAAGCACAGAGTGGGAAGCAAGGGGAACAAGATAGCAAAAGTCAGAACATTTTTAAAAAGGGTACAAGTAAAACGGGAGGTCTTTGCTACCTAAATTCTGGGGCATGCAATGTTCATCTACCCTGACATTCTGACTGACACACTGGTCTTCATGTTGATTGTGTAGATACAAGGACAGAGCTTAAGTTCAAGCAGTGGGACTCACAGATAGAAAGTGCCCTGGGCCAGTAACACATGAGCTTTACTGAAGACACACAGGGACAATTAGCTGGGCACAGTGGTAGCTTGATGATTAGCTCTATGGATAGCCATGAAATTTATTTAGATTTCTTGAGCAGAGGAAATATAGAGCCAGAATGGGTATCATTGAGGTGTGGCTAAATTAAAACCTCATTAAAATTAGTACCCTTGTTTACTGAGTGCATTTTGAACACTTAGTGTATCTTATATATTTATATGTCTTGGATAATTTGTTCTTAAATATCTCAGTTAACCCTTCTGTTTGACATACATTCTCTACATTCCCTACTCTCCCACCACACATCTTACTCTTAACACAGTATATGAATTCTGCATAATCTAATGAGAGCTTTGCTTCCTAGCTGTCTAAAGAAGCTTAAAGGTTTTGTTTGTTTTTGAAAAAATACAAAGTCATTCATCAAGACAAAAGCCCAGTATAGATATGAAGAATAATAAAGCAGGCTGAGTGATACTTTAGCCCCAAGTCAACTAGAACAGTATCTTTACACACACACACACACACACACACACACACACACACACCACTTGTATACCTGTGCAGTGCAGAGCTTTGCTCTTCCGCTTTCTACTATCTCATGGGAAGCTCTCAGGGGAAGAATTTCCCCACATCTCTGCACCAACACTGTGCTGCTGCCCACCTGCTACTCTGGCTGCTACTATCATGCCCAGCCACAGTCCCCTTTCTCTCCAATTGGTGTTTTGAGTCCATGGTACCCTCTCTGTTCCTTATGCCCTGAGACCCATGGCACAGTTTTTCTTCCTGCTGTATTTTGTGGGAGTTATTTACCAACCTTCTTACCTGGTCATCTCAATTTTCTTCTGGATGACAGGAAAACATATTCCTCTTTACACTTCTTATCTATATTTTAGCAATGTCATAGTAGAATTTTTTGAATTCCTATCCATAGCTATACCTACATCATATATATCTATATCCACATCTGTATCTGTATATATCTATCTATTTATCTATGTATCTGCCATCCATCTATTCATCCATCCATTCATCCATCCATCCATCCATCTATCATCTATCTATTTATATATTATCTATCTATCTATCACCTATAATTTATCTATGATCTATCTATCTATCTATCTATCTATCTATCTATCTATCATCATCATCATCATCATCTATCTATTCAGGGTATGGCGTGGCAAAAACAGGTTCATAGTTGTTCATATGAAAAATAATAGAATTATTAACAAATAATGATACAGAAATAAACTCTGTGTTTTGAATACTTACAACTATAAACAAACTTTTGCACCAATCTATAAATCTGTCATCTATGTATCGAGGTTTGTCATGACCTCTCCTTTAGAGTGAAGGTCACAGGTTATATCTTTTCTTACAATACATTATTTTCTTCCAGGATGTAAACCTTGACTTTTCATTTATATTTTTAAGGTTTTATTTATACATTTTAGAGAGGAGAGAGAATGAGAGAGAGAGAGAGGGAAGTGGGGTAGAAGCAGGAAGCATCAACTTCCATATGTGCCTTATCCAGGGAAGCCAGGGTTAAAAACCGGTGACCTCAGTGTTCCAGGTTGATGTTTCATCTACCACGCCATCACAGGTTAGGCGACCTTGATTTTTCTACTGGTGACTTCCTTGACCATTTCCACATTTGGAATTTCAAAGAATAATTCCATGTACATCAAACAGGTTTGTAGAAACCCGAATTCCAACTGTAATAAGACTTAAAAATCAAACCAATCTAGTTTGATGGGGCAACAAATATTAAAAATTGAATTTAGCTGCCATTGAAATCAAATGTCACTTAACACCAGAGATGTGCAACCACAAAAGTCTCTGTGACAGCAAATTTTAATGAACAGTGAAAGGCAGTGGAAGGAGGTAGAGAATATATAAAATAAATATATACAATATTTCACAATAATAAATCAAATGATAAAAGCAGAGCAGATAAGGGAGATGGCCTCTGTCAGGGCATGTGCTTACAGGTAAAATTTGAACAGAACCTTGAATGGAGTGACATAGCAGACAGCCCCCGTGAATAACTGGCATAAGAGCACGTGAGGCAGGCAGGTACATGCCTACTCAGGTAGCAGCATGGAGGCTGATGAACTGCAAACAAATGTGGCAGAAGTGGTGTGTTGATTGGTTAGCTGTCTAATCGCCTGCTTCCTCTAGAACCTATATGTTATAGGTTCTTTCCAAATAAACAAAAATAATGTTGGTGACTGGAAACCTCTTTAAATGAACTCTTTCACGAGTAGTCGCACTAGATCTCCCTGGCTGCTTGGATTAAACCTCATAAAAAGTGACATTTCAGTTAAAAGAAATACATACATGTTATCTTAATTGTTTACATTTTTAATTTAACTGTTTTTATTTATTAAAAGAGTATAGTTTTAAATACATAAAAAATATACCTACATACAAATGTATGCTTCTGTATTAAATATATTTTTACATATATTATAGGTCATACTATAGAGATACTTTTCCAGCTACTTACTTATTTAAGTAAATGAGCCTGCATTTGGACACAGTCAACTTTATGTTGTCCATTCAAGAGTTCTTGAAAGAACGGACATAAAATTAAAAATAATTGATGGTCCTCTGCAAGGCGAGCTTAAAAATGATGGAAAGATCTACACAAGAAATGTTGTGTACAAAGAGATCTTTTACATGTGAATTAACATTTTATTATTTAAATCACCTTTATTTATTGAGCTAGCGGTGGCTCTTAAGAAATGTACCGCCAGTGGTTTCCTTCATTGCACTCTACTTTAAGCAATTAAGCAAGTAGAAGGGGGAAACTCTGTGGGGCAGTAAGCAAAGGGGCATCCTCGCCGCCTGCCCTGGGTAATTCAGTTTGAATTAGCAGACACCTTTGCACAAATCATTTTAATTACAATTTATAATATCTAGAACAGCGGTCATTTCGTATGACCGCCGGGTTTTCTAGTTTTACATATGTACTTTTTACCCTAGTACTTACCAGATACTTTTTTATAAACAATATGCCATTGATTCCCACCAGCTCTGAGATGTTGGTTTTCTTCCCACTTTAATGATAAAAAACATATAATTCATAGACATGAAGTAATTAGCCTAAATCAGTAAGTAAGAGTGTGAGAATTCAAATCTAGTTCTTCTAAAAACAAAAGCCACTATGACAAAGGATGTCTTAATTCTAGAAGCGTTTGCTCACTTATTTCATGTTATGTATGAATCAGAATGGCGGCAATATACCCAAGAATATATAGCTGTCATGCTATCTCAGGACATTCTGATACAGCAGAATATAATCTGATAAACTCTCATTTGCATCTTTAATCCCACTTTATGTGTCCTAGGCATGGCTGTAGAGTCTCAGGGGACCGCTGTTAAACAGAAATACTCTCATGTTCAACCTTATCTTATACTCCAGTAGGAAATGAACATACTAAAGGGACTACACACGTTAGTATGCACTAAAGGAGCAGACAAGCAGCAAATATTGATACCTTCTTCTTTCTCACAAGACCAGCCTTAGATGGTCCCTGTGATGTTGGGTATTTGTATTCATTTTGGTGTTTCTTTCTATATATAGAGGCATAGATTTCACTTGTTTTTCCTGCTTGTTTTATTTTTTTTGTATTTTTTCTGAAGTGAGAAGGGGCGGGAGGCAGAGAGACAGACTCCCCCTGTGCACGACCAAGATCCACCCGGCATGCCCACCAGGGGGAGATGCTCTGCCCATCTGGGGCATTGTTCCGTTGTGGCCAGAGCCATTCTAGCGCCTGAGATGGAAGCCATGGAGCCATCCTCAGAGCCTGGGCCAACTTTTGCTCCAATGGAGCCTTGGCTGCAGGAGGGGAAGAGAGAGACAGAGAGGAAGGAGAAGGGAAGGGTAGAGAAGCAGATGGACACTTCTCCTGTGTGCCCTGGCTGAGAATTGAACCTGGGACTTCCACAAGCTGGGCTGATGTTCTACTGCTGAGCCAACTGGCCAGCGCCCTACTTGTTGTCTTCTTCAGAAAGTTTAATATTGCTGTTGTAACTGCACTTCAGCCACACAAGAGACACCTTGTGTATTTTTTATCCACTTCTAACTCAGCTGTTGTATTGCTGCTGTTAATAGTAGCCAAAATACACTGGTTTCTTTTTATACTGTTTTTCTAGTACTTAAGAAATTCAATTTCCTAAATTACTCTGTGAAGAAGGCAATATAATTTTTATTTAGCAAGTGGGGAAACAGAATAAGGGAAGAACACACAGAGAGTGAGGAGCAGATTTGGAATTCTCATTGGAGTCCAGAGGATGCCAGGTCAACTGTTTTTATACCAGATTATAGGCTATGTTACAATTCCCAGACAAAATGTTTAGTGGAGTTAAAGTTTACCTGGTTCATTAAGATGCTGTCTTTTAAATATGTTTATATTAAAGCATACTCTGTATACAGAAAAATAAATGCAAAACTTGATGATCTTCTACAAAATAAAAAACACCACAACAATAAACAACATGGAAATCAAGAATAATATATCACAAGTGCCCTGGGATCCCCTATCATTCTGCACTGCAGTCCCTCCCTACCACCAAGTCCATAGGTAATCACTCCCCTGACAAATGTTTCAGTGAAATTAATTCGAGTTAGGCAAGCTAGTGTTGAGAGGGGTTTTGATCAAAAAGACTGTCCACAGACTGCACAATGCAGGCACAATCTGAAGTTAACCAGAATGTGTTTGTTGTCTCAGCAGTAGCATGTGATGCATTGCACATCTCACAGGGCATAGAGACACAGGTCACTTTAAAGAATATTTTGAGATTCCATGAGCTTCAAAAATTCCAAGTCAAATAGAAACTGACTATAGGACCACAAGTTGAATTACATGTTGTGGGGTGTTTCCTGATCTTTATAAGTGCATTTATGAATCCCAGGTGTCTCCCTTCAAGATTGCCTTCTTGTGGATGAAGACAATTTCATGTCACAGAGACGTACTTTCACTCTGTACCCAGGAAGTATCAAACTTGCACTAAATTTGTACTGATGTTGAAGATCCATAAATGTTTCTACATAAAGCAACTTCAGTTATAAGGAGTAAGGAGGCTGAGAAAATGAGAAAACATTTTTAGGACACCACAGAACACTCAAGCACTCTCACAAAATAATCTTACAGTTAAAATATTGGGTGGGTACATGTCTCCTTTCTCTTTCTTTTATTTTTATTTTTGTCCGGCTGCAGTCCATCTATAACTGCTTGTTCATTAATTCAGTTAGATTTGACAAGATTGATGTCTTTGGGGTGCAGAGAGAGATAGTTGTGAGTATTACTGCTAATGCGGGAAAGTATAAAGATAGCAGGTAAACAATATAAGATGTAGAGTAAAATGTCATTTTATGTCATTGGAAAGGTTCACTTGGAAAAAAAGAGGTATGTGTGTGTGAGAAAGAGAGGAGAGCACAATACACACAAACACAGAAGATAGTGTGGGGCTCAACTGAATAAACCTTTACAGTATGCATGCTGCACTCTAAGCTATATAGATACCATACCCTGGGATAAAAACAGGTCCTTTCAAAGTATTAAAAAAAGCAGAAAAACATACATTTGTATGCTGATTGAGGTGGTAATACAGTGCAAGAAGAGTTTCTAGAATAGTGAGTTGTCCCAGGTTTTTCTAGAAGGAAACAATACCTGCATTAAGACAGTCAGGTAAAAGAGAGGTAGAAAGCCAGACTAGATGTAGGAAACATTCTAGATAATATAAAACTTTCCATAAAGCACTGAATGTGCAGAAGTTATTGAGGTCAGCCATACAAAGGTCTCGAGGACTCTTCATGTCATATCAGGGACAATACGGAGCCTCTGAGAGTCCCAATGTTGAGATTTGATCAAATATCTCTGACACATGTGTAGAGATAGGGATTGAAGTATCAAGGTTTGAGGTACAAGTAAACAACAATTACATCTTATACACTGGTAAGTCAGTGGCTCAAAGTGTGTGGTAATGAGAATTATTCAAAATTGTAAAATATTAAAGTCTCATTAAATTAACTTATCTCACCAAGCATTTAACCGAAGACATCTCTCTCTTTCTCTCACACACTTTGTCTCATTTTCCAAGAAGTACATATTAGCACATTTTTAAAGAAGAGACATTGCATACAAAATTAACTCAAAATGGGTTAATGATTTAAGTCCAAGACCTAAATCCACAAAACTTCTACAGGAAAACAGAGAGAAAATCTCAGCGTTATTATTTTTTCTGGACATGACATCAAAGGCATAAGCACAAAAGCAAAAGTGAACAAGTGAAAAGACACACACTAAACACTTCCACATAACAATGGAAACCACCAAAATAGTGAAAAGGCATCATGAGAGAGAAGGAAAAAATTGCAAACCCTACATCTAATAAGGAGTTAATATCAAATTATATAAGAAAATCATATAACCCCATAGCAAAAAAACAAACAAACAAAAAGAACAACAAAAAACTGGTTACAAAATAGTCAAAGGACCTGAATAGATATATTCTCAAATAAGAAATACTAATAGCCAACAGGTATAAAAAGGTGTTCAACAGCACTAATCATCAGGAAAATGCAAATCAAAGCCACAAAGAAATATGACCTCATTCCTGTTAGGATGGCTATTGTCAAAAAGTGAAGAGATGATAAGTGTTGGTGAGAGTGTGGAAATAAAAGGAGTCCTTCATTGCTGTTGTTCAAATATAAATTGCTGCAGCCATTACAAAGCAGTATGTAAAATTCTTCCTTAAAAATTTAAAAATAGAACTACCATATAGTCCATCAATTCCACTTCTGGATATATACCCAAAGGAGATGAAATAACTGTCTTGAAGAGTTATCTGCATCCACATATTCATTGCAACGTTCTTCACAGTAGCCAAGACAGAAACAACATAAGTGTCTGCTGATGAATAAACTGTATTCAATCATTCTGAGCATTTGTGACAGCATCTATGGACTCTGAGAGCATTATTCTAAGTAAAAGAAGTGCAACAGAGAAAGACGAATACTGTATGGTGTCATTTGCATGTAGAATCTAGAAATGCCAAACTTTTAAAAGCAAAGAGTAAAATTGTTGTTGCCACGGTCTGGGAATAGGAGAAATGGGGCGACATTGGTCAAAGGGTATAAACTTTCAGATATAAAAGGAACAAGTTCTGGAGACTTTCCATAAAGCACTGAGTGTGCCAGAAGTTATTGAGGTCAGCCCCACAAAGGTCTCGAAGACTCTTCATGGTGACTGTAGTTAATAATTCTGTACTGTACTTGAAATTGCTAATGGATCTTGTTTTTGCCACACCTGCCAAAAAAATAAGTATGTGAGATGATATGTTAATTAGCTTGAATGTGATGATTATTTCACAATGTACAGGTATATCAAATCATCACATTGCCCTCCTTACATATGTACAATTTTAATTTGTCAATTATGCCCCATTAAAGCTGTGAGAATAACTGTAAGAATGTTGATCTTTTAGGGACTGGTTGTGAAGTCCATAAAATACACAAAAGTTGAATTTCTGTGCAAAGGGGAGTTCATGTTACCATTAAAGCCATGGTTAGAAAGTTCATGTCTTTATGGAAGGAACACAACATCAGAGTTGGGCAGGCAGATTGACCAGTTATAGCTCAGTTACCACCAGTTCTGTGACCTTGGGTAAATCTCATAAACCACCTGTGCCTTAACTTTTTCACTTAAAAAATTATATAGAAAATAACATTTCCATTATTGGCTTTTAAACTAAATTGTATTCTCTATGCAAACCCCTAGTGGAGGACCTAGATCTGATTCACTTTTATAAATTGAAAAAGCAAATAGATTAAAAGGCAAGGGATTTGATTTTTCTTTCAAAGTAAGATATGACTTAACCAGACACTAGCAAAAATTATGTACCGTGAACCAAATACTTGGAAAGGATATCTAAAAATTATGAATGACAATGACAGCATATTTTTAATAACGGCAAGTACTCCTTATTCAGGTCTATTATTTCTGCCTTTATGTGCAAATAATGTTTGTTGATATGGTGTGAACAAAGGGCCAGCAGAGAAGCCTAATTATAGTGACCTCCACCAATACCAAAGTTTTTTAATGGAAAGCTAAGCTTTTCATAAACTCATAGTGATAAAAATAACAGTTAACATTTAGAGTACTTACTATGTCACTGAGTGACCATCTTCTTCATGCCCTCATTTAATCATCTCATTAATTTTACAAGTTTCATGTCACTATCTGTGTTTTTTTTTTTGTTTTTTTGTTTCTTTTACAGGGACATAGAGAGAGTCAGAGAGAAGGATAGACAGAAACAGACAGGAATGGAGAGAGATGAAAAGCATCAATTATCAGTTTTTCGTTACAACTCCTTAGTTGTTCATTGATTACTTTCTCATATGTGCCTTGACCACGGGCCTTCAGCAGAATGAGTAACCCCTTGCTTGAGCCAACGACCTTGGGTCCAAGCTGATGAGCTTTTTGCTCAAAACAGATGAGCCTGCGCTCAAGCTGGTGACCTCGGGGTCTCGAACCTGGGTCCTTCCGCATCCCAGTCCGATTCTCTATCCACTGCGCCTCCGCCTGGTCAGGCACTATCTGTTTTTTTAAATAAATGAGTTTACATAAATGGTCTCAGGTCAACGAGATAATGAATAGTAGAGTCAAGTTAAAATGTGGTTTGATTTGAATGGAAATCCAATGCAGTCCCATAGATTTTACAAAGAAAGAGAAAGATGCAATAATTGCAATAAGATTATTGGGTTTTTTATTTTAATCTTTAATTTATTGTGTTGACATAGTTTCAATTGTCCCACTCAATATAAACCCTCTACACTCTGCATTGTGTCCCCCATGCTCCATGTAAAGTCTCTTTCCATTTCTATTTCATCCTCTTTAGCCCCCCACCTCAACCCCCCTTTTCTCTCTGGGAATTGCTACCCTATTGTCTGTTTTTATGGTTATGTATATATAATTTGGCAAATCCCTTTGCCTTCTTTGATCCCATCTCCTCTTTCATCTTTCTTCTGACAGAAGTTCTTCTTTTCCCTGTGACCCTGCTTCTGTTTCTATTTTGTTCCTCAGTTTATTGTGTTCATTAAATTTCACATGTAAGTGAGATCATATTATATTTGTCTTTCTCTGCCTGGCTTATTTGACTTAGCATAATAATCTCCAGCTCCATCTTTGCTGTCGCGAAAGTTAATATTTCCTTCTTTTTCACTGCCACATAGTATTTTATTGTGTATATGTACCACTGCTATTTATCCACTCATCCACTGATGGACACTGGGGCTGTTTCCAGATTTTGGCTACTGTAAATAATTTTGCAATGAACATAGCAATGTATATTTTCTTTTGAATTAGTATTTTGGGTTTCTTAAGATATATTCCTGGAAGTAAAATAGCTGGGTCATAAGGCATTCCATTCATAATTTTTTTAGGAAATATACTGTTTCCCACACTGGCTGCATGAGTCTGCATTCCCACCAGCAGTGCAGGAGGCTTCCCTTTTCTCCATACCATTGCCAGCACTTGTGTATTAATTTGTTAATGAAAGCCATTCTGACAGATGTGAAGTAACATCTCATTATCGTTTTAATTTGCATATCTCTAATGATAAATGACATTGAACATTTTTCTATATGCATCTTGACTGTCCTCTTTGAAGAAGTGTCTATTCAGGTTCTTTGCCCATTTTTAATTGTATTATTTACCTTCCTGGTGTTGAGTTTTAGAAGTTCTTTATAAATTTTGGTTATTAACCTATTATCAGATGTATCAGCGAGTATGTTGAGTATGTTCTCCCATTGAATGGTTTTTTTATGTTGTTAATGGCATCTTTTGCTGTGCAAAAGCTTTTTAGTTTGATATAGTCCCATTTGTTAATTTTGTTCTTTATTTCATTGTGTATTGTTACAAGAGATTTCTGAGAGTCTACTGCCTATATTTTCTTCCAAGAATTTTATGGATTTGTGACTTACATTTAAGTCTTTTATTTATTTGAGTTTGTTTTCATGAATGGTGTAAGTTGGTAGTCTAGTTTCATTTTTTGCATGTACCAGTCTAATTTCCTCAGCACCATTTATTAAAGAGACTGTCTTTACTCCCTTGCATAATCTTGCCTCCCTTGTCAAATATTTATTGACCCTAAAACCATGATTTTATTTCTGGGTTCTCTGTTTTGTTCCATTGATCTATATGCTTGTTCTTATGCCAATACCAAGCTGTTTTAATTAAAATGGCCTTGTAGTATAGCTTGAGATCAGGAAGTGTAATACTTTCCACTTAGTTCTTCATTTTTAAGATTTCTGAGGCTATTTGGATTCTATTTTGGTTTCATATACATTTTTGTAATATTTTTTCTGGACCTGTGTAGCATGGCATTAGTGTTTTAATAGGAATTTCATTGAATCTATATATTGCTTTAGGTAGTATGGAAATTTAAATCATGTTAAATCTTCCTATCCATGAACATGGTATATGATTTCACTTGTTTGTATCTTCCTTGATTTATTTTTCCAATGTCTTATAATTTTCTGGGGACAAGTCTTTTAGCTTCTTAATTAAATTTATTCTTAGGTACATTACCCATATTTAAACTGCAGACATTTTGAACTAGCAAGAAGGTAGATGCAACTTTTTTATTTTTTTATACTGTTTTTCAGTTACAGTTTACATTCAATATTATTTTGTATTAGTTTCAGATTACAACATATTGGATAAATAATCAATTACTTCACAAAGTGTTCTCCCTGATATTTCTGGTACCTGACTGGCACCATGAATAGTTATTACAATGTTATTAACTATATTTTCTTTTTTTATTATTAATTTTAATTAGTTGACATAGATCAATCAGGGTACATAGGTTCAGAGAAAACATCTCCAGATTATTTTGACATTTGATTATGTTGCATACCCATAACCCAAAGTCAAATTGTCTTCTGTCACCTTCTATTTGTTATTTTATGCCCTTCCCCTCCCCCCACCCTCCTCATTCTCTCCCCCCCCCCCCGTAACCACCACACTCTTGTCCATGTCCCTGAGTCTCATTTTTATGTCCCACCTATGTATGGAATAATATAGTTCTTAGTTTTTTCTGATTTACTTATTTCACTCCATATAATGTTATCAAGGTCCATCCATGTTGTTGTAAATGATCCGATGTCATCATTTCTTATGGCTGAGTAGTATTCCATAGTATATTTGTACCACATCTTCTTTATCCAATCTTCTATTGAAGGGCTTTTTGTTTGTACTTTGCATCTCCATGACTATTCTGTAACTATCAAACTGTACTTCTCACTCAATTCATCACCTTTTTCACCTGATGCCCAATCCACCTCCTCTCTAGAAACCATCAGTCTGCTCTCTGTAAGAAAGATGTAATTTAAATGTGCATCATTCTTTCAGTAATTTCATGTGACCTGGTGAAAGGTCTGGTCTTTTAATTGGTGGTCTAATATTTCAGGATATTTTTCTTAGGTTTTTAGAATACTTACTATGAGAAGAGATGACAACTTTTGAAGAAATTTATTTTATAATAAAAAACAAACTTGAAGCCCTGGCCAGTTAGCTCAGTGGTAGAGAATTGGCCCAGTATGTGGAAGTCCTGGGTTTGATTCCTGGCCAGGGCTCACAGGAGAAGTGCCCATCTGCTTCTCCACCCTTTCCTCTCTCCTTTCTCTCTATCAATCTATTCCCTTCCCACAGCAAAGTCTCCACTGGAGCAAAGTTGGCCCGGGCGCTGAGGATGGCTCCATGGCCTCCACCTCAGGCAATTGAATGGCTCCGGCCACAATGGAGCACCCCCCCCAGATAGGCAGAAAATCACCCCCTGGTGGATATGCCAGGTGGATCCCAGTTGGGTGCATGTGGGAATCTGTCTGACTTCCTCTCTGCTTCTAACTTTGGAAAAATTAAAAAACAAAAAAACAAAGAAAACTTGACAGAGATTATTTTGCAAAGCCCATAAATTAAGCATGTTTAAAGAATAACAGAAAGGAAACAGAAAAATCCTGTGCTGCTTTGGATTAACTGGGTACCATATTTACTCTAAAGAGATTGGCTCAGTACATATATGGAAGATATTTACCTATGATGCAGACTTGTCTTAATTATATAGAGAAGAGAAATTAATGTTTAGGGGAGTTTACAACCAGGCCATGCACTGTACAAGAAGATGTCAAATATTTTGATAAGTATCAAATATAATACTCTTGTATTACAAATACTATTAATCTCAGTGGGGTTTTTTTCCAGGAGATTACACAAATTGTCAAAGGGAGTTTTAACTAACTTCATGCCACAAAGCTAGTAGGTTGTACATATGGAGTTTGACTCTTTCCCTCATCCTCACACTGTATCAAACTGGCTGTCATTTAGTGAACACTATTTCTTTTAAATGACTAAGAAAAAAATAAAAGTTTTGTAATTATTATAATTTTATAATATTTAATAACTATTCTCTATTAGGTCAAAATTCTTAGCAGAATTTTTACAACTGCTGTCTACAAAGTTTATTAAAACATTTGACTGCTTTGATACTTTAGTTGTTACTAATTTGTTACTATTTCAGTATTAAAATATAAAAAAATCACTCATTTCTATTAAATGGGTTATAAATAAAACATGAAATAGATTATGTTCTCCCCTTCAGGTCTTACGTCCAGTTCTGTCAAATGCCACGTGTAGACTACCACTCCTTCCAGTGTCCAACACACTAATTGTCTTGGTCCTCTAATAATTTCAGAAGTAAAAGTAACAGTCTGACCAGGCAGTGGTGCAGTGGATAGAACATTAAACTGAGACACAAAGGACCGTGTTCTTAACCTCAAGGTTGCCGGTTTGAGCACGGGCTGACCAGCTTGAGCAAGGGGCCTCTGGCTTGAACGTGGGATCATAGATATGACCACATGGTCACTGGCTTGAATCCATAGGATGCTGGCTTAAACCCCCAGGTCACTGGCTTGAACCCAAGGTCGCTGGCTTAAGCAAGGGGTCTCTGTACTCTGCTGTAGTCCCCCAGTCAAAGCACATACGAGAAAGCAATCAAAGAACAATGAATGAGCTGTAACAAAAAATTGATGCTTCTCATCCTTCTTCCTTCTTAACTGTCTGTCCCTATCAGTCCCTCTCTCTGTCTCTCTTTCTGTCTTTGTCACAAAGAAAAAGAAGTACAGCCTGACCAAGTGGTGGATCAGTGGATAGAGTGTTGGACTGGGATGCAGAGGACCCAGGTTTCAGACCCTGAGGTCGCCAGCTTGAGCGCGGGCTCATCTAATTTGAGCAAAGCTCAGCAGCTTAAGCCGAAGGCTGCTGGCTCAAGCAAGGGGTCTTTCAGTCTGCTGTAGCCCCCTGGTCAAGGCACATATGAGAAATCAATCAATGAACAACTAAGGAACTGCAACGAAGAGTTGATGTTTCTCATCTCTCTCCCTTCCTGTCTGTCTGTTCTTATCTGTCCCTCTCTCTCTGACTCTCTCTGTCTCTGCCACAAAAAAAAGAAAAAGAAGTATATGCAACATGCAGTAGCTATTGTCCTGCATGTCAAGGTACAAATACTGCTAAGCTCCCCTCTTGATGGATACTCAAGACCTGGTCAGTTTAATCAAAAGAATTAATTGATTGTAAAGGTACACCATCATTCAAAATGATTCACTTTTACTTGAAGAGGCCACACTAAAAAAATGCAAAAGATATCATCTTTCTCATCCACAAACTGAACTATAAATACTGAATCTATCAATATTTTGGTCAAGTTGAGCAAATTAACTCACCCTTCTGAGCCTCAGTATCTTCTACTGTAAAATCAAAATATTAATTTCAGGGAGTGATTCTGAAATTATATAGGATAACTTATGCAAAGTTCTTGATTCATTTTTTATATTCAGTTATTATTATATATCATCCCTTTTCGAAATACTTTCTACTCCCTCCAACTTTTCTTTGCCCCAGGCTCATGTGTCATCAAAAAATAAGCCAATTCCCTTTACATATTTGCTGAATATGGCATGAACATTTTTTTAAAAATGAAACACCAAAAAACAAGAGGTTTTATTTGACATCCTTCAACTGTATAACCACCTGACATCAGTTTATTATATAGACACAAGCACTGTCTCCCTTCCTTTCCTGAACCTGTAAGTAAATATATAGCGGTTTTTCCACCATACAAAAAAAAACATATAGAACTTTGAGGAATAAGAAATATCTGCCTTTCTAAATCAATGATCAAAACTGAGAACAGCGTGCATGTGACCTTTTCAAAATAACAGAATATGAGCTGATAGTAACAGGAAGTCTTGTATTAGGTTTTCAGTGCTCACATATTTCTGTCCACTATAAAGTAGCTGTTTATCCAAATTGAATCCATTCACTGCTAGGGTGAATGAAGGTCACTGGGAAAAATCAGCTCAGGACTGTAGTGGCTGACAGGGCTTTTGTAGGTCCTGCTAACAAATAACTATTGGTGGCCTCCCAAGAATCAAAGAGAACCAATTTTGAAACTGGTCTTATTTGTGTGCAGAAAATCCAAAAGCACAGCTAAAAACTTGTGTGTGATAAAATATCCTCAGGTAACACTTATAATGCATTTACCACCATCCTTACAAGATTGATTGATTCAGTGCTTACCAAGGATTTGTCTTATTTCTGAATTTAATGCATTTTCAATGTTACTTATTGCTTTAATAATCATTATTGTCAATTTTTGAAAAATAGTATTTGCCATTTCTGAAAATACAGTACAGTGGTACCTTGAGATACAAACATACCAACAAACAAATTTTAAAATACGAGCTGCAACTCATTGTATATTTTTGTTTGAGATCCGAGCGAAATTCTGAGATAAGAGTTGTGATTCGGGAAGCTGTCGCTATTTGGCGCGTTGGCGCACGGTCCAGTATCAGCAGTTTGATATATGAGTTGACTGGCTTACAAGCTCAGTTACAGAATGAATTAAATTTATATCTCAAGATAACACTGTAAAAGGCTGATCTTATTTTAAGGCTGGAGTGAGCGTAAAACTAGACACTACACCTACCTAGACACTACTACCTAGCCACCATTTTGGTTAAGTTTGCTTTTATTAATTAATTAATTTATTTATTTATTTATTTATTAATGACTGGGGCTACCTTTAGCAAGGTAATTATTTCTCTGAACTCCTGTGTTGGTATGAGATGCTACAGTCACTCCAACAATTAAGGAGTTTGGTTCTAAGACACCCTGAAGGCCTTAGCTCTTCAGATTGACTTCGGTTAGTCCCTCTCTCAAAGAGACATTTTAATTGCAACCTTTGATGAAAATATTCATTTAAAAAAATTAATTTATTACCAACCAAACTGATTTAAGATTTTCTCCCATTAAACAAATATGAAAGACATACATCTAAATACCCACTTTATAAAGTAAAATGTAAAAAAATGTTATAACATAGAAATGTATTTTAATAATACAATTGTATTATTTTATTGCAGTCAGAACATTGATTATTACAAGCTAACAATCAATGGAAAATCAATTATATGAATACTTTAAAAATAATAAGTTGTACTGCACACTTGGAATTTACATTAAAGTTAGAATAAAATTGTTTGGCTGGCTTCTTTGTAATAAAGTGGAACATGGAACACTCTAGTTGTTAATTTCCTTATGAACACACCCACACACACATATAAAATAGTTTGGCAAGTATTAAACTAATTAGAAATTATTGTGTAGGAACATGGGAAAAAGATCTTCATTTACATCAATTCCCTTCACTGGTGTCACTGTAATGCCTTTTCTCATCAGGTAAGGTCTAAGTCATCAGCATAGCCTTCAATGGCAAATGAATAAATAATATTTAAATTCTAGTTGTAATTGTGCCTATTTACTCTTGCCAATAAGTCAGATGCAACCAGAACAAGAGTGCATGATCAAAAGAGTAAATGCCTTGGAAAAAACTGACCTTGGTTGCAATTTTGGTTTCACTATTTATTAACTGTGAAAACCTGGGCAGATTCCTTTAGCCATATGACCTCATCTCTAAAATGGTCATGATAGTGACCTCATAGAATTATTTAAGATTGTAAACAGGGAAAATTTATGTAGAACAAACCAGTGCAGAGCCAAACCCCAAACTGAATTCAAATTAATTTTCCTATAAAAAATGACATGAACATGGGTCATTGCAAACAAGGAAACTTGAACATCATGGTACACAGCCTGAGCTCTGCAAATCTAAGCATGTTGCTCTATTAACATCACAGGGGCCTGACCAGGTGGTGGCACAGTGGATAGAGTGTCGGACTGGAATGCGGAAGACCCAGGTTCAAGACCCTGAGGTCGCCAGCTTGAGTGCGGGCTCATCTGGTTTGAGCAAAGCTCACCAGCTTGGACCCAAGGTTGCTGGCTTGAGCAAGGGATTACTCCATCTGCTGAAGGCCCATGGTCAAGACACATACAAGAAAGCAATCAACGAACAACTAAGGTGTTACAACGAAAAACTAATGATTGATGCTTCTCATCTCTCTCCATTCCTGTCTGTCTGTCCCTATCTATCTGATTCTTTCTCTGTCTCTGTAAAAAAATAAATAAATAAAAAATAAAATAAAATAAATCGCAGGGTGAGTTTTCTTTTGTAATTCATGAAGATTCTCCGCCTTATGTTCTCATCACCTATAGGAAATGACTTAGTCTCTAAGCATCAACTTCCTTGGCAATACATAATTTCTTGTCCTAGGCAAGAAATAGTTCTTTCTCACCTGTTATTATTTCATGATGAATATGATACTATTTATTTCTATCTAAAACTGTACACACCCACCAGTACCTTTAATCCACTCAAACCCACTCTCATAATAGTCAGCAAGGTCATAAAATATAACAGTGTTTTTCCCCCAGAGGTATAAAATATATGCTGTAAAAAAATAAAACCATTATTTCTCAGTTACAAGGTAAGACCTAAATATCACCTTCATAAAACCAGATAGGCAGACCTTCAAACTAAGAAGCTTCTGGGAAAAGTTCACAATTTGTTGGTGATTTTCTCAATATCTAAGACTTTTCTCCACTCTATGTTGGCTAATTGTGTCAAAAATGTGGAAAATGGATCTAGCTCTCAGGAGTGGATAAGTTTTAACAGACTTCACACAAATATAAAAAAGCAGGATGATAACTTATTTTCTTATAATAAAGACATAGTATTATGAAGACCAAATACATAAAATCCTCATCATCAGTATGGTTTCTTATTCTTTTCTTTCACTATGAGAAATTACTATTACGTGCAAGTGAAAAATAGAAATTTTCATAATTCATGTTCTCTTTTGTAGATATTCCAAAGACTTATGAATCAAATGGGACAGGAGAGAGAATTCTCACTTGAGTATTTTGTAGTTTACTTTTTTGATGAATTTTTTTTATAATAGCAGGACTGCTTCCCTCCCTATATATAAAATATTTTTGTTATTGATCTTTCTAGACTGTGACTATTTCTTAAATGATCACTTGTAAACATTGTTACTGCTTGAAGCTATTTTATTTACTCAGGTCATAGAAAGTGTATTGGTTTTGAGGACCTTGCTAGTAAAACCAAGAATCGAGTGGGAAACATCCCAAGCTGTAGACTTGAGTGCCATGAGGGCTGTGGTCCTGCTTTTAATTGTGTTTTTATGAATACTTCCCTAAGAGGATCTAATAATACAAACATACAAACTCTCTCTCTCTCTCTCTCTCTCTCACACACACACACACACACACACACGCACACACACAGCTATCCACAGCATTTGTAGTATATTTGAAATAATAAAAATTATCAAACATAAAGCATACATTGAAACAATTTCTAACTCTAGCTAATAACTGGTCATTTTAAGTATTATGTAATCACCACATCAACAGTCACCTTTATTCCTGGAATATCTTTACAACACCTGCTAATATTTTTATGTCAATGATTATATCTCTTTAAAAATTTTAAAAAAATAGATACACAGTAAATTGCAGGAGAAGCCAATTAATAATGACTTGAGTAAAAATTTTTATTTATTAAACTTGTATTGGTAATCTATTCAGTGTTTGGTATAAGTAAAAAGATTATTTAAAGACCTTCAGTATCTAGGTCAGAGAGTCTGAGAAAAATGGCACTCATCATCTATAAAGTCCTCAACAAATGAATTGGGGTCACAAGATAGAGATTGCTCTCTCTTGATTACATTGTGTTCATTGATTGAATTTAAAGGCTGTGTCTGAAGCAGCTTGTGGCCTGGGTGTTTTGATGTGCTCCTTCCTTCAAATTATATTATCAGCAAGGGGTCAGGACAATAAAGGTGCTGTATTTGTGAAGGTCTAAAGCCTCTCCTCTCCCATCTCCTACTATTGTTTCCTGGACTGTTTACTATGGTTGTCTAAGGAAAATACAGAAAGATTCTCAGTATTTACTGACTCTCAGGCATGAAGGTAGACCAGAATGACCTACACAGTGTATAATTTCTGTACAAAGGATGGCAACAAAAGTCCAAGTTCTAGAATATACAGAAATTGTGTAATCTTTTTCTTTGTCTATGTGATGTATGTAGCTATTTCTGCAATCCAGGGAATTCTACCCAAGCTGAAAATCCTCTTTATACTCAGAGTTTTCCCCAAGTCATGATTTCTAAGTCTTGGACTGATAACCGTGCTTGCCCCCACCTCTGTCTACTATATTTTAATTGCCTTCTCATACAAAAGTTCCTGGGTTTCCATTTGCTTATGGGTCAGACAAGATGGAGTGGCCAATGGGAAGCTGTGTCCCAGGGCTTGTGATAAGGAATACAAATGGCTCGAAGCAAACTGAGTTATAGCAACCTCATGTTGTTGTTGTTGCTTTAATTTTATTTTATTTTTTCAACAAATTTATTGTAAGCATAATTTTTCAAAATTACAAAATGACCTGATATTTCCAATATTATTATTAGGAGTAAAATTAATATTATAAATATCTTTATTAATGTTATTAGGAGTAAATTTTAAACATTCTGATAGAATTATTATTAGAGTAGCCCTAGTAGGCTCATCCCAGGAAACTTTATAAAGGGGTAAGGTTTCTTTTACCCCCCCCCCCAAAAAAAATTGCCTTAACTTTCTGTGAAATTGACAGTGAACTGCAAGAGAAATCAACCAGTTTTACATGAAATAAATAATAAGATTTTCCTGAGAAGCCTGTTTTCTGACTTTTGAACAACTCAGATTTTCTATAAACTTTATTCACTAACTGAGGGACTAGAAAGGAAAAGAAAATAATTCATTTTTGCTATTTCAGGTATCATATTCACATTCAAAGCACGTTCTAACAATTATTTTCAGAAATCTTCACATTTTCCTGATGGGTAGGTATGTTTTAATCCCAATTTTATAGATGAAAATTTCTGACACAAGTGATTTGCTTGCAGCAGCACTGGGACCCAATGTCAAGACCAGAATTCCAAATCAACATCTGACACTCAGAAAACTTGATTGTGACACTTTCTAAATACAACACAAATTTTTAAAAAAATGGTTTTAACTGTCCTTATTAATATAAAATTCTGGACAGGGTTCTAAGACAGAGACTCTCCAAGTCCCTGAGACCAAGGAAATTAGTAAGACAGTGTGTTGGCAGCATGTTGTAAGAGGAATACTGTAGTAAATAACTTTGTATGTTAATTAATTCATCATTTATATGCATTAATTAAACAAATACTTATATAACAAGCAATTAGGGATTAAATTACATATATACATATGTAAAACACACACAACTGTCATTATTGCTTATAGTAATTATTTAGTGTTAGTCTAGTAAATGATTTACATATATCTTAAATAAATCAATTGTCAGGTTATATTTACAACTTGGAAGTCTCAAAAACTTCTAAATTGAGAAAACTAACCTAAAGTAATTGTGCCCTACAGACACTAACAAGAAGTAAATAGAGAAATTCTCTGGATCCAACAAACTTAAATTTATGTCACAAAGATATATAATATAAAATAAGTGGTATAGTAGTATGTATAAAAAAGTAACTAATCCCACAAGATACAATGAAAAAAAAGTACAAAAGTAAAAAAGAAAATAGAACCACAAAGACTTTAGATACAGATGTGTTAAATATGCATACTAAAAATATTAAAGGCCCTGGCCGGTTGGCTCAGTGGTAGAGCGTCAGCCTGGCGTGCAGAAGTCCCGGGTTCGATTTCCGGCCAGGGGACACAGGAGAGGCGCTCATCTGCTTCTCCACCCCTCCCCTTCTCCTTCCTCTCTGTCTCTCTCTTCCCCTCCTCAGCCGAGGCTCCACTGGAGCGAGGATGGCCCGGGCGCTGGGGATGGCTCCTCGGCCTCTGCCCCAGGCGTTAGAGTGGCTCTGGTCGCAACAGAGCGACACCCCGGAGGGCAGAGTATCGCCCCCTGGTGGGCACAGCGTCGCCCCCTGGTGGGCGTGCCGGGTGGATCCCGGTTGGGCGCATGCGGGAGTCTGTCTGTCTCTCCCCGTTTCCGGCTTCAGAAAAATACAGAAAAAAAAAAAACCAAAACTTGGAAGCATTTGTTGCAATGAACATGGGGGTGCATGTGTCTTTGTATACCAATGTTTTCAAGGTTTTTTGGGAGAGATCAGTAGAGGGATTGCTGGATCAGATGGAAGTTATATTCTGAATTTTTTGAGGAACCACCAACCGTCTTCCATAGTGGCTGTACCAGTTTACATTCCCACCAGCAGAGGATGAGGGTTCCTTTCTCTCCACAGCCTCTCCAACACTTGTTAATACCTCTCTTGTTGATAACAGCCAATCTAACAGGTGTGAAGTGGTATCTCATTATAGTTTTGATTTGCATTTCTCTAATAGCTAGTGAAGATGAGCATCTTTTCATGTATCTGTTGGCCTTTTGTATGTCTTCTTGAGAGAAGTATCTGTTCAGGCCCTCTTCTCATTTTTTAATTAGATTTTTGTTTGTTTGTTTATTGCTGAGCTTTGTGAGTTCTTTATTAGCAGAAAACTTCCAAAATTTGAGAAAACACATGAATCTATACATTTAAGAAACTTAATGAATGCTAACTGTGGTAAATAAATCCATTCTAAGTCATTTTGTAATCAAAATGCAGAAAAATAAAGATGAAAGGAGAATACTGGAGAAGTTGGAGCCCTTTTACGTTGAAAAGAAGTTTGGTGATTCCTCAGAAAGTAAAACATTCGAAGGAATGAGAGATGAGTAGGTGCAGCCTAGATGATTTTTAGGTCAGTGAAACTATTCTATATAATATTCTGATCTCTACCATATACATTAATAAAAATCTAAGAGTGAAACCCTAATTTAAGCTATGGATTTGGGACAATCATCATATGTGGATTTATCAATCATACACATGTTCATACTGGGGTTGGCTATGCTTTTGTGAAGTGTATGGAAACTCTTTATTCTCTCTGCTCAAAATTGCTGTCAACCTGAATCTGCTATAAAAAATAAAGTCTATTAAATAAGGTTAAACATAGAGTTACTATATGACCCAGTAATTCTACTCCTAGATGTATATTCAAAAGAAATAAAAAACAGGTGTTAAAATATCTAAAAAACAGATATTTTTAGCTGCATTCTCAAGTAGAAAAGGTGGAAACAACCAAAATGTTTCTTAAAGACTAAATAAATAAACCGTAGTATGCATGTAAAATGTGATTCCATTCAGTCATGGAAATGACTGGTACATGCTACAATATAGATAAACTTCAAAAATGTTATGCAACATGAAAGAGATCAGACACAAAATATCTTGTAATGTATGATTCAGCTTACACAGGATATCAAGAATAGGTACATTCATAGAGACAGACAGTAGTTTGCCAGGGGCTGAGGAGACAGTTGCTGTTTTCTGCTTGTGGAGTTTTTTTGGGGGGTGATGAAAATGTTATAGAACTAGAAGCTGGTGGTGGCTTTGCAATGTTATGAGTGTACTTGTTACCACTGACTGTATATTGTAAAATGATTAATTTTATGGTATGTAGATTTTAAATTAAAAAATAATAATTCACCATAGACTAGACAAAACAGTTCACATAACAAGTGAGATTTTTATGTTTGTTGTTTAAATCATAGCTTGACAAAGTGGAGAACTTAGAGGTGCTTGTGTGAGTATGTTATGCGTCAGTATAACACCCTTCTATAAGTTACATTGTTAAACGTGGGTTGTTTTAAGGAAATATTGAAAGCATGGCCTTGTTATGTTTATTTTCATGAATAAAGTCATTATATTTTATCAAAATAGGGTTTATTATATGTCATTACCAATGATTGCTATGAAGCTTATTTTTATATGAACATTTCTGAATTTTATTTATTTGACTCTTGATTTCTAAATTAGATTAAATTTTCTCTTATAACTTTATGCAAAATATACACTTTAGAAATTAACCCTTTAAGAATAATTAAAATTAAGGTAAATTCTAATTCAGCTCATTGCAAATTCTTTATCATACAAGTCATTTTAGTATCATTAAACAGAAGGGACTCTAGGCATAGTAATAACATTAATCATGTAAAATTCAGAAAAAATAATCTGATTTTCTCTTTGCCTCCCAAAGTGTTACTAAGTTACTGAGGAAATTGAGAGATTAACACAGGATTTTATTTAATACCAAATTATTTCACATTGTACCTATAAAGCTCCTATATCCATTTACGTATCTCTAAGAATACTTATATAATTATATCAGATAACTGTTTTCCCCAATGTTACAGTTCTGATATAAAATTAATTCAAAACATTTTCATGTCTTATTAATTCTTGTTGAATTTCCAGAGGAATACCAAAACCTGTTTTAATTTTTATGGTAAAATACCTGAGTGTAGGTTTAAATTGAAAGTTGTTTTACATTTATTTGACATTACCCAACTATTTCCTTCTCATCTGTACCATAGATTGTATTTGCTTTATATTTCCTACATGCTAAGTAATTTTAATATTATGAACTATTTATTTTATATAAAATCAAATAAATTAGTAAGAAAATTGAAGTCTAAAGAAGTTAATTAATTGTGAGCATGATCATATAAAAGATTTTGCAATATTAAAAATTTATGCTTTTATTTTATTTTATTTTTTTTACAGAGACAGAGAAAGAGTCAGAGAGAGGGATAGATAGGGACAGACAGACAGGAAGGGACAGAGATGAGAAGCATCAATCATCAGTTTTTCGTTGTGACACCTTAGTTGTTCATTGATTGCTTTCTCATATGTGCCTTGACCATGGGACTACAGCAGACTGAGTAACCCCTTGTTTGAGCCAGTGACCTTGGGTCCAAGCTGGTGAGCTTTGCTCAAACCAGATGAGCCCACGCTCAAGCTGGCGACCTCAGGGTCTCGAACCTGAGTCCTCTGCATCCCAGTTCTACACTCTATCCATTGCGCCACTGCCTGGTCAGGCAAAATTTATGCTTTTAAATACTCTGTCATATAGTTTAATCTATCATTGATATACATGTCATTTTTAAAGATTAAAAAAAAATTCTTCTGCAGTTGAGAACATTTCAGTGTTATGGGAGATATACTACTGATACCCATGTGATGGGTGATCATGTCATCCACCGGCCTTGATTTACTTATTAGTAAAATGGATTTAAATACCTTGCCTTCTTTACATACAGGTCTGCAGAAGTGTTCGCTAGTTTATAACACAATGAAAAATTGTATATGTTGACAATCAATTCAATAGTACCAAAAGGCCATTTCATTGCACTGAGATCAATAATAAATTTATTCATTAAACACCTCCAAGTGCAAAGCAATAGGCTAAAATTAGTATTAATCTTCAAAACACCCTTAGAAGGTGAGTATTATAATGTTAACTTTACAATAAAACAACAAATATTAAGAGATACTACATAACTTGCTCAAAGTAGAAAAAAATAAAAGAAAGCAGGGATATTAAAAGTTTTATCCATCTGGTCAAAATTCCCAAGCTCCTTCCACAGGCTGCTCTGAAGTCAGACTGAATGTGCTTAGATTCATGGGAGCCCTTATGGTGCTTTGGTGTGCTCAGTGACATTGAACTTCTTAAAGACTCAGTTCCCACATCTCTTGACCTCGTATAAATCTATGACCATTTTGCCATAAATTATCTGCCAATTACAATGTTTAAATTGCTTTTCTTCCATTAGTAACAAACCATGAATTGGAGCAGAAAGATATTAAAAATGAAGAGACTAATTACAAGACTGTTGAAGTTATTCAAATATGAGATCAGGGTTGGTACTAGGAAATGACACACTTAATATAAAAAAAGAAATAAATGACAAACACACTAGGGAAGAAGAGAGAGCAAGACTCAATAGTGTAAAAATTTATATGTAGGAAATAAAGAAAAAATAAAATTTCAACTTAATTTTAAATCATTTTACTTAAGAAATAATATAACAGTGGCAGTCTGAAAGAAAGTGTTAGAAGAATGTTGATTTGAAACATGAGAAATAGCTTATTTCTAATTTCCTGGAACTCACAAGTTTGTGGGAAAGACATGACAGACAATTAATAGAATGAGAAAATGTTATTGTTTCAGAAATGTTTGTTAAAAAAACACTGCCCCACCTGTGGTGGCACAGTGGATAAAACATCGACCTGGAACTCTGAGGTCACCAGTTCAAAGCTCTGGAATTTCCCGGTCAAGACACATACAAAAAGAAACTACTACGAGTTGATGCTTCTCACTTCCCCTGCCTCTTTTATCTCTCCTTCTCTTTGCTGCCCCTTCCTCTCTCTAACAATGAATAAGTAAAATCTAAAAAAATAAAATAAAAATAGATAAAACCACTGTGTCACCTCTCCTCAGCTGAGAAGGTATGAATTATCAGTGACCCATAGATCCCACATAGGGTATGTCTCCCCTGCACACATATCTCTGTTTATAGATATCTGAATATTCAACCAGACAAGGCCAATCAGTTCTTTCTTTTTTTTCTTTGGGGAATTTGGTATACAAGAATACAGAAAGCATGGCATACTCAATTAAACTCTGTGATTACATTATTTTATGGCTGGGACAACCTGTTTGGACTAGAGTATAGAGATATGAAGGAACAAGGGAAGGGAAAGAGGAGTGCACGTGCACACACACACACACACACACAAACACACAAACAAAAAACCAGAAAGAGATCACTGGGCCAGGGAAGATCAGGAGGGGAAGACTGAGAGAAACCCTGATTCCTTCAAACTTTCTTTTGTACCTCCTGGCCTCCTGTAGACTCCATTAGCCACTCTGCTCTTCATTTTCTTGCCATAATCCTGTAGCTGTCCAATCACGTTGCCTTTTTTGCTTAAACTCCATTAAATTGGTTTCTACTCTTTGCAATTGAAGACCTTCGATGAAAATTGTTCTGAGAGAAAAAATACTATGAGAGATAGGACAAAAGAAGCCTTGATAATTATAGGAATCAGGAAAGACTGTTTCTATGATTAATGTAAGCTGAAGTGAGTTTTAAATGATGAGTAACCATTTCTCAAAATATTTTTCTATGTCCGTAATGCAGTGTTCCCTGGTCTATTGTGCAGGCTAGGTTCCATAACCCCATGAGATAGGTGAAAATCCACGAAGTAGCAATCTTATATTTATTTTATATATATTTTAAGGCGTTATAAATCTTACGCACACTCTTATAAACCTTTCCCACACTCTTATAAACACTTTATATGCTCTTAATACTTTCTACACTCCTAAACCTGCGTAATTTTAACAACATATAAAATTCTCTATGGGTACTCACCAGTGAATATACTACAATTTCAATGATGAAGATGGTGATAAATTTTTATATATTTTTATATTGTTTTCCATATTTTAGGCTAGAAAATGCTTATTTTACCATGAAAATGATTAAAATAATAAATATATAAAATACTTATATACCTCAAAATCCCACAATATAACAGAAACCCGTGATACAAAATTAGAAATATACAATTTAAAAATTCGCGATACAGTGAGACCACAAAAAGTTAACCACTATATGGCAAGGGATGACTGTATTGCTTTCCAAAGTGCCTTTTTTTCATAGTCACGTAGTAACTCATAATCTCTTTTTTTTTCCTGTTGTTTTTTTTTAAGAATTCTTTCTGTATTTGGTAATTTTTCCTCTGAAACTTTAGTATTTCTTCTTTGAGGTGTGTAAATAAAGAACGTTGACATTTCTGTGTAGTCAAAAAAAAATTGAGAGAGCTCAGCTGTGACACATACTGAGTCCATAATCATATTTAAGTCAACATACAGCTCAAGAAGGGGATCAATAATACCTTCATTATTTTGTATGTGAAATAATATTTTGACTTCAAAACTATGCAAGCTTTTAGCAAACAGGACAGGGGAAGCATATGCTTTTTCTCTGATTCTTCAAACTGTCATCTCTATCTCCTGGATGGTGCATGTGTGGTCAAGTGATATTGTAGTAGTATAACTGAACACATGGATTTGGCTGCCTGCTGCAACAAAATCACAGCTGTGAGTTGCAGCATTGCCACTGCAAAAGGAAAGAGGTTTATTCAGATGCTGCGACCTGAATAATGGTGGACTCCCATCTCAAAGATCATCTCTTCTCCTTGCTCAAGCCTGCTGTACTTACATGGATGGGCTGGCGGAAAGGTTGCTTTCTCTATTCGATTATCTGCTAGCTTTTGGTGTGCTTGTGCCCTATCCACTGCATCTTTTTAGCCTTTGGGGAACTCAGTGTAAGAACTTTTTCATGTGCTGTACTGGCCAATGGAGGAAACTTCCTGGGGCTCCCTGTCTACAGTAACAGTAGAGACTTAAAAAATTGCTTAGTTTGATTTCCTTCATTTTTCAAACAAAGAAAGTTACAGGAGTAAGCCATTTGCTTGAAGTAATAGAACAAGTTTGCTTCAGAAGTTCTGACCTCTCAAGAGCTCACCTCTCCTGATTGCTAGCATGGTGTTCCATCTACTGCATCATGTGAGTGATTATTTCAAAGTTATGGACAGTGTTCTAAATATATACAACGCAGAAATTTAAGTCACAAGCATGTTTATTTTACATATTTTTTAAATTGTTGTTAAATATTTCACATGGACAAATAGTTAAAAATAATCTGAACACAAATTAAAAGTATAATAAAACAAACCCATATAAGCATCACCCAGGTTAAGGAATACCATATTACCCCCCGTATAAGACTCACCTTAATTTTGGACCCTAAAATTTGAAAAAAAAATTTATTATTAATATTATTGAACTAAAGTTTTGTTCATCATAAAATTCATACAACTCCTTATCACTGTCAAAATTCCCACCCATTAGCTTGTCCTTATCTGTGTCTGATGATGAATCAATGTCTTCAACAATGAGTGCAAAAACAAGTGCAAAAAAGTAAGAACTGCAAGTAAAAAAATCTACAAACACTACATAAGACGAACCCAGTTTTTAGACTTCAATTTTTTTTTAAAAGGGTGCATCTTAGACATAGGGAAATATGGTAATATGTTATTGGTGTATTTAAGTCTCCAACTTCCACGTGCCTTTATTCTAACATCCACTGCATTTGTAATCACTATCCTGAATTTTATGTACTCTTTTTTTTTAAAAAAATGGTTGTTTTTTTTTGTACAGATTCCTAAATGACATACTAGTTTTGATTTTTTTTTTAGTTTTGTATAAATAAAATCACACCATACATCTTATTTCAGGTTACATTTTCTACTTAACAATAATATTTTAGAAATTTATGCATGTTGACACTAGTGGATAAAGTCAGTCTTTTCAACTAAAATATTGTAGTCAAATGTATGAACGTACCATAACTTATTTAGCTATTCTTCTGTGTGTATACAATTGAATAGCCTCCAAAGTGTGCTGTTATAAACATTGTCGCTGTAAACATTTCTTTATATGTCTCTTGGTCCATATGTGGAAGAGTTTTTCAGACACATATAGCTGTGAATAAAGTTGCTGTGACATAGGTTTATGAACTTATTCAAAATAGCAGTAACAATTTACAATGCCACCATTCTCATGGCTCTGTATCCTTGGAAGCCTCTGATATAATGTTGTTTGACATTTTTGTCCTTTGGTTAAGTGTGGATGATATTGAATTGCAGCTTTAATATGCATTGCTAACATGAAGGATGAATGTGTTCTTAATTTTTCTTTTTGACCTTATTGAAAGTGTTTATTCTTACTATAAAGAACATAATTTTAAGATGCCAGGTTACTTGTTTTGCAAAGAACGCTTATATCCAAGACTTTTCAAGTAGAATGAGAAGGAGGAAGTGACAAATAAATAAATAAATAAATAAGCTTGTGAAGTGAAACAATTTGGTTTCATTTTAGTTAAAGCAGATTTTTCTTTTCTTTTTTTTTTTTTTTGTATTTTTATGAAGCTGGAAACCGGGAGAGATAGTCAGACAGACTCCCTCATGCACCTGACTGGTATCCACCCGGCTAGCCTACCAGGGGGCAACGCTCTGCCCACCAGGGGGTGATGCTCTGCCCCTCTTGGGTGTCGCTCTGCTGTGACCAGTGCCACTCTAGCACCTGGGGCAGAGGCCAAGGAGCCATCCCCAGCGCCTGGGCCATCTTTGCTCCAGTGGAGCCTCGCTGCGGGAGGGGAAGAGAGAGACAGAGAGGAAGGAGAGGGGGAGGGGTGGAGAAGCAGATGGGTGCTTCTCCTGTGTGCCCTGGCCGGGAATCGAACCCGGGACTTATGCACGTCAGGCCGACGCTCTGTCACTGAGCCAACCAGCCAGGGCATAGCAGATTTTAAAATAAGACAATAAGCTCCCTTTTTGGGAATTTCCTCTTTCATTAAATGCTGTCTTTGTCCATTTTTGTTTTTGTACTATTTTTTTATTAATTCGTATAATATATTTTAAATATTATGAGTGTGTGTGAAAGAAGTTTTATTCCAGTGTGAAGGGCAATGCTCCATGTAGTGATAGCCAGAGGTCAAGTCTGTATTTTTAAAAGGTTTAATGTATAACATTCAAATCTGTAAATGGAGACAAACGGTGCTATTTTCACATTAGTCATTTCACATGTGAAATAACATTGTGACCTCTGTACTATGCAATATACATACACCAAAATTTCCCAGAAAGTTTGAAATTAAGTATGGCCATGTGATTTGCTTTGAGCAAAGAATCACATTTGGAAACAACTTGTTACTTTGGAGAGGAAGTTTAAAAACCAGCACATGTTTGCCATCCTCCTTACCCCTGTTGAAGGTATCAAGGTTGACTATGTCAAGGTGACTTTCCTTCCTTCTAGGTCTCTGAATAACTGCAGTGAGCAAATTCCCACTAACCCGAACTATTTATGTAATGTGAGTAGAAAATAGACCTTTACTGTGTTAAACCAATTCAATTTTGGAACTTATTGATTATGTTAAGAATTTTACCTTTTTTTTTTACTTCTTAAATTGTACTTCATCAAAATTGAAAATTTTGTTTTTTAAGAGAAACCATGATAAAAATACAAAACACATATTGGAAGAAAACATTGACAACACATGTCAGAAAAGTAACTCGCAGTCAAGAGACATAACTAACTTAGAAATGATAAGAAACAAGCACATTTTTAACTGACAAAATATTTAAATAGATGATTTTCAACATATATACAAATGACCAATAAGCACATAAAAAGATTCACAATGCCATTAATACTTAGAAAATGAAAAGAAAAACTCACTATGCACACATTTAGAAAGGCAAAAATTAAAGAATGAAATGACCAAACTTCATGTTGGCAAAAATGTGAAGCAATGAATTTTCATAGCTGCTGATAGAAATATAAAATTTACACACACATGATAATTTTACCATTAAAAATGGCCTGTGAACCTAGTACTGAAGTGCTGTCTAGTGTTGCTAAGCACAAGACGGAGTAAGACTAACCAAGCAGAAACAAAAGAAGTTCTGAACAGTCTTAAATCTAAAGTGTTAGCAGTTATAAAGTTCATCGATAATTTAGCAACATTTTAGTGGAAGATGAATAATTCATTATGTGTACCTTTTGACAATAAGGGAGACCACAGATTTAAAAATAAATTAATGTGAAAAAATCCATCCTAGAGTGTGACATTTCACACTATGGAAATATCATTGACACATAAACAATGGTTAATAAGAAAAGATGCAATTGTTAGAGTAAAACATTTTGAATTCCTCTACAGTAGGAGATAAAGGAGTAATGATTGCATAGAGATGAGTTTAGTTTGGAATGAAATATTGAAAGGAAGTTACCTTAGGACCAGAATTTGACAAAGCTGTGATACTAAATGATTGTAGAAATGAAATAGATAACATTTCTATTATGAATTTATTAATTGAAAAACAAACTTTCACATATGTGCTTTGGTTCCCAATCCCTGTATCAAAGGGAAGGGCATGGTGGAAGAGGTTCTAGAAAACATTTTTGACTGGTATGCTTCTGTTTTCAAATTATAGTGAATTTAAAAGTAATCTGCTTGCCTGACCCTGGATAAAGCATCGCACTGGGACGTAGAAGACTCAGGATCAAAACCCCGAGGTTGCTAGCTTGAGCTCAGGCTCATCTGATTTGATCAAGGTTCACCAGCTTGAGCCTAAGATTGCTGGCTTGAGTAAGGGACACTCGCTCTGATGTAACCCCCCAGTCAAGGCACATATGAGAAAGTTGTTAGATTCAGGGAGTACTGGGGCTGCCAAAGAGTGTAACTATTGAAGGAACAGTAAGTGCTGATATGGCTCCTGTGAGGTTGGGAACAGAGAAGGTCAGAGACCCTTATCAGAAGTTTAGGTTTGAAATTCGCCACTAAGCTAAAACCAGCCCCTGTTGCTATGCCGGCCCCTGTGCTATGCTGCGTGTGACCTCCCTAGCCAATAGCTAAACTGCCACATCTGCTTCTGTATTATGCTTGCTCACTTAGGATATATAAGGACCTGGCTGTAAGTGCCAGGTGCGGCTCCCATTTGCAGCTCCTTGTGAGCACGGTGTCTCCAGACATCTCAGGAGTTCGCCCCTGCGCAGGTTAAACTGGCCAATAAAGTAACATCTTAACTCCTGAAAGTCTCCGACGTTTGTTCTCATACCCGGTGGATGCTACAAAAGCAAACAATGAACAACTAAGGTGTCACAACGAAGAATTAATGCTTCTCATCTCTCTTCATTCTTATCTGTATGTCCCTATCTGTCCCTCTCTCTGTCTCTGTCACACACAAAAAAAGTAATCTGCTAGATACTTTCCTTATATCCATATAAGTTGATAAATTCAAGAATGTGCAGTAATGGGAATGGTTCCAAGAGGAAACAGAGCACGTATGCACATATGCCTACCCATCCTCAGCTAGCACACACCATCTCGGCACACTGCTACTAGAATTTCCAATTTGTGTACAGATAATAGAAGCTCTCGAGTTGGCTAAAGTCAAAATGCTAGATGTTACACAGGTAGAATCATTGTGACAAAGCACTCTAAAGGCTGCAAAGATCTTCAGGTATGCTCCAAATATACCTTGATTGGTGAGTATAGAAAGAAGCTTTACAAAAATAACAAAACATTTCAAACAAACTGAAATTTATAAGGACAAAATTAGCTAATCAAATGGTACTTTCTAAGTACTTGCTAGATTTACAGGGTTCAAAACTAATAATTCATCATTCTCATTGATCACTTTTGGGAAACCAATACTTTTGAGGAGTTCTCTCATTTTAGTAGAGGTTTAGCAGCTACCATTTGGGACATGCATATTTGAATATGTGTGAAATCCATATTTTAAGACCTAAAAGCAGATTTTCCTATCCAGGAGGGAGGAGATTTAACCATTCACTAGGAAACAGAGTAGATGTTGTTGTTTGTTGCAACTAGCAGATCAGAAACCATTGAATGAATAAAAATAGTAATAAAGAAAGAAAGTAAGATTCTTTGGGTTTGAGTGCCATTAATAAAACAGTTGCCCAGAAAGAAGAAAGAAAGTAAAGAAAGAAAAAGTATGCATGGGGCAGTATGGCAAATAGTAAACATTTGATTCTGTCTGAGGTAGGGAAATTCTGACAAAGTGAGGGCATCCACCTAGAAATGCCAAGAAAATCTGATTTATTTTGTTAAAGTTTAAGTCTTTCATTATGTGTAGGGGGAAATTAATATTTTAATTTAGAATCCCATTTACAAGTTCTGCTAGGGTAGACAAAAATTTATAGTTTCACAGCTATAAAGTTTTCAGATGTAATTAGAGAAACAGGTCCCTTTATACAAAAGTTTTCTCATGGAGGTATGCTGTGATAATTTGAATGAATATGCTTTAAGTACTTCTTACTGAGTTTCCTGCTGTGAACACCTAAATAGAAGTATTGTGGTGGGTGATTTTAAAATAATGCATTTCTCTTTGTAACTAAGTTTGGGATATATTTCTATCCTTTGTAACAATAGTTTATAAACAAACACTTTTTTTAAGATGAGAAGAAGCTGTTATAATCCTATTTATTTATCAGTTCTAGGTTTATTGAGAAATGTGCATGGAATTTGGAAACAAAGAAAAATGTCTATAGGCCTTATCATTTCCTTCATACATTTCACAAATTAGTTATATAAAGAAGTAAGGAAACGAACCTAGATAATGTATGTTAAATTTTGTGAAAAAGGCCCTGGCTCGTTGGCTCAGTGGTAGAACATCTTCTAGGCATGTGGATGTCCCAGGTTTGATTTCTGCTCAAGACATATAGGAGAAGCAACCATCTGCTTTTCCACCTCTCACCTTCTCATTTCTCTCTTTCTCTCCCCCTCCCTCAGCCATAGCTCAAAAGGTTTGAGCAAGTTGGCCTGGATGCTAAGGATGGCTCCATGGCCTCGTCTCAGGTACATAAATAGCTTGGTTGCTGAGCAATGCCTTACATGGGTAGAGCATCGCCCAGTAGGCAACTTGCTGGGTGGATGCTGTTGGGGCACATGCAGAAGTCTGTCTCTCTGCCTCTCCTTCTCACTTAAGAAAAAAAATTGTGAAAGAATCTGGAATGACATAGATTACTGACAGAAAAGATTCAAATAATGTAGAGAAGTCAAGAGGTCAGAATCTCATGTAGAATCCCTTCAGGCTTAGAGAAAGCAATACCACCATGGCAGGCGTAGGGGAAGTCCCCACTTTGTCTGTGCTGAGAAACTGTTAGGCTCCTTGGAATTCAGGAACCGTGATTTCAAATTTGCATATTTTATTGTGAAATGTTAGACAACCGTATTTGTAGTTTCTTTGGTCAATTATTTCACATGTAAAATTGAATTTCAGCCAAATAATAGGAGCAGGAAAGAGTAGAGGTGTTTTTGGTAAACTGACATTATGATAAAAAGAAGGTCAAACGTAAATCATTTTACACATACAAATATACTATAAATAGAGGATTTTAAAAATCAAGTTATAATTTGTGGTACATATACACAATGAAATACTATGGGGTCATGAAAAAGAAGGAAATCTTACCTTTTGTGACAACATAGATGAATCTGGAAACTATTAAGTGAAATAAGCCAGGCAGAGAAAGAAAAATATCCTATGACCTCACACATTTGAGAAATCCAATGAACAATGTGAACTGAGGAACAGAATAGAGGCAGAGGCGGGATCAAAGAGACCAGAAGGAAAACATATGGAGGGAAATGAAATGAGAGGATGGGATCAGAGAAGGGAAAGAGATTGCTGAAATTATATATACACAGCACAGCGTTATAGAGAGCAGGACAGCAAATCCTGGAGGGAAGGGGGGAGGGTGTTAGGGAGCAAGAGGGATGTTGAGGGGAACATGGGGGTGGGGGAGATGTATTTGCTGGGACATTTGAACCTATGTAAACACAATAGATTTAAATCAATAAAAATACATAAATTAAATAAATAAAAACAAGTTATTGTTTCATCAAGCCAATCTTCTTTCAATTTCTTAGATGACGATTTCCAACTCTCCTGTGTTCCTCATTCACCAACAACTTTTGTCCTCAATTCTTCCTTTCAGCTAAAGAAGAAGTTGCTATTTTTGAAGAACAGAAGCCTAACAAGAGAAAATTCACAATCTCCTACCACCATATCCTTCAACCTGTGTGCACAAGGCCACCATTCTCATACACCCCAAGCAGTCTTTTATCTTGACAGCTCCATCAAAATTGTTCTTCCTAAAGTTATCGAAAAGCTTCACCTTGCCCAAAACAGTTGTTATTATAATAACAATATGTGCCAGACTTATTTGTACATTATAATTTTGCTATATATTTAATATAACTTTAAACCTTAACAAAATATTATAAACACACATTATAAACAGTTGAGTTTCGTTATGAATACACAAATTGAAAATATGTAATCTGTGATATTTGGTATTGTGCAATGAAATTTTTTTATAAAAATTGCTTGAGAACCCATTCTTTCAGGTTGATATATATTAATGAATTTATAGCCTTGGGATGAAATGCCTCTAGCAATATAAAATTAGGTACTCTGATAAAGACCTGGAAAATAAGTCAAAAGATCATTATTCAGGAAAAATTTAGCTCATCTGCAAGTTAGAGAAAGCTTCATCAAAATAACTTTGGGCATGTGTCTTGAAGGAATAGAAGGCATGTGCCAGGTGGACCAGAAGGAATGAAGGCACATCTGCCCTGACATTGCTCCAAGTGCAGGAAGTCCACGCAGCGTGGTAACGCGGGACCACACACGTCACCCTGAAAGCAAACACCGTGCTAAGGGATCCTGTGTCTCAATTGGGAAATTTATGATTGTTCTGTGATCTTCAAAAATACTTTGTTCAAGAATAGAAAGTCCAGAAATAAAACCACATATATATAGTCAAATAATTTTTGATAAAGGGGCCAACAACACACAATGGAGAAAAGAAAGCCTCTTCAATAAATGGTGCTGGGAAAACTGGAAAGCCACATGCAAAAGAATGAAAGTGGACTACAGTCTCTCCCCCTGTACAAAAATTAACTCAAAATGGATCAAAGATCTAAACATAAGACCTGAAACAATTAAGTACATAGAAGAAGACATAGGTACTCAACTCATGGACCTGGGTTTTAAAGAGCATTTTATGAATTTGACTCCACAGGCAGGAGAAGTGAAGGCAAAAATTAATGAATGGGACTATATCAGACTAAGAAGTTTTTGCTCAGCAAGAGAAACTGATAACAAAATAAACAGAAAGCCAACTAAATGGGAAATGATATTTTCAAACAACAGCTCAGATAAGGGCCTAATATCCAAAATATACAAAGAACTCATAAAACTCAATAACAAACAAACAAACAATCCAATAAAAAAATGGGAAGAGGATATGAATAGACACTTCTCCCAGGAAGAAATACAAATGGCCAACAGATATATGAAAAGATGCTCATCTTCTTTAGCTATTAGAGAAATGCAAATCAAAATGTCAATGAGATACCACCTCACACCTGTTCGATTAGCTGTTATTAGCAAGACAGGTAATAGTAAATGTTGGAGAGGCTGTGGAGAAAAAGGAACCCTCATCCACTGTTGGTGGGAATGTAAAGTAGTACAACCATTATGGAAGAAAGTATGGTGGTTCCTCAAAAAACTGAAAATAGAACTACCTTATGACCCAGCAATCCCTCTACTGGGTATATATCCCAAAAACTCAGAAACGTTGATACGTAAAGACACATGCAGCCCCATGTTTATTGCAGCATTGTTCACAGTGGCCAGGACATGGAAACAACCAAAAAGCCCATCAATAGATGACTGGATAAAGAAGATGTGGCACATATACACTATGGAATACTACTCAGCCATAAGAAATGATGACATCGGAACATTTACAGCAAAATGGTGGGATCTTGATAACATGATACGAAGCGAAATAAGTAAATCAGAAAAAAACAGGAACTGTATTATTCCATACGTAGGTGGGACATAATAGTGAAACTAAGAGACATTGATAAGAGTGTGGTGGTTACAGGGGGGAGGGGGGAATGGGAGAGGGGAAGGGGGTGGGGAGGGGCACAAAGAAAACTAGATAGAAGGTGACAGAGGACAATCTGACTTTGGGTGGTGGGTATGCAACATAATTGAATGACAAGATAACCTGGACTTGTTATCTTTGAATATATGTATCCTGATTTATTGATGTCACCCCATTAAAAAAATAAAATTATTAAAAAAAAAATACTTTGTTCAAATCTTATAAACTCTTTTACTGTTGGTTATAATTTTGTAGGAAAATTAAACAAAATAGTAAAGTTGTTATTTATATAATGCATTAACTTAAAACATTAGAAACATTGAAAATCAAAGTGTTTTAATTAAAAAAATTATTGAATTTATTGGGGTAAGATTGATTAACCAAATTATACAGGCTTCAGGAGTACAGTTCTACAGTACATCATCTGAACATCATCTGTACATTGTGCATCCACTACTCCAAGTCAACTCTCCCTCCATCACCATCCATCCTCCTTCTACCCTCCTCTCACTCCTCCATCCCTCTTTCCCTCTGTAGTTGCCACAATGCTGTCCATGGTCATAAGCTATTTTATCTTTGATTTAATCATATTCTAGTTATAGAACTTAAAATATAAATTAAGAATACTTTCTATTCTTAAAAAAATTGTCATATACATTTTGTATTTACATCAGCTTCCAACATTTTATTCTTTTCTCTTTAATTTTGTGAAATCACTCTGCAAGTACCATTAATATAAAGATTTGGGCCACAGCCACTTTCCCTGAGACATCTTCAAACTTCTTATCACATTCTCTTTTCTCATTTATGTTGATAAATATACCTTCACAAAACTCTAATTGTACCTCAAGAGTCTCTCAAATAACATCAGTGTCAGCATCTCCATTTATATCTCTTTCTTCTATAATGGATTTTATATTTTATATCTTTTTCTCTTCTAGTATTATTGCATTTTATTTTTTTATTTGGCTGTCTTTTATCTTTATTGGTTAGTTTTCTCTTTCAATGATCTATAATATTTCTGTAAAATGTCACATGAAGTTATCATGGAGTGACAGGGATGCTACACAATAACAAAGTTTCTGGTCCACACATAAACTAAGTAACAGATGTGCATTGACCAGTCATTTCAGACTTTGAAAGACATTATTGGTCAAAGAATGTGATGTGTGTTATTTACACAGCGTTTTGTGGACTAGCAGCAAAATTGATGTCATATAAAATCACTTACTGTTGTTAATATAGCATGGTAACTGAGGCTATTTAATTACAGTGTGTTAACAAAATAACATCAATGCTATCCAAGTACAGACAGCCTGGTAAAATAATCACAGAAACTAGATAGAAATGTAGAGAACTTTACTGGTGGTACAGTAAAGGAAGTGGGAAGTGCCAACCCTCTGCTTAGATTTAGAGTCACTGTTAAAACCATTTTCAGTTATACTAAGTAGCTTTTCTTACTATGAGATGGAAAGCCACCCCCCGTTGAGCTAAGAAGCTTCAAGGACATTTTATGTTTTAAGCCAAGCGTTCAGAGAGATTTTGTAAATATGATTTTTATACTTGTGTGTGATTTACAATGAGGCCTAGGCTACACCACTAAAGATGGCCAGTAAAGTTACAGATCGCATTCCTGCTTAGTATGGGCTATTATATTGCTAATAGAGAAGTTTTCATACTAGAAAGTTTGAAAGGAAGGAGGAAGAAAACATCAGAACCCTTCTTCCATTCACTGAAGAGGAAGATAAGCAGTAAAAAATGCAGGGTGGAAGGGAGATATGAATAGCCCCTTCCTCTCCCCTTTTTAAGACCTTAATGGGCGATTTACAAATGCTTATCCTCAGACATTACCTAAACCTCCTCCCATCCAGAAATCATCTGATTGATGTGTATATTTCTAGACAAAGAGATCATGAGACCTGTTGGAATCCATGGGAGTCCGAAAGACCAGAGTAACAGGCTTTATTGAAAGGAAGAAAGGAACCCTGCTGGGCACTTCTCCTGGGGGAGAAGAGCACCGGTTACAGACTAGGGGCGAGTTATATAGTGTTTGGGAGAGCCTGAGGGGATACTGAGGCAAAAGTCCTGGTATGTCTGGAATGCTCCTCCTTGGGGGGCTTCGAGCATGTGGGTGTTGAATCAAAAGTCCTGGTGTGTCCGGAGCCCCTCCTTGGGGCAGGTTGTCAACTTTTTGGAATTCCTTTGTCTCAGGGGCAATAGTCCAGTAAGGGTGAGGTCTGATAGATAAGCGGAACAGCAAGAGGGCAGTTTGGAATTCACGTATCTATCAAGACCCATGTATGTGAACCTGTGTTCTGTAAAGGGCATATACAATGTAAGAAATCTAACTTTGGGAAACACGTGTCTTTGGAGCTACAAATCCTGTGTGCTCCACTGGCTTTTAATGAATTCTCTTTTCCTCTTATAAAGTTATCTGAGTCTGCCCTCTGTTGGGTCACTTTCCCGCAACAACTACATACAGAGATACATTCTCTCATGTCCTGGGTGCCGTGACCAGAATGGGGAGGTGAAGACCTGAGTGGGGGCGATGGAGGATGAAGGAAAACACAGAGACATAGATCAAGTTTAGGCCAGGTTGGTCATTGTGCTCTGCTAGAGACGCAATGACTCCAAACCTGTTTTCAAGCTGGCAATCTCTTGGTGTTTCAAACCTGGGTCCTTTTGTTAGCCAAGTCCGACATGCTATTCATTGGGTCACTGCTGGCCCTACTTTTGGTGTCAATACTTCAAACAGCCTTCCAGTTGTTTAATGACCTTGCCTTGCCAGGTCACTCAAGGCCGAGCAGGGCTCTTCTGCTCACAGCTGCATGTAGACTGGACTCATTCAGATGCAATGGCTCTCCACATCTGGGGAAATCCATCTTACACATATATATTGATAGATATAATCTATATTATTTCACTACTTCATGCCTACTTATTAAATGCAAGCCTATGTAATTTGCTCTTCTATTAATAACAGTTGCCAATGGTTTAATAAAATTTTAAACTCTAAAGTTCCCCACAGACTTGTAACCAGGGGAGGGGTGAGCAGCAGCAGCTCATCCCTGGTTAACCCTATGAACCTGTTTCCAAAGCCCCCTTTTCTCTGAACACCCACTGAGCCAGGGTAGCCATACCTCGTCTTTCTCTGCTTGCTTTTTCTATTCTAACCCCGTTCTTGTTTCACTGTCCCCAGCTTTGGTAAAGGTACTCTCAAAACCACCAGGACTTGTGTAGTGAAAATTTTCCTGCACCAAGTAAAGAGCGCCACACTGCCCCCGGGCCCCACGCAGGCCTGGAAGTAAAGAGCGCCACACTGCCCCCGGGCCCCACGCAGGCCTGGAAGTAAAGAGCGCCACACTGCCCCCGGGCCCCACGCAGGCCTGGAAGTAAAGAGCGCCACACTGCCCCCGGGCCCCACGCAGGCCTGGAAGGCCATGTTTCCTTTTCAGCAATAACATGAGAAATGCATTTTTTACTTCTTTTGATGTTAAAGGAAAGTGCTCAATATAAAAGTCAAGTTTATGGTCATATTTCTGTAACCCCTACCTCCATGACCTCATTTATATTTTCTTAATGCAAAAATGCATGCTGGGGGTTGCATAGTGGCTCCTCAAAAGATGAATGAATATAAGTCTTAACTCTGGAGCTGAAAAAGTAACTTTATTTGAGGAAAGAATCTTTTTATATATATGATTAAATCGAGATCTGGAGATAAGATCACCTGGTAGGCCTTAAATCCAATGATAAGCATTTTGTAAGGGACAGAAAAGAAGACAGAGACACAAACAGAATGTCACGTAAAGACAGAGATTGTAGTTAAATTGAGAAAACTGAGGAATGCCTGGAGCCATGAGAAGCTGCAAAAGGCAAGGGGGGTTTTCCTCAAGCTTTCTGAGGGCTGCCTTCAGTCTGGTTGTAATTTCTATCCTTCCAAACTATGAGAGAATACTTTTCTAATTTTTGAAACCACCAAGTTTTTGGTAGTTATTATGGCAGTCCTAGGATATTAATAAAGAATTTAATCCTAAAACCAAGACAGCCCAGAAAGGGCAACATTAAAAAGCAGAAGCCTCTGCCATTCTCTTGCTATGCAATCAAGAAAACAATTATTCCCCTTTTTAAGTCCATTTCCTTACTTATAAAATTAGGTCTACAGAGCTAGATAATATCTAATTTGTTCTGACATGTTCTTTTATTTCCCAACATAATGGGGAAGATATGATTTCACTTCTTCCTCAAATATAAACCAAATTACAGTCTTAGCTTTTCTAATTTACAGAATGAGTGGATTCCATTCTTTTTCTTATATATCCAGTTATATGGCCAGATATTAGATTCTTTTCTACCTCACCAACCTCCATTTGTGCTTACACTGCTCACAAAAATTAGGGGATATTTTATAGCTTCATGTATCTGACCCATCGTAACTCATACTGAGAAACAAACATCAATAAAGCAATGTTTAAGGGACTTTATAATTATGTTCATCTGAATTGAAAGTCTTGGTTTTTGTCTTTATCATAAGCTATTTATTTGGTTCAAAAGAAAACTATAAGTAGGGATAAGAATTCAAACTCAGTCCAACAGATTGAGCCATTATGGAATAAAAGAGATAATTTGTTTTCAAACAAACTTTATTATGCACCAGAATTACCTGAGACCTTGGTAAAACACAGATTACCAAGCTCTACCTCTCAAGGTTCAAAAGTTTGGAGAAAGATGCAAAAATTTGTATTTTTAATAACTTTCCAGCTAATGCTGCTAGTGTGGTTACTCCTCTCTGAGAACTAGTGACAATAATCTTTGAGAAAAACAACTGACACTAGAAAAACAATTGACACTTCTGATCATGTTTGAGATGCTAAGATATCAAGGTATCAGTGGCTTTGCCATGGTATTCAAAATGTAAAGTAAGGATTCAATCTTACTCATCTTCAAGATAAGGCTGAAATTGCTCATAACCCTCTGTCTTAGTCAAGTACGCTGGAAGGAACTGGGACTGGACTGAACCTATAAACAGTGTTCTACAAGGCATTGATTTGAAGTCCAGCTGGAGTCAGTAGGTAGGGAGAGGTATCTGCAGCCAACTCAGGGAATGAAAAATTCTGCTTTTTCAGAACGGGAGTGAGACTGACATATAATCCTTTAAAAATATAAGTGACATAAACACTGCCACCACATAAACTTGAAAACTCACTACAGCAGGAGAGAACAACTACTGCAAAATAAGTCTGCACTATGAAAGCATCACATGCCTGTGAGTGATGTGTACAAGAAGGCTTCACCTTTAGGGATGAATCCTGAATGTTGTAGGATGTGGGAACAAAAGTCAGGTAACTCCTTACTGATCAAACACAAAGGGGCATAAAGATAGTTTATAAACTTTGGTTTGAATTTCTAAAAACATATTTCACTCTTTCTATGGCTTGTAGGTTTCATGAATGTCAGAAATTTGGTAAGTAATCACAGCCATAACTGCAGTATAAACATATTTTGTTCTTTCTTGATTCTTACCACTGAGAGAAGAGTAAGAGAAAACACTGTGAAGCTTATTCTTCCCACTCCCAAGTTTCACAAAAAGTCAATACTCTCCTTTAGAGGACTAATAACTAGAAAATCAACGTGACATTCATAATTTACTAAACAAGGCAAAACACCTTTCTAAGGGGGATTTGATAATAAAATAACTGTCATTTACTTCATCTATTTTAAAATCAAATTGAGACTGCCCAGGCAGTGGCGCAGTGGTTAGAGCATTGGACTGGGATGCAGAGGACCCAGGTTCAAGACCCTGAGGTCGCCAGCTTGAGCATGGGCTCATCTGGTTTGAGCAAAGCTCACCAGCTTGGACCCAAGGTTGCTGGCTTGAGCAAGGGGTTGCTCCATCTGCTGAAGGCCCATGGTCAAGGCACATATGAGAAAGCAATCAATGAACAATTAAGGTGTTGCAATGCGCAACGAAAAACTAATGATTGATACTTCTCATTTCTCCATTCCTGTCTGTCTGTCCCTATCTATCCCTCTCTCTGACTCTCTCTGTGTCTCTGAAAAAAAAAATTAAAAATAAATAAATAAATAAATAAAATTGAAAGCCTAAGGAAAGAACTCCCTAAAGAATTAACAGTTTTCATGTTGCATATGTGTGTGATATCATATTTTTTTTAAATGGAAGCAAATTTTTGCTTGCCCTATCAAGGCACATACAACAAAATGGAAGCAAATTTTTCTTGATTGCCATGAAAAGGGCAATAGGATAAAATGATCAATTTACCAATTTGAATGAGCTTGAAGAGTTTTATGTTCAGTATATTCTAATTTACATTTTCAAAGGTCTATGTACATTGGTTTGTAATCCCTCACTGAGGGACATACATAGCAAGCATGTGATACAGATCTGCCAAAACCACAAGGCTAGCAAACAGAAAAATGAAGTCCCAGTTCCATTCATGCAGTTCTTCTGTGAAAGATTCTGATCAATAAACAGATAGGACTACATCAAACTAAAAAGTTTTTGTACAGCAAAGAAAACCATCAACAAAATGAAAAAAACAACCCTCTAAGTGGAATGTAAGGTATTTTCCTCACCTAGGAAGAAGAAAGGGCTTAGCCAAGAAGTGTGGAATAGCAAAAGCTTTATTCAGAGCGCTTCCTGGACGATGTTCTCTGGTCCGGGGAACAGGGGCCAGAGAAGTTGCTGGGGGGGGGGGGGTTTGCGTGGGGGTAATTTATAGGGTCCTAAGGTAGTTGAGTTAATATGATGTGGCAAAATTTCATTGGCTAACAGACGGTCATTCTTTTTCTTTTCTTTTTTTTTCTTTTTTCTTTTTTTTATTTTTCTGAAGCTGGAAACAGGGAGAGACAGTCAGACAGACTCCCGCATGCGCCCGACTGGGATCCACCCGGCACGCCCACCAGGGGCGATGCTCTGCCCACCAGGGGGTGATGCTCTGCCCCTCCGGGGCATCGCTCTGCCGCAACCAGAGCCACTCTAGCACCTGGGGCAGAGGCCAAGGAGCCATCCCCAGCGCCTGGGCCATCTTTGCTCCAATGGAGCCTTGGCTGCGGGAGGGGAAGAGAGAGACAGAGAGGAAGGAGGGGAGGGTGGAGAAGCAAATGGACGCTTCTCCTATGTGCCCTGGCCGGGAATTGAACCTGGGTCCCCCACATGCCAGGCCGACGCTCTACCGCTGAGCCAACCGGCCAGGGCTCATTCTTTTTCAAAGGGTGCCTGGGAAGTTTCTTTTGGTGTACATGGGTGTGGGCAGTTCCAGCCAAAGTTCCCGGACCTGGTTCCTCACGTGACCTTCCTCCATTGCCAACCGACCTCACATGGGAGAACATATTTGCCAATGATACAGCTAATAAGGGGTTAATATACAAAGTTTATAAAGACTATACAACTGAACATCAAAAACAAACAATCCAATTAAGAAATGAGCAAAACACTTGAATAGACACTTTTCCCAAAAGGACATAGAGATGACCTATAGACACATGAAAAGATATTTGATGTTACTAATCATCAGAGCAATTCAAATTAAAAACACAATGAGATCTCACCTCACACCTATCAGATGGCTATCATCAGTAAATCAACAGACAACAAGTATTGGTGAAGATGTGGAACAAAGGGGAACCTCGTGCACTTTTGGTGGGAATTCAAATTGGTGCAGTCACTGTGGACAGCAGTGTGGAGTTACCTCAAAAAATTAAATATAGAACTGACTTATGACCCAGTGATTCCACTTCTGAGGATGTGGAATCTCAGAATCTGAAGAAAACTGAAACACTAATTTGAAAGAATATATGTACCCCTATGTTTACTGCAGTGTTATTGATAATAGTCAAAAATTAGAAGCAAGCCAAATACCCATCAGTAGATGTGGATAAAAAAAAACTGATATATTTACACAATACAATACTACTCATCAGTAAAAAAAAAAAAAAAAAAAAAAAAAAAAAAAAAAAAAAAAGAAAGAAAGAAAGAAAAAAGAAAAAAGAAAATCTTTTGCAATAGTCTGGATGTACCAGGAGAGTATTATGGTAAGTGAAATAGTCCAGTAAGAGGAAGAGAAATACCATATGATTTTAATGTTATATGGAATCTAGTGAACAAAATAAAATAGGAAAATACTCATAAATACAGAGAACAGACTAATAGCCATCAGAAAGAATGGGTTGGAGGGCTGGGTGAAAAAGTGGAGGGATAAGCAAAAAAAAAAAAAAAAAAGGTGTCCTTTACATACCCTGCCTTCATATTGTTTACATAAGGGGAAAACCTTCCATTCTTTAAAAATACAAAATCATTACAGCTGATGGAAATTTTCATGCTACTATAGAGAAAGGAGTCTATTTTTTTTCTTTCCTTGATTTGTTTGCAACTGTCCTTTGAAGAAAGTTTCCATTTCTGAAATGTTATTCGCTATACAGTATAACAAAAGAGCAAGATATGTTACCTGCTCTTGAGATAGTCACTAATATTATGGAATTTTCTTGGTTTATTCAAGGTTATATTATACAATATTGTACCTAGGATAAAAAGTATAAACACACACACACACACACACACACACACACAACTCTGGCATTTTACTGACTGCTTCTTTCTATTGGGTAGAAAGAGAACAAAACATGTTTAAAATACAAATTATGTTTTTCTATTTTTTGTTGTTCATTTTTATGGTAATGTATAAACTGTATTGCAATTACCATTCCCTCATATACCCATTCACTATAAATAACTTGCTAAAAATGAAAGCATCACAGTAAAAAAACTTTACTTTTCCCTTTCATATCTTCTTATTCCTGCAGTGTCAGCTCAAACTCCTACCCATCTTCAATGCTAGAGTTCTCTTCTCCATTTAAAATACTTGTTCTGGCTCACACTTTAGTGGTGAACATTAAGCAATTAAAAAAAGTCATGAAAGGCAGTTCATTTTTCATCTGTCTGCAAGTGCAGATCTACTCAAAGGCAGCCAGTTTTTATTTTATTTTTTGAACACTCAATAAACATTAATTGTATCATGTTTAACATATTCCTTCATTCAAAATGTCACTTGAGTCACAATTATATGGCACCACTGTGTTAAGTGCTAGTTTTTTGAACATGCTGCAGGGAAGCGTTTCCCAAGCTGCCTAAGTGAAAGGCAAGCCATTTCTCCCCTGTCCAATATAGACTGATAAGCATGCCATGTGTCACTAAAAAATGGCATTACAAAATAAAAGTTCCAAACATTTAATTACACAAACATAAATCACTCTGTCAAAGCTGAACAAGATTCTAAACCTTTATTCTTCGTGTTCTTATTGAAGACGAGGAACTTGCAATTCCTGTATTGGCAAAGTAAGAGGACTACAGTTGAGAAGCATTTGTATTTGTTACAGGATAAATAACACAGTAAGAGTAAATTTCAGGCCCTGGCCGGTTGGCTCAGTGGTAGAGCGTCAGCCTGGCGTGTGGAAGTCCCAGGTTCGATTCCTGGCCAGGGCACACAGGAGAAGCGCCCATCTGCTTCTCTGTCTCTCTCTTCCCCTCCAGCAGCCGAGGCTTCATTGGAGCAAAAGATGGCCTGGGCGCTGGGGATGGCTCGTTGGCCTCTGCCCTAGGCGCTAGAGTGGCTCTGGTGGCGACAGAGCGAGGCTCCAAGATGGGCAGAGCATCGCCCCCTGGTGGGTGTGCCGGGTGGATCCCAGTCGGGCGCATGCGGGAATCTGTCTGACTGCCTCCCTGTTTCCAGCTTAACAAAATACAAAAAAAAAAAGAGTAAATTTCATGTATTTCCTCTTATTATTAGGGCCATGGATACATTTTCCACTATCTCTAAGTGTGTTGAGGGTGCCCCCTCCCTTAACAGGGACATGTTTGCTTGTGATTGTCCTTGGCCATTAAAAGGAAAGATGTATTCAAATGAAGTATTTCAAATGGTTCTCAGCACTGTCTCCTAGCAGAGCCTGGCATCCATCTTCAAAGGGTTCATGGGCGATGGAGGCAGACACTTTAATTAACTGCAAATAATATATGTATGCTTTTATTTTTATTCATAAATTTTAGTAATTGCCTATATATTTTCTTACAAAAATCAACATAAAACTCACTAAAACATCCTTATCTCCTTTTTTATTCCCAAATTTGTCACAATGTTTGTATTTTCTTCATCTTTTGGCTGCCTTGATTGCAAAACACACACACACACACACAGATTGCACATACACACACACACAGTGCTTGAAAAAATTAGGGGCTACTTCAAAATGAGTATGAAGCTATAAAATATCCCCTAATTTTGTACATATTTAAGCTTATATTAGTCTATAAATTTTCTATCTCTTAACTTCCTTCTTTATCAATTGACATACTAACATCCTTGCATTTGTAAACCCTCTCATTTTGTGCTTCTACCTATTGACTTTTGTCATTTGCACTTTGAAATTATAAGGATGATCTTATTCATGTTATGCTCTGTAATTATAATTAAATTTTCCACATAATTTCTATGTTATTTTTGTAACATGAAAATCACCAGTGGTGCTTTACTGTGTTTGTTTTATAATAATAATATTCACAATAAGTCCAGCGAGATAACTAGGATTTCACATCACTTTGTCTGGTTGTGGTGACTTGCAGCTGTTTCCACTGCAGGTCATTGTCCTTCTCCCCTATCAGTAAGAGGCTGGATTAATGTGTTTGAGCAAGAACTTTCTTGTGCCTTTTGTTTGTTTGTTTTTATTATTTGCTAGTTTCCCCCTGCTTATTTAACTTTTTAAATTTTTTCCTCTATTTACCAAATTATGAGTATTTTACATTGTTTATATTATTTATTTGATTGAGGTCATTTTATTATTATCCTGAAAAACATGATTCACAGAGTCCTCTAAATTTATATTCTAGTTCAGACCAAATAAAATGCTTGCCAAGATTTTTTTTAAAGACTTTATTTATTTATTCATTTTAGAGAGGAGAGAGAGAGAGAGAGAGAGAGAGAGAGAGAGAGAGAGAGAGAAGGGAGGAGCAGGAAGCATCAACTCCCATATGTGCCTTGACCAGGCAAGCCCAGGGTTTTGAACCAGTGACCTCAGTGTTCCAGGTTGATGCTTTATCCACTGCGCCACCACAGGTCAGGCTTGCCAAGATTATTAATGGAGTACATTTCTCAATTTCGCCATACGTCTCTGTAATCATAACCCACTTTTGGTTAGTTGAATCATAACCATAGCTACTTTTGGTTAGCTGAAGTACTGTGTCTACAAGTGTTCTCCTCTGAAAGGTTGCATGTAACCAAAATGCATTGTTTCTTTGTAAGGGCAACATTTTGTACACAGTTTATGAATGCTTGAGCTGAGGGACCTGTTCAATGTTCCTTTTCCCCAAATTCTGTAGGCTTTCTTCCTTTTGGCAGTTGAAACAGAAACTTTGAACTAACTCTAAATTATGGTCTTTAAACCTTTGTTTTTTACTCATGAACCTTAGCAATCACTTATGGGTTTTTATATAAAATTCAGCTTCTGATGTTGCTTATAAGACACTCTATAATAAAATAATTTACATATCTCTTTCATCCTTAAGCTTTTAGGACATTATTGCGTGTTAAATTTAATATTAATGTCTAAATGTGGATCATTCAAAAAGTAATTTGCCCACATTGGTATTCAACCCTTTCAATTTGAAGGGCCATAGCTTTTTCCGATTGAGAAAGACTTACTTATTGCCACACATAAATTATTATTACTACATACAATTATTTAACTACATAGGGATTATTTTTACTAAATAGTAGTAATTCCCTCTGTATCTTTTCTTTTATATTCTCCCATGTTAAATTCACATGCTGAAATAATTCCTGATCCTTGATCTCTCTCTTCTTCTCTCATATTCTGTCCCATTTCCTTTTTTCCCTGTTTTTGCAAAGACTATTTCTTGTAGTGTGTGTTAACTTAAGTCTCTGTTTCTTTTGTTCTTGTTTAGTTAATATTTTGACAGAACTTTCCTTTTCATTGCTATCGAGTTCAATATGTATCAACAAATGCATAAGGCCAGATGTTTGCAATTACAAAAACATAGAGGATAATTTTATTTCCCTCAAATTCTTGGCATAATTATGTACTTTAAATGCTTATAGTTCCTCAAATTCCTCTCTACTCTCCAACATAAGGTTTGTGTGTGTGTGTGTGTGTGTGTGTGTGTGTGTGTGTGTGTGTGTTTATCTCAAAGCTTTATTTTTAATAATTTCCTTTAAACACATGTTGGAAGACGTACATTTACTTATATTTAGAGTGAGGGAGTAGGAATCCCATGTTTAAGACAGAACATGCCTGACCAGGTGGTGGCTCAGTGGATAGAGCGTCGGACTGGTTTTCAGAAGGACCCAGGTTTGAGACCCTGAGGTCGCCAGCTTGAGCACGGGCTTATCTGGCCTGAGCAAAAAGCTCACCAGCTTGGACCCAAGGTTGCTGGCTTGAGCAAGGGGTTATTCAGCCTGCTGAAGGCCCATGGTCAAGGCACATATGAGAAAGCAATTAATGAACAACTAAGGTGTTGCAACGCACAACGAAAACTAATGATTGATGCTTCTCATCTCTTTCCGTTTCTGTCTGTCTGTCTCTATCTATCCCTCTCTCTCTTTCTCTGTCCTTGTAAAAAAAAAGACAGAACATGATGGAGCTTATGGACTGACTGGCTTTGCATTAGTGGATGAGTGTACAGAGACCTCTTCTTAACTTGCCAGGAAGAGAATATTTTTATTCTGAGATCCAAAGCCCGCAGCACTTTCTTCCACCTAGGTAGGATGAGTCAGCTATCTCTTTATATACAGTTCAAAAAGTTCTCAAGCAGGGGTTTTTGCTTCAAAACTTCATTGAAATGTCTCTACTAATGAAGGCTTAACTTCTCATTGAATTTCATATAGTTGAATTTATTATTTTTTCAATTATTTTTCTATTATTTCAACAGGATTTTGGTAGCCATTAGACTTGTGTGCAAGGTTGACCACAAGACAAATAAAGTAATATTGTTCATAGCAATACACGTGATAATTAGTATTTTACATATGCTTTCTTGTCTTAAAAATATGTGTGGTACCATTTTCCATTTTCTATATAAATTCAAGAATCAAAGATGTTATAAATCGAAATGTATGGCTTATACATGGAGATTATATGTGAGTAGTTTTATAAAGGTAAAATCATTGTAAAGGTTGTTGTGAGGTAGCTTTGGATTCTCTCTATCACCTTGAAGTACAGTCACATACCACACAATGACGTGAGGGTAAACAATAGACCACTTAGATACAGTGGTTCCAAAGATTATAGTGAAATTGAAAAATACACACTGCTTAGTGACTTTGTAGCCATTGTAACATTGCAGTGCATAACATTACTCACATGACTGTGGTGACACTGGTGTTGACACACCTACCACACTGCCAGTCATATAAAAGTGTAGCACATGCAATTATGTATAGTACATAATAGTTAATAATGACAGTAAACAAGTTGTTTTACTAGTTAATTTATGATACTTTATTTTTTACCATTATTGTAGAGTACATTATTTTCATTTATAAAAATTGTTTGTTGTAAAACATTGTACCCTGTTATGCCAGGGGCAGCCTCATATGTCTCTTGTGTACTGCCTCTCTTGATGGCACTAGTTCTTCCTGTGTTTGATTTAACTTCTTGTTTTTTTGTATAGTAAAATGCTTTACAGGCTTGTAGCATAAGAGAATAGGCTATACCATTTAGCCTAGAGGTGTGGTAGGTTATAGTACCTAGGTTTATATAAGTGTACTGCATATTATCTGCATAACAACAGAATTACTGAAGGGCACATTTCTTAGAAGTCATCCTCATCCTTAAGTAACACATGACTTTATACCTCTATGTGGCATTGCCTTATAACTTTAAATGAATAATTTATTATTGGAATTACTTATTTATATTTTAATATGAAAAAGCATATATTTAGAAGCAATGCCACCTGTTAGTCTTATTGAGGTTCCAATATAAATAATGAGTGGCTTTCTTCCTGCTGCTGTTAAGAATTTCTCTTTCAGTGATTTAACTATAATTTGTCTAGGTGTAAATTTTTTTAGAGTTCATTGAAATTTTTTTATTCACAGATTAATTATATCTATAAAATTTTGGATGTTTCAGATATTATTTCTTCAAATATATTTTTGACTTCTTTTGTGTTTCTCTTTTTTTTCTGCATCCTTATTGTGTTGGTACATTTACTGGCTTTCCACATTCGTTTTATGCTCTGTTCAGATTTCTTTGTTTTTCTCTCTGTTCTCCAGATTATATAATCTCAGTCTACCTTCAAATTCAGAATCTTTCTTTTTTGAACTCAAATCTACAATTAAGCCTTCTTAGTGAATTTCTCATTTATTTTTTGTAATTTCAACTCTAGTCTTTCCATTTGTTTTTCTTGTAAATTTTTTTGTTGTTGTTATGGTATTCTCTGTTTTATGCTATTGCTATCACCTGCATTTAATCTCTCATATGTGGTTTACTTTAATTCTTTGGATATAGTGGTAAAAACTCTTTTGACGTCTTTGCCATGATGCCATTTCCTACATTCACATATCCTAAAATGGAGTTTCTATTGCATGCATTTTTATTCCTGTGTATAGGTTTATACTTTATTGTTCTTTGCATGACTCTTTTTTTTTTATTGAAAACTGAGCCTTTTAGATATGTAGCCACACTGGATACTACTCCCCAGTTTCCACTCCTAACTCTCAAGAGCTTGTTGTTATATGCTTAGTAACTTGGCTGGACTAGTTAAGTGAAGTTTGTTTCTCCCACAGAATGTAGCTTCTGATACCACTCCCCAGATGGTACTGTTTGGGCATCTAAACAATCTAGCTGATAATCAGAGGTGACTGTGGTCTTCGTCAACTTCTCTAATTGTGGCTTCCTGAACTCCCTGCTAATCTTAAGCTTTTTGCTGATCTGTCTCTTTGGCATTACACCATAAGTATCCTTCTATCAACTATAAACTATTGTTCTATTATGTCTAACAACACCTTTGGAGCATAAATAGCTCAAGAATCTGATCCAGTTAAAATGGGCCAGTTTGCCTGAAGAAAGTGTTGCCCACCTCTTACTTCAATCCTAAGAGGTAACTTCTTAGCTATCTCTTTCCCTAGTTCTCTATGCTAAACTTAACTCTCATCTACTATTTATTTATTTATTTATTTATTTTTTTGCTACTGCTATCATGGAACTATTAGCCTCTTCTCACTTGCTTATCACCAAGATGTTCCTTAGGAATAAACTTCACATGTTCTGTTTCAAATAAAGTCAGTCAACTTAAGAAGGCTACAGAAATATGGGTTCTTTCATTTTTCTTCCTCCTTTGGACAGAACATCTGCGTCATAGTCCTAGACCTCAAGTTGAAGATAGTGGCCTGCATCTGCCAAATGAACAAACCTACTCGATGGGTAGGGTATTGATGCGTAGAGATGGTAGTCATTAGTCTTCTTGATTTGGATCTATCATGATGGAACCATCAATCTCCAAGCAGGATGGGGCAAAGGTAGTGAATGCACTGTACTCCTCACTTACTGTGCTGGGGTACAGCTTCTGCTGTTATATATGAGGGTAGGGGACAGGGAACTCAGCTCCTCTTAGCTGCCCCTGTGTAGGATATAACTTCTGAAACATGTTGCTAGTGAGGATGATAAAAAGAAAATCGGCTGCCTACATTTCCTAGAGTATAGCCATAGCTTTACACTGGGTGCTGGGAGGAGAGTGTGCCCATTGTCTTGGCCACAGACTCATAGATTAGTTTTAGGCACACTGAGATGGGTATAAGGGTGGTCACAGGAACAGATCATGGTTCAAATGCCACATACACACATACACACACATACACACACACACACAGGCATTCAAGATTTTTGCTGCTCTTACCAATATCTACTATATTATAAACAACAACAACAAAAAACTTTCTTTATTTCCTACATGCTCTCAGGAAAAATTTTTGGTACTTTGATGTTTTTAATACAACTTTTGCCAATTTAATGGTTTTTTCTCTGGGCAGAGGGTCTACTAAACTATTCACCTGACCATCCTGACGATGAGAAAGCAAAATTATAATAGCATAAAACTTTTTCGAAGACAATGAGATTTTAGGGGTGAAAAAGACTTTGGCAGGCTTTAACATTAACAAGATGCTTTATAAATTGATCTGAACTGGAACAGGCTTTTCAACTATGAGTGAGATTGTGATATAAAGACTCCTATGCCAGCAATACACATGAAGGATCATTAAAACACAGGATGTCTGAGTTCCTGAGCTTCTAAATATTTGTCTTATTAAATATCACTTATTTAGATTATATGACATACCTATAATATAGCTAGAAGTAATATGTATAATAACCCTAGAAAACTCAGGAAAAAATTAGCTATAATTATTTTACTAGGGTAAAAGAAAAAAGAACATGTCACATTTAAAAGATAAGGCATAAACAAAGTACATATTTCATTCTCATTGTTGGCTTAGGATTAATCATTTAAACAAAAAGAGATGTCCATGTCTGACCATAATCCTGAAAGCTCATGCACTGTGTAGAGGGCACAAAAGATAGTGACTCTCTTACAGATTAATCCATTAACACTTAAAGATGAGATGTGTGAAAAGAACTCATAATCTTTTTTTTAATTTTTTTTTTTTTAATTTAGTGAGAGGCGGGAGGCAGAGACAGACTCTCACATGTGCCCGTCCGGGATCCACCTGGCCTGCCCACCAGGGGGCGATGCTCTGCCCCACTGAGCCGCAGCTTCCTTGCTTGGCAACTGAGCTATATTTTTTAGCACCTTAGACCCAGGCCATGGAATGCCCAGGGCCAACTTTTGCTCGAACCATACCAGCCGCCAGGAGAAAAAGAGAGAGAGAAAGAGAGAGAAAGCAAGAGAGAAGGGGGGTTGGAGAAGTAGATTGTTGCTTCTCTTGTGTGACCTGACTGGGAATCAAACCTAGGTCTTCTACATGCCAGGCTGATGCTCTACTGCTGAGCCAACTGGCCAAGGCTATTTTCTTTCATTTTGATTGCAGTTCTTAAGATGTAATGAACTGTTATTTTAGATATTCAGGTGCTTTTTTTACTAGAATTTTGTAGTTTGCGTTTGTTGTCTGGCATTATAATTTTTTTTTTATCATTCTGATAGACAGTCTTTCCAAGATTTCGCTTCTCTAAATATTACCACTGATCAAACACAAGAAAAGACTATTTTTTCTCACTGCAATAGTTTCCCCTTCATTTTCTTAGTAGCCCACTGATTGATGCTGTTACCTTTGTGATAGTGGAAACTGGATACATTATGAGGTGCCAATTATTTACTAAACTGAATTTGGTTTACTTGCGGTTAAGTAATTGTGATTTCAGAACTCTCACCATCTTTCCTCAGGCCCTGCTTCTTCAGGCAGTTGTAATTATTGAACCAAAACACCAACTTCTATGGAATAAAATCAATCCAAGCTTTTCATCACAAACTCTGTCTCCTGACTAGCTCCTACTGACTACTTTATTGTCTTCTTTTGTCACTGATCTAAAAAACAACAAAAATATTGTTCTTGTAGCTACCTTTGAACACACTAAACATGAAATAAATAAATGCTTTTGTTTTCTAGTTTATTTGCCAGCTTTTAATATAATTGTTTACCATAGTCTAACTATAACTTGTCTGTATTTATTAAAACTGTGTGGTTGGAGTTGTGCAACTATAACCTCTCAAAGAACAATGCTCTCTAGAGTCATTACAATTGGAGAAAACATTTATTTCTACACTGTATGATACACATGACAGATAAGGTTTTAAGTGCCAATAAGTCCCTAATGTATCAGAAAAAAAATGCTTTAAGACTAAGTGGGTCTAAATTACATACTATGACATGACTGTCAGAAATCCTCTAAATAAGTTTCTTACTTACTTCATCTACTTAAACTTTAAAAGAAATTGTTTCTCTAAAAAATATATGTGACATGACAAACTGGAAACCAGAGCTACTATTCAGAGTGGAGGTGATACACTTATATTAGCATTATTAGTGCATATATTTTCATGACAAATGGCAAAAAATACAAGATCAAATGATTGGAGTATATGTCACACACGAACATTATTTATTCAATGCTACATCTTATTTTTTTATGTAAAAATATAAAAATGTTTTAGCTACTGCCTTAGTTTTTATTCATTTTTATTTTTATTTAATTAATTTATTTATTTTAGAATTTAATTTCTATTTATTTCAACATACAGGAATATAGTTGTCGGAAGCCAGATCACATTACATTCCTTTACTAATGTACATCAACGTATTTTTTAGTAACTGATGCCATAGATAATATAGATTGTTTAGGAATAGCTCATACTATATAGAGAAGAAATGGTGCAAGTCCTTAATGTTTCTGTAAAGAGTTAAATGTTAATAATATGACTTTGCACAATAATAATCTTAAATTAAAATTTTTGTTTTGGTGAATTCTAGATATGTGACATTGGGTAACTTACTCTATTTTACTTATCTCAGTTTTTATATTGAATTCCCATCTGAAATGAGAATCTTTGTGAGACTTCAATAGAATTATAGAAATGTATCTTACTATTGGCTTAAAACCAGTGTATAGTAGCCCTGGCCCATGGCTCCATTGGGTAAGCATCTTCCTGAAGCATAGAGGTTGTTAGTTCGATTCCCAGTCATGTTGATGTTCCTATCTCTCTCTGCCTATTTCTCTCTCTCTTTTCATTCCTTTCTTGATAAAATAAAATTTAAAAAAACCTGTATATAGTAAAATTCTAAAGCCTGTGAGCTGTATGTGTTTATGTGTGTGAACAAACATACGTGTATGCTTACCCACAATATAATATTTAGAAAAGAAGAAAGTGATAAAAATAAAAATAAAACTATAGAGAACCTGACCAGGTGGTGGCACAGTGGATAGAGTATCAGTGGAATGTGGAGGACCCAGGTTCAAGACCTTGAGGTCACCAGCTTGACTGCAGGCTCATCTGGTTTGAGCAAAGTTCATCAGCTTGAGCTCAAGGTCTCTGGCTTGAGCAAGGGGTTACTTGGTCTGCTGTAGCCCCCTGGTGAAGGCACATATGAAAAAGAAATCAATGAACAATTAAGGTGTTGCAATGAAAAATTGGTGCTCCTCATCTCTCTCCCTTCCTGTCTATCTGTCCCTTTTTCTGACTCTCTTTGTCTCTGTCACACAAAAAAAAAAAAAAAGAAAAAAATATAGGGAAATCCATAACATGGAGCTGACTCAGGAAATCAATAAATAAATGTAGGATGAATTAAATAGTCAATATACATCTACAAATAAGTTTTTAAAATAAATAATTAATAAATTAATGTTCTGTAAAAAGATCACAGGAGCTGACATTGTTGTAATAAGTGTGTCCTTTTCTTTTCTTTTTTTTTTTTTTTGACTTTTTCTTTAATCTCACTAACCAAATGCAACCCACTTGTTATAATTATGCAAGGCAGGTCTCACTAAAAATTGCAATCCATAAAAGGAATGTGTAAGGTTTGGGGAAGAAAATATAGGTGAGCAGCAAAAACACCATTAAGATCAAGAAAATTTTCAAGCTTTGATTTATCTGTGGTCTTGATTTGCCAGTTACAGCTATATTATTACTGCATATACCATTGATCAAAATATTTAAATATGACCAAAGAACCTGTATTTTAAAAAATATTTTCCTATGATTCAATACAAGTCACAAAAGCACTACATTTTGGAAGAAAAAAAATTTTTTTGACAGAGACAGAGAATCAGAGAGAGGGACAGACAGGGACAGGCAGACATGAAGGGAGAGAGATGAGAAGTATCAACTCTTTGCTGCAGCACCCTAGTTGTTCATCGATTGCTTTCTCATATGTGCCTTGCCTGGGGGGAGCTACAGCAGAGCGAGTGACCCTTTGCTCAAGCCAGCAATCTTGGTCTCAAGCCAGCGACCCAGGGCTTCAAGCCAGTGACCTTTAGTCTCAAGCCAGCAACCATGGGGGTCATGTCTATAATCCTATGCTCAAGCCAGCAACCCTGCACTCAAATCAGTGACCCCGTGCTCAAGCTGATGAGCCCGCGCTCAAGCTGGATGAGCTCACCCTCAAGCTAGCGACCTTGGGGTATCAAACCTAGGTTCTCTGTGTCCCAGTCCAATGCTCTATCCACTGCACCCCTGCCTGGTCAGGTAGACAAAAAAACTATGTAAATCTCATCCATAACAGAAATCTATAATATAATGCACATGTGTCACTGAAAGAAATTTATTCACAAAGCATATGCACTTGTATGTTTGGCAGACTCTTTAGGTCATCAGACAGAATTTATTAGCTTCAAATTATAATAAAACATATACTGATGTGAAAGCTGATTTGTTATGATAGAGAAAATTTAGAATTCTCTAGCTGTGTGGAGAGCAACTACTTGAGGCAGAAACCCTAGAGTGTATAATAACCTACATTTTAAATATGATAAAGTATCATTGAATAAGGCCATTGACAGTATAAATTTGGAGTCTTTTATTGTGTTATTATCTATAGATCTGTACAAGCATGCTTTATTTTTGAAAACATAGCACCAAAAGCTTTCAACTTATTATATTGACTGAAACTATGTTGGAAAGACAAAATCTTTTTAAAAAAAATCTCAACTTTCAAGGTGTTTACAAATTAACAGGTAAAGAAAGTCAACAAAAGTTGATTTGAAAACCAACTCTCTGATTAGCAGTGCCAGAGAAGAGAGGTCATGAGATAGTATTTGATTAATTGTCACTTGAATTACATGGACAATAGTTGATAGAAAATTTCAAAGAAGAAAGTGTTTGTTTATCTGATGACCCTGTGTCAATCAAATGTGAACTTGTGCCAGGTACCTCAGATAAAAGAAGACAGAAGAATAAAGCACTGCAAAGTTTCTTTAAAATTTTTTCATAAAATTAAAGTAGTCAAAGAAAAATAAAACTTTCTATGTGGTTGGAATTGTATTAAGTGTTCTATGTACATTCATTGCTTTAATTTTCACACCCTGGGGATTTTATATGTTCTAGGAATAAATAATTGCTTCAAATCATATGTAGTGTAATTGAGTACAGGATTTAAATCATGGTTGATGGCTCCAAGTCTTCTTGATATCACATCATACTAATACCTGCTATTCTTGCTTGTTTAGCAGAAACAATAATTTGAAACAAGTGATAATGTTAGACCAATGATTTTTAACCATAGTTACTTTCAGTCATGATTCATTTTGATGCTATCAATTTTAATATTTAGAAGTTTGGATTTTTTTGTTTCTGTATTCCCAAGTTAATTTTATTTTTGGCTACCAATTTAACTACTGTTGCAATGGCCAAAATTCTATTGCACTCAAAAATTGTACTGTAATTTAAACTTGTTAAGATTTTTAAAAACTGGCCCTGTCCAGTGGCTTGGTGAATAGAGCATTGGCTTGGTGTATGAACATCCCATATTCAATTCCCAGTCAGGGAACACAGTAGAAGAGACCATCCGCTTCTCTCTCCTTCCCTCTTCTCCTACTCTCCCTCTTCCTCTCCTGCAACCAGTAGCTTGAATGATTTGAGTGTAAGCTTGAGCTCTGAAGATAGCTAGTTGACAGCCTCAGGCACTAAAACTAGCTTGGTACTTAAGCATTGGCTCAAGATGTTCAAGATGTTGTAGCTGGGAAGATCCTGGTTAGGGCACATTCTGGAATCTGGCTCACTATCTCCCCTCCTCTCACCGAAACATTATCTATCTATATCTATATAGATATTCATATCTATCTATCTATCTATCATCTATCTATCATCATCTATCTATCTATCATCTATCTATCTATATATATATATAATGTTTAAAAACAATTTTGATTGTGTTCATTTCTCTACTTAGCATTTTCCACTATATTGAAAAGTTGAAATATGAAGATTTACTTAACAACAAAAAGCCTTGATTAAAGACATAAAACTGTAGTTTATGGTTTTATTTAACTTCTAATGTTTTAAACAATATTTAATCTCAGCAAGCCACTATTTCCTACCTTAGGATATTGATATTTTCGTATTGCTGGGACTAAGGAATGGGTCAGAAGTTAAAAATAATCTCATCATGTTAATCCAAGTAGACAACATTATGCTGAATAAAATATGCCAGTCACAGAAGGATGAATACTGCTTGATTTATTAATTTAAGTATCTAAGGTGGTCCAGCTCATAAAAATAAAAAGTAGAATAGTGGTTTCCCAGACCTGAGGGTAAGGGAAGGTGGTTTAGAGATGAAAAGATAAGGAGATTTAAATGTTCTACTGCCACTCAGGACTTTTGTGTGTATAAGGTACCACACCCCAGATTCTGAAAGGCACTATACCTCATTCCATTGGGTTTATGTAGAGACACCAAGTCCAGATGAATTTTGAAGAGTTTTATTAAAGGAGGAGATTTATTAAATATGCCAGCTGCATATGGCTGACACGGGGCATCAGACCCAAATTGTGCAGTCCCAAAAATATCTCAGGGACCGGTTTATATACCCCTGATCACACACGGGTGGGGGAGAGCATGACATCATGGCACAAGCAACAACATTTGTTTAGGGGATATACAGAAACATTAAGACTTTCAAGGTAACACAATCAAAGATGTTTACAAATTTTTTAGGGTTCATCTTTCCTCACTAGCCTAGAGGTATTTTGCTTTCAAGATTCCAGGAAGGGGGAGGAATTAAAATCAATGTAAGATGGTACATAAATTCTGCCTCCTATTGAAAGAGAAGAAGTTTCTTGGTTAACCTTTATTTTAGATTTAAAACTAAATGACACATTTTTCTTGCAAGCTAGAAAATTCTACATTCTTTTCCCTCCCCTCCCCAAAGGAAGGATGGGACAGGAAAGCCTAACAGGAAAACCTAACCTTTCCTCCTAGAATATCAATATTAATTTTTCAGCTTTTTGGTACCTTACAACAGTGTATGTATGTTCCCGATGAAGTCATTAGCTGATCTTCTGGACTTGTCTGCCTAGTTCTTAGGTCACTCTGCTTCCTCAACATTTGGAGGCTGCTCTGTATAGATGGCCTTGTCCCCAAACAGGGATCTTATCAAATGGTCTAATATACCTTTAATTGGATTCTCAAAGAAAGAGAAAGAAAAAACAAACAGAAAACAAAACAAAACAAAAAATAAGAAACTATTTGAAGTAGTAATGACTAAAAATTTTTCTAATATAATCAAGATCAAATCACATATAAATAAAAAAAATTTAAATAGTAATTTAAAGTAGATATAAAAGTCCAGGCCCTGACGGCTATACAAGTGAATTTTATCAAACATTCAAAGAAGACTTGGTTCCTATTCTACTCAAAGTCTTCCAAAAAATTGAAGAAGAAGCAATACTTCCAAACACATTTTATGAGGCCAACATAACCCTCATACCAAAACCAGGCAAGGATGGCACAAAAAAAGAAAACTACAGACCAATATCTCATATGAATACAGATGCTAAAATACTAAACAAAATACTAGCAAATCGAATACAACAACATATTAAAAAAATAATACATCATGATCAAGTGGGATTCATCCCAGAATCTCAAGGATGGTTCAACATACGTAAAACGCTTAACGTAATACACCATATCAACAAAACAAAGAACAAAAACCACATGATCTTATCAATAGACGCAGAAAAGGCTTTCGATAAAATACAACACAATTTTATGTTTGAGACTCTCAACAAAATGGGTATAGAAGGAAAATATCTCAACATGATAAAGGCCATATATGATAAACCATCAGCTAACATCATATTAAATGGCACTAAACTGAAGGCTTTCCCCCTTAAATCAGGAACAAGACAGGGTTGTCCACTCTCTCCACTCTTATTTAATGTGGTACTAGAGGTTCTAGCCAGAGCAATCAGACAAGACAAAGAAATAAAAGGCATCCATATCGGAAAAGAAGAAGTAAAGGTATCACTTTTTGCAGATGATATGATCCTATACATCGAAAACCCCAAAGAATCCACAAAAAGACTACTAGAAACAATAAGCCAATACAGTAAGGTCGCAGGATACAAAATTAACATACAGAAGTCAATAGCCTTTCTATATGCCAACAATGAAACAACTGAGAAGGAACTCAAAAGAATAATCCCCTTCACGATTGCATCAAAAAAAATAAAATACTTAGGAATAAACCTAACAAAGAATGTAAAGGACTTATATAATGAAAACTATAAACCATTGTTAAGGGAAATCGAAAAAGATATAATGAGATGGAAGAATACACCTTGTTCTTGGCTAGGAAGAATAAATATAATCAAGATGGCTATATTACCCAAAGAAATATACAAATTTAATGCAATTCCCATCAAACTTCCAATGACGTTTTTTAAAGAAATAGAGCAAAAAATCATCAGATTTATATGGAACTATAAAAAACCCCGAATAGCCAAAGCAATCCTAAAGAAAAAGAATGAAGCTGGGGGCATTACAATACCTGACTTCAAACTATACTATAGGGCCACGACAATCAAAACAGCATGGTATTGGCAGAAAAATAGACAATCAGACCAATGGAACAGAATAGAAAGTCCAGAAATAAAACCACATATATATAGTCAAATAATTTTTGATAAAGGGGCCAACAATACACAATAGAGAAAAGAAAGCCTCTTCAATAAATGGTGCTGGGAAAACTGGAAAGCCACATGCAAAAGAATGAAAGTGGACTACAGTCTCTCCCCCTGTACAAAAATTAACTCAAAATGGATCAAAGATCTAAACATAAGACCTGAAACAATTAAGTACATAGAAGAAGACATAGGTACTAAACTCATGGACCTGGGTTTTAAAGAGCATTTTATGAATTTGACTCCACAGGCAAGAGAAATGAAGGCAAAAATTAATGAATGGGACTACATCAGACTAAGAAGTTTTTGCTCAGCAAGAGAAACTGATAACAAAATAAACAGACAGCCAACTAAATGGGAAATGATATTTTCAAACAACAGCTCAGATAAGGGCCTAATATCCAAAATATACAAAGAACTCATAAAACTCAACAACAAACAAATAAACAATCCAATAAAAAAATGGGAAGAGGATATGAATAGACACTTCTCCCAGGAAGAAATACAAATGGCCAACAGATATATGAAAAGATGCTCATCTTCTTTAGCTATTAGAGAAATGCAAATCAAAACGGCAATGAGATACCACCTCACACCTGTTCGATTAGCTGTTATTAGCAAGACAGGTAATAGCAAATGTTGGAGAGGCTGTGGAGAAAAAGGAACCCTCATCCACTGTTGGTGGGAATGTAAAGTAGTACAACCATTATGGAAGAAAGTATGGTGGTTCCTCAAAAAACTGAAAATAGAACTACCTTATGACCCAGCAATCCCTCTACTGGGTATATATCCCAAAAACTCAGAAACATTGATACGTAAAGACACATGCAGCCCCATGTTTATTTCAGCATTGTTCACAGTGGCCAGGACATGGAAACAACCAAAAAGCCCATCAATAGATGATGGATAAAGAAGATGTGGCACATATACACTATGGAATACTACTCAGCCATAAGAAATGATGACATCGGAACATTTACAGCAAAATGGTGGGATCTTGATAACATGATACGAAGCGAAATAAGTAAATCAGAAAAAACCAGGAACTGTATTATTCCATACGTAGGTGGGACATAAAAGTGAAACTAAGAGACATTGATAAGAGTGTGGTGGTTACGGGGGGGACGAGGGAATGGGAGAGGGAAAAGGGGTGGGGAGGGCACAAAGAAAACAAGATAGAATGTGACAGAGGACAATCTGACTTTGGGTGGTGGGTATGCAACATAATTGAACGACAAGATAACCTGGACTTGTTATCTTTGAATATATGTATCCTGATTTATTGATGTCACCCCATTAAAAAAATAAAATTATTAAAATAAATAAATAAATAAAGTAGATATAAAACAAACATCATAAATATGTATGATTAAACTAAAAGCAAGAAAATAGAAAGAAAAGTTAGGTCAATTTAAAAAAGCAAGATAGATTTAAGTATGAAAAGACTAAAATTATATTAAATGTAATTTATATATATTCTAATTAAAATAAGAATGTCAGAATAAATTAAAAAGCAACCAAATTTCAATGGAAAATGCTATAGATAGATAAAATAAAGAGATAAAAAAAAGATATACTATACAAACAGCAATAAAATGAAAGATGGAATTACTATGTTACTATCACAGTAGAATTCATAAAAAGAACTATGACAATGATTAATGAGTAATGTTATATAATTATAAATAAGAAGTTATCATTAAAGACAAAATAATAGCCAGTGTTTGCTCCTTAAGTAGAGCTTCAAAATAATTAAAACAAAACCTGATAGCACTGAGATAAAAAACACACCAATTCACAATTGTAATTCAAAACTTCAGCAATCACTTCTAAATAATTGAAAGAACAAGTAGATTGATAATTAATGTTGGAGACTGTAAGCTGACAGAGTCCTTGCAGTTTAGATTTTTGGGGGACAGAGATATGGGGGACAAGCAGTAAATTGACAAAATCCTTGCTGCTCATTTCACCACCTTACTTGCTTGATTAAGTTGCTAAAATCTAAGCTCTTCCCCCCAACCTCTGATTGTTTAAGTTGGTGAAGGCAATTTACATGCCTTTTTTCACACCTCCATGTTAGCTGTGATGCTGATGGTTTCTACTTGTCCCATCACCCATGTCCCTCAAAAAGATGGGAGTCAGTTTTCTGTTTACCCTTTGTTTTGTGAAGTTAAGATGTTATGCATGGTGGAGGGTTATTTGGGCTCTGGGGAGAACTGTTGGTTTGCCTGGAAATGTGGCTTTGTATCAGAGATCCCTTTAATTTGCTAATGACTTTGCTCTCTGCTCTATAAATAAACATTTTTTGAGATGGAAACTTACTTTTGCAAGCCATCAGCTTGGCAATGGGTCCTACCAATTCCATCCTTTTCCTTTCTGTGTTTATTTTCTAATCCTCCACCAGTCCCACCCGAGACCTGCAAAATTATGAGTTGTGCTGGTTTGCAAGAATTAGAAAAGAACATCTTAAAACCTTCATGAGACAACATGACCTAAATGATGACATTTCACAGAAAATGGAATACATATTTATTTCAGGTTCATATGTTGCATTCACCATCATAGACCAAACCATCAAGTCCTAAAGTAATCCTATGTAATCCTAAAGTAATCCTGAATAAATTTTAAAGGTTTTGAGTCCTGGTCAGTAACTCAGTTGGAGCATTGTCATGATGTGCCAAGGTTATGGGTTTGGTCCTGTCAGGGCACAGATAGGAATCAACCGATGAATGTATAAATGGGTGGAGCAGCAAGTTGATGTTTCTTTCTCTCTCTGTCCTTTTCTCTATCTCTAAAATAAATAAATAAAATTTTAAATTTTTTCTTAAATTTTTCTAAAAACATTTTAATTGAATTTATTGGGATGATGTTGCATCCCAGGAGACAGACCACAGCAAACCCAAAGTGAATTTTATAAGTTTTATTGCAAACCTGAGCAGGGACTGCAGGCAACCCACGCAAGGGAACACTGCAGCCCCGAGCTTCTAAAATGGCTCCTTTTTATAGGGTGGCTATCTAGGCTGAGCAAACAAGCAATGTTTACAAGGACGGGAGAGGTGTGATTAGCTGACCTTGTTCTTAGCTAAGTCTCTAGGGTAGGGCTTCCTTGACGTTGGGTACATAGAGTTCTGTGGAAAATATTGCTACATTTCTAATGGTTATCTTTTTTTTTTTTTCTCCAGCCATGTACTGGATGTACTCAGTTTTCATGGCTGGTGGCCTGCACTGCTTGTCCTAAGATGTCACATTCCCCCGTTTTTTCTTCTTACTAGTTCAAATCATTGAACTTTGGTATTGCTCATCCAAACTGGGTATAATCTGGTAGGGCTGAGCTAAGACCATAAGTCTTATAGTATCTATTCTTTCTCGAACAAATGCTGTGGTGCAACCGCAACAAACTGGAACTGGACCCTAAACTGATGTAATCAATTTGGGTTTTTATACACTGACCAGTGATTAGCCTACTACGCCTCTCACAACAGTCAGCGATGAGCTCAGGGGGAGAGGGGTATTTATAGGCAAAACCTACAAGGTTACAATGTTTTCAGCATGTTTGTACAATATTTTTGCAAAAGTACACAAGCACACACTGTTTTAAGATAATAAACTACTTTCCTGCAATATCTGCAGGGCTGATACACAAGGAACATGTCCTGCCTTGTATTTTTCTTCTCTGTACTAACTTCTTACAACTTGTACAAACCTTCTGCAACTTACATAAACCTTTAATTTTTATGCACTTTCTTATCTAGAAATAACTGGCCTTCATAACAATTTGCTTTTCCTTTTTCTTTCAAAAGTATTTCTATACCTTATACCTTCTATTATCAAAACCATACAATTCCTTTCTAGTCAGAACTCTTGATTTAAAAATCTTTAACCTTTAGTGACAATTAAGTTGACTTTCTTTTATCCTAGTTTCCCTTTTCCTAAAGCCTGATTAAAAGAGTCCTTAGTTTTTTTTTCTCTAGGCATTAGCCATGCATGGACCAGTTAACTTCTGGTTTGTGGCTGAAGCAGGGCATGCTGTCCTTCTCAGGGTCAGCTTACAAGGGTTGGTGGGGTCAGTCCTTGCTGTCCACAAAGGTGTCTCTGCTGGGACTGCAAGCTTCAGTCAGCTGCGGTGGACCCAGGCAGGTATGCCTTCTACCTTGGCAGTAGTGGGAGTGGTCAGGATCATGGTGTGTGGACTCGTCTACGTGGGAGTCAGTCCTTGGGTGGTGTACTGCTAGAAGTGCCTCTTGGACAGTCTTTGAACAGTTTGCTGAGTAACCTATAAAACCTGCAAGTACTTAGGGAAAGGGTGTTACATTTCTACACTTTGCAGTTAGAGTTTAAGTCCTAGTGACCACTGCTTCTAGCTGGAATTAGCAGCAGGTCCCAGCCTATAATAGGCATGACCATTGAGATAAGAGAAATAAAGGAGATACTAAACATTAAATAAAGCAATAAAATCAGACTGTCAATACCCACAGTAGAGATCTTTGAGGGATAAATAAAACTTAAATATTCAAGCAAGGCATAGTAGATGGCCCTTGTGTTTATAAGAAATGAGATTAGCTTATCTGCTACTTGGAAGAAATACCTTAGGCTCATGAACAATGTCCTTGGGCCTTCAGTGGCAATTCCCAGCATGCTGGGCAAGGTCAGGTCACAGGTAGCTGGAGCAGGACTAGAAGAGACTGAACCCTCCCTCCATGGAGCAAGGGGGCAGCTTACCTTCTCATGTCCCCCTTTCCACAGCACAGACGTGTCAACCAGTGGGGCTGGGAAGCCTGGCAGGCTTCAGTTCAATGACCTTTCTTTCCACTCTGGAGCAGGGCCTTGATGAAATGCTATGAAGCCCCTTAGGGTGCTGGAGCCAAAAGTTGGTATTTCCTGACTTCTTTTGAGCCTTATTTGCCTTTTCTGTTACTTTCTTGGTCATTATAGACCTTAAAAGCCATGCTCAGAAGATCTCACTGAGGGTGTAAAGCCAGTGGCCACAGCCACTATCACAGCCACCTGACTCATGCAGGTTCGCATTGGATTCGGACAGTCGGTAAGAAACAATGGAGCCAAAAACTGTTGGGCCATTATCTTAATCCTAGCTTGCACCCAGCGGGCAAGTAAAAACACACACTGGGCTCCAAAACCCACTCACATTTAGTGCTCACAAAGCTACTGACTTATCCGAGTTTCCTAGAATCAAAGGTTTCTAGCTCACCAGACTTATTCACCTCTGTTCCACATCTCCTTCCTTCTCCCTGCACAAACTCTGCACAAACTGGCTTCTCACTCAACACTCCGCCATCTTGGCTGCTTCTCCTGGCCTCCTCCATGTGGCCTTTCTCTGCTCTCCTCTCTGCTCTCTCCTCTAATGATAATCTGAGGAACCAAGAGAGCAAGCTCCTGTTCTGCCCCCATTTTATAGTGTAGATTCATTAATATCACCTGGGTGACGACCTCCACATGGGCAGCACCATCTTTAACAAAGTGAGCATAATATATTTTATCTGCCCAACAGAAGGGCTTGACTAAGAGAACAAAATTGGGAATCCAGTATTTAAAGAAGCCTGTATTAGGCAGAGGAAAGAAAAGATTTGATCTGTGGTGGTAGGTAGTTGGAGACTGTGGAGGGTCTGAGTTTGATCTAGGGTGGTAAATCAGGTGCAGGTTCAGGATTATGTCTCTAGAGTTGTCCTTTCTACCTATTATGTTAAGACTTCTTCTATTGCCCTGGCCGGTTGGCTCAGCGGTAGAGCATCGGCCTAGCGTGCGGAGGACCTGGGTTCGATTCCCGGCCAGGGCACATAGGAGAAGCGCCCATTTGCTTCTCCACCCCTCCGCCGCGCCTTCCTCTCTGTCTCTCTCTTCCCCTCCCGCAGCCAAGGCTCCATTGGAGCAAAGATGGCCCGGGCGCTGGGGATGGCTCTGTGGCCTCTGCCCCAGGCGCTAGAGTGGCTCTGGTCGCAACATGGCGACGCCCAGGAGGGTCGCAACATGGCGACACCCAGGATGGGCAGAGCATCGCCCCCTGGTGGGCAGAGCGCCGCCCCATGGTGGGCGTGCCGGGTGGATCCCGGTCGGGCGCATGCGGGAGTCTGTCTGACTGTCTCTCCCTGTTTCCAGCTTCAGAAAAATGCAAAAAAAAAAAAAAAAAAAAAAAAAAAAAAGAATTCTTCTATTAAGCCAATCAATAGTAATATTTGTTACTCTGTGTTTTGTGACCTAACATTGAACAATTAACAATTACTGAATTATTATATATCCCCTAATATTTAAACTAAAATTTTAACATTACAGGCTATGAAATAGCAAATGAAAAGGAGAATTAACAAAAGACTGTTGAAATAACATATACATTTCTAACAGAAAATGTTTTTTTTTTTGTGTTTTTTTTTTTTTTACAACACATCCTTGGTACAAAAAGGAAGTCTTTGTATTTGACAGACTATACAATTCTATATGCTTTACTATTAGTACAAATTTAGTATGATTTACAATAAGAGATTATAAACTACTATTCCTAATGAACTACTGATTTTCAGAGAAAAATAAGGAATGGTCAAAATGTAGTTACTATTTTGTGGCTTCCCAGCTGGCAAAGAGATGCTAACCCTCTTTTTGACCTATAGAGCTTTACAACATTAAGTCATTATAAGGGTCGGGGTAGTAAACTAAAAAAACACACAATTTTATAAACTTATTTTCTTAACAGTGGGGTATTCTAGTTTACATAAGGTCCTCAATTTTCTCAGGGACATAGTAACCCTATAATTCCCTAAATCTTCTCCTCTGGTCTGGCTCCACATGGAGGTGGAGATTTCCCAGAGCCAAAGCAGAGGAGGGCAGGGGCTGTAGCAAGATGATGATAACCTCTAGCTTACTGCACTGTTATCTTTTGCCTGACTAAGCAGTGGTGCAGCCCCTTAGCTAAGAAAGAAGTTTCTTTGTTATACAAAAAAGGGAATCAGGGTGCCTGGGATTCCTAGTGCCCAAGGGGGAGGAGCAAGTGCCTGAAACTGTGAGGGAGCCTGCTGCTTCTTCTTTTTTTTTTCTTTTCTCTGCTACTTCTCCTGCAGCCAACTGCAGCCTGGATGCCTTTTCTTTCTCTACCTCTGCTGCTATACTGGGCTGCATACTGACCATGCCACCTGCCTGCAGGTGGGTGCTGGTGATAGTACGTTAAACTCTCTATGTTTTCTATGGGTCTAGCAATCCTTGGTTTGGCCAGTCTGCTCTTAAGTTGGTCATTCTAGTTCACAAAGAGTCCGCAACGTGGCGGAATCAACAGGAGTCCCATAGTCTCATGCCCAGTGAGAGAAATCAGAAAATTTATCAAGCAAGCACTGAAGAGGCATTAGGGCAGCAGATTTCCCCTGATCCTTGACCCTTGACTCTCGAAGGAATCCTTTGAGGAAGCAATGGGTGAAGCAGACAAATCAAATATGCACACAAAACAAACAAAACTTCTAAACCAAAACCAAAGGGAGAAGGCAACGTCCTGCGTTCCCCGACCAACTGAGTGGGGAGAAATCAGGTGGCATCCCACCTGCTCCACTACACCCTTTTCTAACTAGAGCTCTGTTTCCAAATATTCAGAGAGGAAGCTTTCTTACCAAACAGTCTCGAGACTCCAAATGTTTTGAATCAGCCAAATTCAGTTTCCAAACGGCAACTGCCAGAGGCTGGCCAGCTACCAATGTCTGCTGCAGACCACTCCGTGAGGAGGGGTCTTACAAGGCCTATCTCGCTGAGGCCTCCATGTGTTACATCCCAGGAGACAGACTACAGCAAACCCAACGTGAATTTTATAAGTTTTATTGCAAACCTGTGCAGGGACTGCAGGCAACCCACGCAAGGAAACACTGCAGCCCTGAGCTTCTAAAATGGCTCCTTTTTATAGGGTGCCTATCTAGGCTGAGCAAGCAAGCAATGTTTACAAGGACGGGAGAGGTGCAATTAGCTGACCTTGTTCTTAGCTAAGTCTCTAGGGTAGGGCTTCCTTGACGTTGGGTACATAGATTTCTGTGGAAAATATAGCTACATTTCTAACGGTTGTTTATCTTTTTTTTTTTTCTCCAGCCATGTACTGGATGTACTCAGTTTTCATGGCTGGTGGCCTGCACTGCTTGTCCTAAGATGTCACAGATGACACTGGTTAAAATAATTTTACAGGTTTCAGGGCTCAACTCTACAACACATCTCTGCACACCATATTGTATGTTCAGCCCTGCAAGTCCCATCTTCATCCATCATCATTTGTCCCCCCATACCCTCCAACCCAGCAATTAGCACAGTTATCTGTGTCCATGAGTTTTTCTTTTTGTTCCTTTTGTCTCAATCCCCTCACCCTCTTCACTCAATCCCCTTCACGACATCTGTCATCCTGCTCTCTATGTATGAGTCTGTTTCTACTTTGCTTATTCATCTTGTGTATTAGATTTCACATATGAGTGAAATCATATGGTACTTGTCTTCCTCTGATTTTCTTATTTCACTTAGCATAATGTTCTCTAGGTCCATCCATACTGTCAAAAAATATAACATGCCTTTCTTTTTATGGCCACATAGTATTGCATTGTGTAAATGTACCACAGCTTTTTTATCTAGTCAACTCTGGATGGGCACTTGGGCTGTTTCCAAATCTTAACTATTGTAAATAATGCTAGTTTGATAGTATACATATTATGTTTTGGATTAAAACAGAATTAACTAGAAATCATAAATAATATGGCATTTTTAAAATATAAAATAGTTACAGAATAAGTAATATATAATATTTATTTATATTTTAATTTTAATTGATTTATATTCAGTGAGGAAGAAAAGAGAAGAAAGAGAGAGCAAAACATAATTTTTTTAAGTGAGAAAAAAGGAGATAGAGAGACAGATTCCCACATGCGCCTCCACTGAGATTCATCCAGCAACTCCTGTCTTGGGCCAATGTCCGAATCAACTGAGCTATTGTCAGCACCGATGGCTGATGCTTGAACCAACTGAGCCACTGGCTAAGAGAGAGGAAGAGAGAGAAGGGAAGGGGGTGGGGAAGGGGAAGAGAAGCAGATGCTTGCTTCTCATGTGTGCCCTGACCAGGGATCAAACTCAGGATGTCCATAGCCTGGGCTGATGTTCTATCCACTGAGCTATATCAATTTATTGTTTCACTTATTTATGCATCATTGGTTGATTCTTATATATGTGCTTTGACTGGGGAGTGAAACCATAACCTTGGTGTACTGGGACAATGCTCTAACCAACTGTGCTATCTGTCCAGGGTAGCAATATATTTTTCTTTTTATATGTTTTTCTCTCTTTTATTGAGATAAAACTGACATATAACATTGTATATGTTTAAGAAATGCAACATCATAGTTTGACACAGGTGTATATCATTTCCATATATATATATATATATATGACATTCTTCACCTCATGTAAGTACCATTTAGTGAACTTTTTATGCCTCCATAGCATAAAGTTCACTTCTGTTAGTGGAAAATTTTTTGCATGACTTCTACATACGGAATAACAAGGTGTTCGTGTCTGTGTCCTTTTTGAGTAATTGCCTCACAGAAGTTATCTGGGTGTTCCGTTATCTAAAATACTGGTAACTACAATAAAAATATTTTCTTTTACTTTACAAGTATCTTGACTAAATAGAGAACTATAGTTTTACCTTCTGGTTTTCTTTATACCCCAAGTAATGATCATAACCAAGTCTACTTTACAGTCTTAAAATGAGAAGCACTCTGACAGTTTAGTATTTTTTTATTCATAAAAAAATCTGGACCTGGCTGGTTGGCTCAGTGGTAGAGCGTCGGCCTGGCGTGCAGAAGTCCCGGGTTCGATTTCTGGCCAGGGCACACAGGAGAAGCGCCCATCTGCTTCTCCACCCCTCCCCCTCTCCTTCCTCTCTGTCTCTCTCTTCCCCTCCCGCAGCCAAGGCTCCATTGGAACAAAGATGGCCCGGGCGCTGGGGATGGCTCCTTGGCCTCTGCCCCAGGCGCTAGAGTGGCTCTGGTCGTGACAGAGCGATGCCCCGGAAGGGCAGAGCATCGCCCCCTGGTGTGCCGACGTGGATCCCCGTCGGGCGCATGTGAGAGTCTGTCTGACTGTCTATCCTCGTTTCCAGCTTCAGAAAAATAAAAAATAAAAAAATCCATCGTGTAAATAGTGAAATTTTCTCCTTCTGATAGTTTAGAATTATATTGTAGGAAATTTTAAATATACATCTTTTGTTATCAATTTTGCTTTGAACTCAGTGATTTTCTTACAACAAACTTAGTATGTCTTTCTTTAGTACAAAGAAATTATGACCTTTTTAACTACATATTTTCTTTTTCTGTCAATGCTATTTTTTTCCTGAAATTCTTGTTAATTGTACACTTGTTTTCCTGGATTTACACATATACATATACACTTTAGAACTCTATACAACTCTCAGCATATATTAATTCTCTCTTTTCAGCTCATCTATATTAAGTTTTGTTAAAAAATAGAACATTTAAATCCTTAATTTTTGTGCCTTTATGTAAACCTACTTTATTGTTTTTACCTTTTTTATTCAAGTTAACATCCGTTTCCCCCAGAAACACTTATTTTTAAAAATTTTAATTTCTTGCATGCTTGTAGAATTTTTTTCACTCTGTCACACCTAGGCATCTTTAGGTGTAGTATTACCTATTTTTAGTATTTTCTATTTTTGCTGTAACATATTATCACAGCCTCTGTGCTTAACAACACAATTTTGTTACCTTAGGGTTCTGGAGGTCAGAATCCACAATAAGTTTCATTGACTAAAGGGAAAGTGTTTGTTGGCCTTGCTCCTTCTGCAGGTGCTAGGTGACAATCCACCCCTTGACCTCTTCAGTTTCTAGAGGGAGCCAGTGCTCATGGAATGGTGAATGATCACCCACACCTCCCCTGCCTCTTCTTCTCTCTTTTGAAATGCACACTAACTGAAACACCATAGATTTTACAGCATGATACTGCCCCACCTTGACAAGCTGAGAATGATACTCATGTTCCCTTCCATGCAGTATCTGCAGTGTGTGTCTCAGGCAATGCTCAAAGTGCCTTCCTGACTTGTGTCCATAACACCACCCAGAGTCACAGCATGGAAAATATAGGAAATGCTGCTCTCTTGGGTATCCAGTGGTAGATACTTTGGTAAGGGTCTTTGAAATGACTCTGTAGTGGGAAGTAAATGAGGCCTACACTGTATTCTTTTTTTTTAAAGACTTTATTTATTCATTTTAGAGAGGGAAAAGAAGAGAGAGAGAGAGAAGAGGGGTAGAAGCAGGAAGAATCAACTTCCATTTGTACCTTGATCAGGCAAACCTAGAGTTTTCAACTGGTGACCTCGGTGTTTCAGGTCAACACTTTAAACACTATGAAAAACTTTATGCCACTAAATTCAACAACCTAGAAGAAATGGATAAATTCCTAGAACAATATAACCTTCCTAGACTGACTCAAGAAGAAACAGAAAGCCTAAAGAGACCAATTAGTAGAGAAGAAATAGAAAAAAACATTAAAAACCTCCCCCAAAATAAAAGTCCAGGCCCTGACGGCTATACGAGCGAATTTTATCAAACATTCAAAGAAGACTTGGTTCCTATTCTACTGAAAGTCTTCCAAAAAATTGAAGAAGAAGCAATACTTCCAAATAGATTTTATGAGGCCAACATAACCCTCATACCAAAACCAGGCAAGGACGGTACAAAAAAAGAAAACTACAGACCAATATCTCTAATGAATACAGATGCTAAAATACTAAACAAAATACTAGCAAATCGAAAAGAACAACATATTAAAAACATAATACATCATGATCAAGTGGGATTCTTCCCAGAATCTCAAGGATGGTTGAACATATGTAAAACTGTTAACATAATACACCATATCAACAAAACAAAGAACAAAAACCACATGATCTTATCAATAGATGCAGAAAAGGCTTTCGTAAAAATTCAACACAATTTTATGTTTAAGACTCTCAACAAAATGGGTATAGAAGAAAAATATCTCAACATGATAAAGGCCATATATGATAAACCATTAGATAACATCATATTAAATGGCACTAAACTGAAGGCTTTCCCCCTTAAATCAGGAACAAGACAGGGTTGTCTCTTTCTCCACTCTTATTTAATGTGGTGCTAGTGGTTCTAGCCAGAGCAATCAGACAAGACAAAGAAATAAAAGGCATCCATATCAGCAAAGAAGAAGTAAAGGTATCACTTTTTGCAGATGATATGATCCTTTACATCGAAAATCCCAAAGAATCCACAATAAGACTACTAGAAAAAATAAGCCAATACAGTAAGGTCACAGGATACAAAATTAACATACAGAAGTCAATAGCCTTTCTATATGCCAACAATGAAACATTTGAGAATGAACTCAAAAGAACAATCCCCTTCACGATTGCAACAAAAATAAAATAAAATACTTAGGAATAAACATAACAAAGAATATAAAGGATTTATATAATGAAAACTACAAACCATTGTTAAGGGAAATCGAAAAAGATATAATGAGATGGAAGAATATACCTTGTTCTTGGTTAGGAAGAATAAATATAATCAAGATGGCCATATTACCCAAAGCAATATACAAATTTAATGCAATTCCCATCAAACATCCAATGACATTTTTTAAAGAAATGGAGCAAAAAATCATTAGATTTATATAGAACTAAAAAAACCCCCGAATAGCCAAAGCAATCCTAAAGAAAAAGAATGAAGCTGGGGCATTACAATACAGATTTCAAACTATATTATAGGACCACGACAATCAAAACAGCATGGTATTGGTAGAAAAATAGACACTCAGACCAATGGAACAGAATAGAAAACCCAGAAATAAAACCACATATATATAGTCAAATAATTTTTGATAAAGGGGCCAAGAACACACAATGGAGAAAAGAAAGCCTCTTCAATAAATGGTGCTGGGAAAACTGGAAAGCCACATGCAAAAGAATGAAACTGGACTACAGTCTGTTCCCCTGTACTAAAATTAACTCAGAATGGATCAAAGATCTAAACATAAGACCTGAAACAATTAAGTGCATAGAAGAAGACATAGGTACTGAACTCATGGACCTGGGTTTTAAAGAGCATTTTATGAATTTGACTCCACAGGCAAGAGAAGTGAAGGCAAAAATTAATGAATGGGACTACATCAGACTAAGAAGTATTTGCTCAGCAAGAGAAACTGACAACAAAATAAACAGACAGCCAACTAAATGGGAAATGATATTTTCAAACAACAGTGCAGATAAGGGCCTAATATCCAAAATATACAAAGAACTCATAAAACTCAACAGCAAACAAACAAGCAATCCAATAAAAAAAAATGGGAAGAGGACATGAACAGACACTTCTCCCAGGAGGAAGTACAAATGGCCAACAGATATATAAAAAGATGCTCATCTTCTTTAGTTATTAGAGAAATGCAAATCAAAACGGCAATGAGATACCACGTCACACCTGTTCGATTAGCTATTACTAGCAAGAAAGGTAATAGCAAATGTTGGAGAGGCTGTGGTGAAAAAGGAACCCTCATCCACTGTTGGTGGGAATGTAAAGTAGTACAACCATTATGGAAGAAAGTATGGTGGTTCCTCAAAAAACTGAAAATAGAATTACCTTATGACGCAGCAATCCCTCTACTGGGTATATACCCCCAAAACTCAGAAACATTGATACGTAAAGACACATGCAGCCCCATGTTCATTGCAGCATTGTTCTCAGTGGCCAGGACATGGAAACAACCAAAAAGCCCGTCAATAGATGACTGGATAAAGAAGATGTGGCACATATACACTATGGAATACTACTCAGCCATAAAAAATGATGACATCGGATCATTTACAGCAAAATGGTGGGATCTTGATAACATTATACGAAGTGAAATAAGTAAATCAGAAAAAACCAGGAACTGTATTATTCCATACATAGGTGGTACATAAAAATGAAACTAAGAGACATTGATAAGAGTGTGGTGGTTACGGGGGGAGGGGGGAGAGGAAGAGGGAAAGGGGGAGGGGGAGGGGAGGGTCACAAAGAAAACTAGATAGAAGGTGACAGAGGACAATCTGACTTTGGGTGATGGGTATGCAACATAAGTGAATGACAAGATAACCTGGAGTTGTTATCTTTGAATATATGTATCCTGATTTATTAATGTCGCCCCATTAAAAATAAAATTATTAAAAAAAAACAACTTAAAACAAAAATAAATAAAAAAAATAGTTGAAATAAAAAAAAAGAAGAGTACTTTTCAGCATTTCTTTCCATGCAGGTGTTGTAGTGATAAATTTTCCACTTTTATGTGGTGAAAAGCCTATATTTCTCCTTCAGATTTAAAGCACAATTTTGCTGGATGTATTATTCTTGGCTAGTTATTTCTCTCTTTCAACATTTTGAATATTTGATTCTACTTTGATGCTACTTTCTCTTAGCTTAGTTGGGTTTGGCTGGAAAAAAACCGAATTATAGTGTGATAAAGTTACTATATAGGCCACTGTTTTCTTTCCCTGTCTGCCTTGAAAATCAACTTTTGTCTTTATTTTTTGACAGCTTCATAAAATATACCTTGCATAATTCTTGTTTGGATTTAGATAATTAAGTATGCTATTAGATTGCTAGATTTGAGTATTTAGTTCTTCCATAGGTTTAGTAAGATCACATTATTTATTTGAGTAAATTCTGTTTTTTCCTCTTTTCTTCTGGTATACTCATTATTCTTATATGTCTCTTTCTATTGGAGTTAGGTAGTTCTCACAGAATTGTTTAATTTTTTATATTCCTGATACTCTTCTTCCACCTGAGTCACTCTTAAATTTCTATATTCAAAATCACTAATTCTTTTTTTGAATTATAATTTTATTTTTTTAATGGGGCGACATCAATAAATCAGGTTACATATATTCAAAGATCAACAAGTCCAGGTTATCTTATCTTTCAATTATGTTGCATACCCATCACCCAAAGTCAGATTGTCCTCTGTCACCTTCTATCTAGTTTTCTTTGTGTCCCTCCCCCTCCCCCTCCCCCTTTCCCTCTCCCCCCGTAACCACTCTTATCAATGTCTCTTGGTTTCACTTTTATGTCCCACCTACGTATGGAATAATGCAGTTCCTGGTTTTTTCTGATTTACTTATTTCACTTCGTATAATGTTATCAAAATCCCACCATTTTGCTGTAAATGATCCGATGTCATCATTTCTTATGGCTGAGTAGAATTCCATAGTGTATATGTGGCACATTTTCTTTATCCAGTCATCTATTGACGGGCTTTTTGGTTGTTTCCATGTCCCGGCCACTGTGAACAATGCTGCAATGAACATGGGGCTGCATGTGTCTTTACGTATCAATGTTTCTGAGTTTTGGGGGTATATACCCAGTAGAGGGATTGCTGCGTCATAAGGTATTTCTATTTTCAGATTTTTGAGGAACCACCATACTTCCTTCCATAATGGTTGTACTACTTTACATTCCCACCAACAGTGTATGAGGGTTCCTTTTTCTCCACAGCCTCTCCAACATTTGCTATTACCTGTCTTGTTAATAATAGCTAATCTAACAGGTGTGAGGTGGTATCTCATTGCCGTTTTGATTTGCATTTCTCTAATAACTAAAGAAGATGAGCATCTTTTCATATATCTGTTGGTCATTTGTACTTCCTCCTGGGAGAAGTGTCTGTTCATGTCCTCTTCCCATTTTTTTTTTATTGGATTGATTGCTTGTTTGTTGTTGAGTTTTATGAGTTCTTTGTATATTTTGGATATTAGGCCCTTATCTGCACTGTTGTTTGAAAATATCATTTCCCATTTAGTTGGCTGTCTGTTTATTTTGTTGTCAGTTTCTCTTGCTGAGCAAAAACTTCTTAGTCTGATGTAGTCCCATTCACTAATTTTTGCCTTCACTTCTCTTGCCTGTGGAGTCAAATTCATAAAATGCTCTTTAAAACCCAGGTCCATGAGTTTAGTACCTATGTCTTCTTCTATGTACTTAATTGTTTCAGGTCTTATGTTTAGATCTTTGATCCATTTTGAGTTAATTTTAGTACAGGGAGACAAACTGTAGTCCAGTTTCATTCTTTTGCATGTGGCTTTCCAATTTTCCCAGCACCATTTATTGAAGAGGCTTTCTTTTCTCCATAGTATGTTCTTGGCCCCTTTATCAAAAATTATTTGACTATATATATGTGGTTTTATTTCTGGGTTTTCTATTCTGTTCCATTGGTCTGAGTGTCTATTTTTCTACCAATACCATGCTGTTTTGATTGTCATGGTCCTATAATATAGTTTGAAGTCAGGTATTGTAATGCCCCCAGCTTCATTCTTTTTCTTTAGGATTGCTTTGGCTATTTGGGGGTTTTTTTTTTTGTTCTATATAAATCTGATGATTTTTTGCTCCATTTCTTTAAAAAATGTCATTGGAATTTTGATGGGAATTGCATTAAATTTGTATATTGCTTTGGGTAATATGGCCATCTTGGTTATATTTATTCTTCCTAACCAAGAACAAGGTATATTCTTCCATCTCATTATATCTTTTTCAATTTCCCTTAACAATGGTTTGTAGTTTTCATTATATAAGTCCTTTTTATTCTTTGTTACGTTTATTCCTAAGTATTTTATTTTTTTTGTTGCAATCGTGAAGGGGATTGTTCTTTTGAGTTCATTCTCAAATGTTTCATTGTTGGCATATAGAAAGGCTATTGACTTCTGTATGTTAATTTTGTATCCTGCGATCTTACTGTATTGGCTTATTGTTTCTAGTAGTCTTATTGTGGATTCTTTGGGATTTTCGATGTAAAGGATCATATCATCTGCAAAAAGTGATACCTTTACTTCTTCTTTGCTGATATGGATGCCTTTTATTTCTTTGTCTTGTCTGATTGCTCTGGCTAGAACCACTAGCACCACATTAAATAAGAGTGGAGAAAGAGACAACCCTGTCTTGTTCCTGATTTAAGGGGGAAAGCCTTCAGTTTAGTGCTATTTAATATGATGTTATCTAATGGTTTATCATATATGGCCTTTATCATGTTGAGATATTTTTCTTCTATACCCATTTTGTTGAGAGTCTTAAACATAAAATTGTGTTGAATTTTTACGAAAGCCTTTTCTGCATCTATTGATAAGATCATGTGGTTTTTGTTCTTTGTTTTGTTGATATGGTGTATTACGTTAACCGTTTTACGTATGTTCAACCATCCTTGAGATTCTGGAAAGAATCCCACTTGATCATGATGTATTATCTTTTTAATATGTTGTTCTTTTCGATTTGCTAGTATTTTGTTTAGTATTTTAGCATCTGTATTCATTAGAGATATTGGTCTGTAGTTTTCTTTTTTTGTGCTGTCCTTGCCTAGTTTTGGTATGAGGATTATGTTGGCCTCATAAAATATGTTTGGAAGAATTGCTTCTTCTTCAATTTTTTGGAATACTTTCAGTAGAATAGGAACCAAGTCTTCTTTGAATGTTTGATAAAATTCACTTGTATATCCGTCAGAGCCTGGACTTTTATTTTTGGGGATGTTTTTAATGTTTTTTTCTATTTCTTCTCTACTAATAGGTCTGTTTAGGCTTTCTGCTTCTTCTTGAGTCAGTCTAAGAAGGTTATGTTGTTCTAGGTATTTATCCATTTCTTCTAGGTTGTTGAATTTAGTGGCATAAAGTTTTTCATAGTATTCTACAATTCTTTGTATATCTATGGTGTCTGTGGTGATTTCTCCTCTTTCATTTTGGATTTTGTTTATATGAGTTCTTTCTCTTTTTTCCTTGGTACGTCTTGCCAAGGGTTTGTCAATTTTATTGATCTTTTCAAAGAACCAGCTCCTTGTTCTATTAATTTTTTCTATAGTTTTTCTGTTCTCTATTTCATTTATTTCTGCTCTGATTTTTATTATCTTCTTTCTTCAGCTGGTTTTGGGTTGTCTTTGTTCTTCTTTTTCTAGTTCCTTAAGGTGGGAAGTTAAGTGGTTCACTTGGGCTCTCTCTTGTTTGTTCATATATGCCTGAAGTGATATGAACTTCCCTCTTATCACTGCTTTTGCTGCATCCCATAGATTCTGATATGTCGTATTGTCATTTTCATTAGTCTGTATATATCTTTTGATCTCTGCACTTATTTCTTCTTTGACCCATTCATTTTTTAAAAGTATGTTGTTTAGTTTCCACATTTTTGTGGGATTTTTTTCCTCTTTTTTGCAGTTGAATTCTAGTTTCAAGGCTTTATGATCAGAAAATATGCTTGGTACAACTTCAATTTTTCTGAATTTGCTGATGTTGTTTTTGTGGCCCAACATATGGTCAATTCTTGAGAATGATCCATGTACACTGGAGAAAAATGTATACTCAGTCACTTTGGGATGAAATGTCCTGTAGATGTCTATCATATCCAGGTGCTCTAGTGTTTTGTTTAAGGCCACTATGTCTTTGTTGATTCTCTGTTTGGATGACCGATCTAGAGCCGTCAGCGGTGTATTGAGGTCTCCAAGTATGATTGTGTTTTTGTCAGTTTTTGTTTTAAGATCAATAAGTAGCTGTCTTATATATTTTGGTGCTCCTTGGTTTGGTGCATATATATTAAGAATTGTTATGTCTTCTTGATTCAGTGTCCCCTTAGCCATTATGAAATGGCCATTTTTGTCTCTGAGTACTTTTCCTGTCTTGTAGTCAGCATTATCCGATATGAGTATTGCTACACCTGCTTTTTTTTGGATGTTATTTGCTTGGAGTATTGTTTTCCAGCCTTTCACTTTGAATTTGTTTTTATTCTTGTTACTTAGATGAGTTTCCTGTAGGCAGCATACAGTTGGATTTTCTTTTTTAATCCATTCTGCTACTCTGTGCCTTTTTATTGGTGAGTTTAATCCGTTTACATTTAGTATAATTATTGATACTTGTGGGTTCCCTTT